>NC_087217.1:34653715-34768715 GCF_015104395.2 Macrobrachium nipponense | reverse complement strand
TGACTTCAGATTTCTATTTTCCTCTTTCTCTCTCTCGAGAGAGTGAATGACCGAACCCATACATATTCAGTAAAGAAGCAAGAGACGGAGGCCGGATTTTCCCCCATAATTAAGCTCCTGTATGCAAACAGTAGCCTCAAAACCCTTGACGGACATAAACGATTAGCAGAAGTCGACCGCATGTCCGCCAGTCCGTCAGAGCCTGTCAGTCACCTTGTCAAGGAGGCCCAAAGGCTCCGATGGACAAGATAGTATATATGCCGATGCCGAGATGAGATGCCGGGCATCCACACAATGGAGATATTTCACTCCCCCCCTTCCCCCAACCCCCGAGATGATGATAGGCTGCGCCGATCTGCTGCCCTCTGATGAAGACCATCAGCAGAAAGGAGGAGGTGGAAAATGAACCCTCGCATGCCACTTCTCCTTGGGCCAAGTGACCTATGAAATAGGATGTTTCGACCTAAATCTATTACATCCGTCAAGCATGAAATCATTCTCGCTTCACTTCGTCTTTTGAATGGCCCTCCCATTTCTATACCAACTGTTTTTTCTTCGTTATTCTAATGCCATTTGATGCACGTGCTATATTTTTTTGTACTAGGGTACATATACTCCTCATTCTGATATCGAGAATATTTTGTACCCGATATTAGAGTACATTTTTTTTTTATTTCGCACACCAGCGTTTTCTTTTTGTTATTTATTTATTTATTTTTTTTACTATTCTTATGCCGTTGGATACATGTGTTGTATAGTAGCACCATTTTGATGTGAGATAATGCATTTGTTCTTTTGTGCCTCATGGAAAATGTTTATTTATACTAACTTGTTAATAATAGTTCCTGTCAGAGTTGTTGCGTTACCGAATTAAACGCAGCATATGCTAATAAAAGGCGCAAAAACTTCGAGATCTTCAGACCAAATCTTAAAGGCAGACTTCCAGAATGAACAACATATCAGCATGTCAATTGTGGGGCGTTGCCAATAGCACACCTTCTGTATTTATGCGAGAGAAAAATCAAATCTTCCATTCTCTGTTACAATCAAAGTGTCTATCTAGGGAAGATCTTTCGATAAGATGACGTACATTTTCTCTTTTATTATATTTGTAAGATGCCCAGCGGCCAGAGAACGTAACCAAGGAATGTTTACTGCCGCCCTTGGCTCTTGAGAGACGTCACGGGAGGAGGCCTAACAGAAGCGCCCACCTGTCAGGAGAGAATCACAGACGTTGACAGCTCCCTGTGAGGATCCAAGTGAGGATCCATTCTCTCTCTCTCTCTCTCTCTCTCTCTCTCTCTGTCTTTCCCATATAATCACGACGGTGCCCACCCACATAGAATATCTGTATAGATAGAAACACACGTGTATACCTAATTCATAAGCATGAAAATGCAAGTGTAATAAATTTAGATAAACTATTAGCCGATTACAAGTAGACATGAAATTTTATTCTTCATTGTCATTGGGCATGCACACTTTCTGAAATTTTGAAACGTTATTCTATCTTTAGTTAGCTACAAAATCTTAAACTGTAAAATTATACATACACATAATATATATATAATATATATATAATAATTATTATATATTAATTATTAGATATATATACTATATATTTTATATATTATATATAGTATAGATATATATATATAGTAGTATATACGATATATATATATATATATATATATTTTATTCATTTATACATCGAGCTACAAATGTCCTTTAATATCTAATTCACTCTACCTCGGAACTAATATATTTTCATATATGGTTAACCGAAGGGGAATTTTATTAGGCGATAATAGAATTGTCGGCGCCCAGGCGCAAACCCAGGACACCATACAAATCCAGGAACGTCAGTGAAGCTTTTACCCACTCCACCACCGCAAGAAACGTTCCTGAGGACATACATTATGACTAAATTCTTCTTAATAGCAAAACGATTTTGAGATATCGACATAGTCCAGGTTACCGTCAGAAACGCTAAAGCTTAATCCATATCCCAAAGCCGCTGTCGCAGTACTATCCACTGATTTGTCCGATAAATGATCCATGAAGTCTAAGTTGGCATTTTTAGTCCAGTTGCTTCCAGCAATAAGGTTCTTCAACTTGAATTGAAGGTTCGTTTCTAGACGGTTGCATCACTTTCTTAATTACCCGTAGCAATAATCCAACAACGGATTCTTCCACTCCAAAGGAACAGTCTGATTAAAGCCATACCTTCTGCTTCTTAGGGTACGAAACGCCTCACCACTTCCACTTTTGTGATTTCGATGTGTTGTTAAAGTATGATGCGTTGAAACTCGTCGAAAGGTCGCAAATCGACTTGGGCATCACTTGCTCACTTTTACGCTTCCGTAGAAAGTATGGCTAAGCTTCCGTTTCTCTTATGGTTAAATCTGTTTTATTTTGTGTTCGTGTGATCTCCGATTATCCAGGATTATCTCTTTGGGTTTTACCTTTTTGACTATTAACCACCTGGTTGCTTGATCTTTTTGTTTACCTTGTAACTTTCTTTTTAACTGTGTTTTATTTGTGCTTCGACAAAATCTTATTGAAGGACGAAAGCGCTCTGCTACAAATTTCTGCGTATTATTTTTCCTGTGGTATTCGCTTATACATATTGGTATATATGCATACACACACATATATATATATGTATATGTATGCTTTAAAATCACAGTAGATGCACGTGATTTCATTAAATGAGCGAATATCAAAGGAAAATGATAGGCAGAAATCCAAGCGTTTTCGTCTTTAGTAAGACATTGTCAAGGACCGAATGAAATACAGTTGGAAACTGGCCAAGAATTTTGCCCCAATATGGTTTAGGTATGTGGATGATATTTTCTGTATTTGCCCAGTTCACGAAAATCTCCATGAATTTCCTATTAAGTTCCATAATTTTGTCCCTTCTATAAAATTTACTGTAGAGGAAGAAAGAAACTGTAATTTGAATTTTCTTGATGTAACTGTTCACAGAAATGATAGAAATTTCACCTTTTCAGTCTTTCGAAAATCAACTAATATTGCCTTTTTTGTTCATTACTACTCCAATGACCATCAAAATGTTAAATTCTCTGTTTTTTTCTGGGACGTTCCTAAGGGCTTTACGTGTCTGTAGCCCGCAGTTTATTGAGCTGAGATTAAAATTACTTGTGATATTGCCTTGAAACTTAAATACTCAAGGACCTTTGTAGATGTGGCATGGAAAAGAGCTAGAAAAACATTTTATTTAACTAATGACAAACTTGAACTTAGTAAGCATAACATTCTAAAATTACCCTACGATGAGAGGTCTTCTGAAATTCCTAGGATTATAAAGCTTTTTAACATGAAAAATTAAATTATTCATTAAAACGATGTATAGATATGGCAGTCTTCTGTATATTACAAGGAAATGGAAAATACTTCAGATTTTGAATAGCATTCTTTTCATCAGAGAACAAGTGTTAAAATGGGAAACAAACTGACACATGACTAGGTAAATGTTTTCAGTGATATTAGTGTTAAGAGTTTAGTAATAAAAACTTCTCCTAAAGATCTTCCCGGCTGCTTATATGAAATTCCTTGCAAAAAGTGTGATAAAGTCTAATGCGGACAAGCCGGTAAATCTCTTTCACAACGACTCAAACAGCACCAATATTCTGTGAGAACTGGACAAATATCGAATGCATTATTCGTACATATGAGAGATTTGGATCATCCTATTAACTGGAGTCAAGCAATGACACAGTTAAAAGGAATATCATTGAATCTTGTTTCATCAAGTCAAATAATGGAAATGTTCTAAATTTAAGTCTTGGTTTATCTAAACTCGATGCCTTCATAATGAAAAAAGTTGTAGATAAATATAAGCAACAAAATTAATATATTCAGTTTTTACATGTTTTGGACCATATGGATACGTTGTAGTTTCTGTTATGGTTAAATCTATGTTTAAGTTTGTGACCGTGTAATTTCCGATAATCCTGGATTATCTCTTTGATTTTCACCCTTTTGACAATTAACCCTCTGGTATTCTTGATCTTTTTGTTTACCTGAAATTTTCTTTCCAACTGTATTTCATTCGTTCCTTGACAATGTCTTAGTAAAGACGCAAGCGCTTGGACTTCTGCCTATCATTTTCCTATGGTATGGTATTCGATTATATATATATATATATATATATATATATATATATATATATATATATATATATATATATATATATCATACATCATATCATATTAAAAATAAAAGTAAGACGTGACATTGTTGTGTATAACTAAAAAATCTAACCACTACTATTATGATTTTCATAATGGCTCTATTACACAGTGTCTCTTGTTACTCCTCATCCTCCTCTCTCTCTCTCTCTCTCTCTCTCTCTCTCTCTCTCTCTCTCTCTCTCTCTCTCTCTCTCTCTCTCAATCTCTCGTCTCATCTCTCTCTTTCTAATTATCACGATCGCAGTATGTGATGTTATCAGCGCAGCACGATTTCATTAATTACTTCTATGAAGACGTTCCTCCACGGATCGTAAGGAATGCTCACTGATCTTTATAAAAGTTTTTATTTTTCCTATTTTGAGGACGTATGGAAACGACAATTAATGAATAAAATAATTAAATTATTCATTAAAACGATGTATAGATATGACAGTCTTCTATATATTACAAGGAAATGTAAAATATTTTAGATGTCCAATAACGTTCTTTTCATCAGAGAACAAGCGTTAAAATAAAATAAAAAAAACTGACAGGACTAGGTAGATAAGTCTTGAATTAAACAAGAATATTGACATCAAACAACAACAAAAACATTAATAATAAACTCCTTTCATTTCTGCCATAATTAGTCTGGAATATCTTTTGATTCATTAAAACTTCAGCTTTTCACTTGGATCCATACCTTCTTTTTTTTTTTTAAATACAATAATACTTGCTGATCTAATTGCATGAAATCTATCTGGAGGGAAGAATGGAATGAATTCTTTCTTTCCCTTTTCCTAATCAGTTATCACATATTCATTTTACGCAAACGAGAAGGCCGTGAGCTTGCATAATCAGACCTCAGAGAAAAATCCAGGGAAACATTTTAAAAGAAGGGCACAGACATAATCATATATCAAATAAAGGTTAAGACATTTGAATGCATGCAATAAGACATAAAAATAATGAATAGAAGTGAATGAGAAAATAAATTGCATCAAATAAACACAATCGATAATTAGTATAAAATAAATGTAAAAACGGAAAAGTGTGGCTGAGTGAACCGTCAGTCAAAAGTTGCAGGCCATAAATAATAATAATAATAATAATAATAATAATAATAATAATAATAATAATAATAATAATATGAAACAATTTAATCTAAGTCCTCATCTGCGTTGCTACTTCCATAGGGATAACCTGTGGATTTACTCTTGCGAGAGAGTGAACATTGCAGCAAGATAAAGTTAACTTAGGTGGCTAGATATTTGTTAAAGGCTGAAGACAATTGGCGAAGAGTAAAAGAAGGAAAGCATTGCGGTTGGAGTTGAATGGAGGGCTCTAAGAAGGGTCTAGTCGCAATGTGCCATGTATTCGCATTGTGCCATGCAGGGCACACCGTAAGCAGCGCCCCTTTGCAGAATGAAGGCCTCAAATTAGAAGTAGGACTACTTAAGTTAAAATGTGTCCTCAGAAGCGTCCTGTTATAACAGCGATCAAAAAGGAGACAATATGACAAAGAGCAGTATTTGAAAGACTGGTTATATTTGGTCAATCGGATAAAGGCAAATAAATATATGCGTCCCTCGAGATACACGAAAAAGCGGCACAAATAGTCCAATCGGTTACCAAACCATATAGATGAAATGGGGAAGGCGAGACCAAATAAATCAATGTAGTACAAGGGACCTTCTCGAGCTCCTGTGGAAGGGAAAGAACGACTTGCATACAGGAGAGCTTTGGCGGGAAGGCGGCTGGATTCTGTAAACAGCTATGATTATCGATGACGAGGCAACGGCTGCCATGGAATTCCTCTTATGTTGAGAAACGTTCAACATTTTCGTCCTGAATAATGTTCCTTGGAGTGCTCTTGCGGCCGAAATCATGTTATAACATATACTTCGTGTGTTAAACCGCGTAAATTTTATTTTCTTGTACAAATAATTATAGGATATACGTCTCACGAGAAATTGCGAAAAGTCCTTCCTATCCAAGAATTCTTAGAATTTCTCTACACGGTTTGTTTTTTCTTGACTACATTTAATGGCTGGATATAATTTACACATAATTTGTAAATAATATTGTATCATTCATTCTGCACAAATGAATATGAAACATATCTTCCGCAAGCGTTCTTACACTTGATATGATTTTATTTCTGCAGCACTGAAATAACATTAGTCATTAAATAATTAAATTCATTACTACTCAGTTTCACTAATGTGTCTAATACGATTTAATCTCCATATTACAAAAGCTAAAACAGTCTCAACGTAGAGCGTTGAAATTTTTGTCACATGAAACGAAAAATGAAAATGTTACGAACACATAAAAGGAAAAGTCATCAAAAAATTCTATACAGTTTCGAGAGAGAGAGAGAGAGAGAGCGAGAGAGAGAGAGAGCATATGTGGTTGTCACTCTCTGAGAGGCAACCCCGACGCATGTCAGAGATAAGAAGACATAATGACCATCATTAAACCGTAAATGTAATTGATTTTTCGATGCTAGACTGCAGCAGTGGTTTGGGTAATTACATAGTAATGGGTAGGTATTTGGATAAGCTGATAAGGCCCGATAAGAGCGGATCGGACAGCGAGGTTTCTTCCATCCGATGGAGGTGATGATGCTACGATGATGGTAATGATGAAGGTGATGAAAGTCATGTTCGAGACAGAAGGGTCTGGAGAATGTTCGGTGATGTGGTACGTGTCTGTCTGTCTCTCCGTCTCTCCATCTAAAATCAGTTGACGCAGATATTCAGTAACCTTTCACAAACTGGGCATACTTACATAGATATTCCGTTTAAATTACTTAAGAACAAATTATATTTTAAGATTTGCAATAGCAATCTGTAAGTGCTTTGAATAAATTCATGATATGAAAATCTGAGTTGTCGGAATAATATTAAAAGAAAGATGTCAAAATCTACACGCTATGCATAACGAAGCGCAAGAAAGTTCTCTTAAAAACTAGGAGACAGGTAAGGTCGGTTTTAAGAATTTAAATCTAAAATTAAGAATATAAGGAAAAAGTTTCAGGCCTCTGATTTTACTAGAACATCTCATATTTCTATTTCCAAATAATTTGACGGCACATCTTCCGCAAATCATATGAGAGAGAGAGAGAGAGAGAGAGAGAGAGAGAGAGAGAGAGAGAGAGAGAGAGAGAATCTTACGCTCCGTAAAATATTGCCGGCACTTCAGGAATATTAAGCTGTAAAACATGACCTAACAGCAGACCAAATGATTATGATGACAGGCAAACTTTTATGCCGATGAAAGCCACAATTCCCTTTAATGGAAATTTCTCTTTATTTACTTGAAATTAAAGTTTTTTTCTCTCTCTCTTCGTTTCCTGCACAACTCTAGTGCTAAGTAAACTAAGACCAAGGCAAACCGTCAGTGTGGAACAGAGATTGTTTGTTTGACTTACCAACCTTACCACAATCGTTTTCAATGCCAATTGCTTCAGTTTATCATGAATGTTGGTATAACGAGGACAGTGGCCACCGATAAGGAAATCTTGCTTTTAACTGTGAATAGTTTGGATGAAAATCAAGAAATAAACCAGTCTTAAATTTCCCATAAACATACTTTCCACTTATTCACACTTCCTCAGTTTTCTCACACCTTGAATTTATAAGTTTATATATAAAAAGGGGTGGGGATGGGGGGAGAAAGGTAACGAATTAATGCCGGTAATATACTTCCGGCGTACGCAATTTCGTAGAGAAAAAGGAAAATCAAGAGATATTGAAATAAGAAAAACGAAGATGATAAACTTCATCCCTGGAAAACTAGAAACGCGAAAATGAGTCCTTTGATATTAAGAAAGTTATAACTCGCATAACGCTCAATCTTCCAGACACGAATAACATTACGGCCATCAAGTTATGTTCCTTCAATCAAGTGAGGAGAAAATATTGAAGGGAATTTGAGAGAGAGAGAGAGAGAGAGAGAGAGAGAGAGAGAGAGAGAGAGAGAGAGAGAGAGAGAGAGAGAGAGAGAGTCGTTGGTTCACCATTTCTCCTTAAAAGGGCAAAAGAGAAATGGCCAAAGGATACGAGCGAGGGTTCGCGTAAGAACCTGATAAAATGAAATTGCAAATAATCATGATAGGGAGTAATTACATTCCGGGAAGATATAAAGCGAATAAAATGACAATGGAAAAATCGAGAGGAGAGGAAAGAAAGGCCAAAGAGATATTGGCAAACGAGGATGATGATCATGACGAGGGAGAGAGAAAAATGGGGATGAGGAAGATGGAAGATAAGAAAATAGAGCCGATGACCGTTCTGGGGAAAAGTGATGAAACGCACAAAATTTATTGGCGAGTTGAGCTGAGCGAAGAGGAAACTGGGAGCTTTCGAATACAAGAGGCGGGAACCATTAACCTCCATCACCTGCTGGAGTGAATCTCAAGTCATAATGAAAGGTTCATATTTCTCGTCACTCGGAAATACAGTGTAGTAGTATATAGGATGACTGAGAACTATTTATTCTACATAATATTTCTGCCACATCTACTGGAATTTTAGAGAATTCTGCAGTATAAAAATATCGTGGTCAAAATGATCCAACGGACCTATATCTACACCTCGACTCATATGAAGCATCATTTATTCCTCTTACTTACTGATACTCATGATATCACCTAGAGTAGTAGTAGCACATTTATCAAAACCCACTGATATCCTTGATATATTCTAATTAAATTCAGATGCACATAATCTCTACCAACGAAATCAGGGGACTATAGCTTTCCATTCATTGGCCCATCTGGTTTTCTATCACGTTCACCTGTCATCGGAACTTTTCATTGGGGGTGGGAAGGATTTCTCGGCACACGAACGGAGGTCACCCTTCTGTTCGGTCAATTGTCCTTCAGTGACCAGCTCATTTTCTTTTAATTAGAGGTTCTGTATAGAATGGAATGGAATGTAGAATTTAGGTCAAAGACCAAGCGCTGGGATCTATGATGTCATTCAGCGCTGAAACGGAAATTAGGGGTAGAAAGGTTTGAAAGGCGTAACTGAGGGAAAACCTCAACCTCAAAGCAGTTGCACTGCGAAACACATGTTAAGAGAGGTTGGATAACGAGATGGAAGAAAGAGAATATGAATGGAGGTACAGAAAAAGATGACAATAAGGGAGTAACTTCCTGACCTTGACTATGATCTGCATACTAAAAATTCCTCCCATCGGGGCATTATATACCACAGGCAAAGTAGAAAACTATTACCAACTTTTGCAAAAACTCTAACGGTGTACTCTAAGAAGCTTCTTTAATGAGAGTTCCCTCAGAGAAGCACCGGTTGGGGTTCGTCAGGCGGTATGTGCATTTTGAATGCCTTTTCCACATCATCAATGCTATGTATGCCACAATGCTATAACCCAAAAGAACTTTTTAGACCGAAATAAACACTTTCAATGAAAAAATAAACAGGAAGTTTTGAAAATCAGACTTTTCAATTGAGAGAATATTTGTAAAAACTCCCATGCAATGTAAAGAATGCTTTAAATGAATAGCTAGCCTCTAAGCAAGCCTTGTTGTAATGGTTACGTACCTAAGTCTTCTCAGTGCTAAATGTTTCGATAAGCGAATGACACTTTTCTCTTCTGGGCGATCTTTTACAATGACAGGGGCCCCCACCATGTCACCTTGGAGCATTAGAGAGAAGCTGTGACTGGTATCTCTCTCTCTCTCTCTCTCTCTCTCTCTCTCTCTCTCTCTCTCTCTCTCTCTCTCTCCCTGTTTACTGGGACGGAAACGATAGAAGCAAGTGCAGTGCCAGGTTTGGAGCGAAGAGGCTTAATACGGACTTTCCTATCATGCAGCTTACAAATAGATTCAATGTGTTCTCTATCATAAAAGATTTTTTGCATTCCGTACATGTCCGTGTTAACGCATGCACATTCAGTAACTCATCTTTTATTCACATATTTTTTCCAAATATGATTTATGCTTTTTCATAGTGACCCATGCATATAAAACTAAGTTTATCACGGAGAATATTTGACTTCAACTGGCTCACACCCGTATTTTCATGAACTCACTTTCAGATTTATATCAGCTTATCCTCACTAAAAAAATGAACATACTCAGCACAGAAGAGCATAATATGTTCTTTATGACTAAATAGTGAAACTGGATCGTTCTTGCATTTACTGAAATTGGATTGAATATGATATAAGTGAGGAGAATATGGTATATTCATAACGACTTTATTTTCAAAGTTAACATCACTATTTGACTAATATAAGAGTTCCTTTGATTTAACGTTTGCTACTTTGATGGAATCTTTTAATACTGTCCATTTCAGTATCACGAAATGAGAGTGAAAAATGTTTATGGGAGGTGGAATCTAAGGGTAAAATCGGGATGTGGAATCTACGGGTAAAATCAGCGGCATGTGCATTGTAATAGTAAGACTATACGTTGCCGTGTTTGCGGTCACAGGAACATCAGGGAATGGTATTGTCACCTTCATCTCATTTCGTGAATTAAAGTATACCCTTGAAAGCTACAAAAACTACATAAAATAACCAAATGATGGTTAGGAAGTGGGGGTTAATTGTTCAGTCTCTCGATCCCTACAATCTCTGTAAAGAGGTTCGCTGAACTATGGGACAGAAATGATCCCACTAACACCCCCTAAAGCTATGCTTACCGGCCATACTATTAAATCTAGAACTATAAATATATGGAATGGTAAACTAAAACTTCTTAACTGGTATCCAGGTTGTGATTTCTCTAGCTTATATTCTAAGGCACACAAAGCAGTAATATCTGAACTAATGCTTCAGTCCTGTCGGTCAAATCCCTAGAATGCTGTAGAACCGTGAAGAAGAGTTTTTTAACAAACCTAATAATCGTAGAGATAGAGCCCCGTCATTCTAAGAGGACATCTCTACTTGTTGTCTTCTTAATCTGTCTGTCAGGGAAATAGCAAAGGGATAATTGTCTTATATTTTGTCTCTTGAATTATCATTGTCATATGTTAGCCTTGATATTATAGTCTACTTTTTCATCATCACTGATGAATCCTCAGCTCTCATCATTATATATACCTTATTTACTCTATTATAATTACCCGATTGTCTGCCACCTCAAAGCATATTTGATTGAAGTCATTCATTACATTGCTGAATGAGTTTCCACAAATTTGATGTCTGCTGGAAAAGAGATTGATCGGATCCTCCTTGCTTGTTGTCATTCGGAGGCTTTTCCCTCAAGTGGAGTTTGGGGGCGATGGCAATCATGATCATTATTATCTTATTACAATGTGCTACTGGAAATCACCTGTTAGTATGGAATAAGTGAGCAAAGCCTTAAAGTAATTCAACTGAGGATAATTAGAAGCGTTTCTATGACCGATGACGCAGGGGCCATTCTCAGTAGGATCTCGGTAATTTATGAGTCATTCTTCAGCGGTTTATTAGTTTCTTCGTTGGAAATTTAGACAAAGCAGACAAATTTCGAAAAGCACCAATTTTCATACATATATTTATCTTCCTTCCATCCCATGCTTCTATGTCTGCAGGTAATTCGTTCAGAGGAAATTACAGCCACCTGTTCTTACCCGGTTTTGTAATCCATGTTACGAACATATAAATTTTTCTTTATTATTTATGAGTGATTTTTTATGGTACTTTTCTCCTCTTTCTTCCTCCTAAGTTAACAGCAAATGAATAAGATATCTTCTTTGTCAACACTGACTAATATGGAAATTTTATGCAAAAAGAAAATATTGGCAAACCAAAGCCCCTGAATGGTTTCTTAACGAAAATGAATATCTGAGAATGCTAATGCCAGTATGCGTTCGATATAAAATATGCTAAGGAGATGATCATGGTAGATAGTTAATCATCATTATAATAATCATAATATTAACGACGCTGGTAATACCTGCGGTGTTCGTATCTTCATTACCTATCTCGTTCACATATTGATTTACAGAAAATTTAATAATCTCACCGAAGGCCTTCAGCCAACTTTCTCAATAATGATATACGTTATCAAATTACCGATTTCGTGTCCATAGTTCAGAGGAGAAGAGGCTGGAGATCTGATTGCGATGGCCCTTTATTAGGGATCCGGAGGTTTTCCTCTTAAATCATCCTTTATAACAAATATCAGAGGCGGCCCAACTCTGCAATTTGCATCTGATCCAATGATGATGAACAGCGTGGTTGCTCAATCTATAATTTGCATGCTGATCGGTGGCTCCTTACATAAACAATTATTTTCTCTAAAAATGTATAGGTAGTGGCAGCCATGTAATATAGCTTCTATCTTAAGTAAATAATGACTGTTCTTTGTTTAGTCCTTCGGACGTAATAACACTATGGAAGATCTTCATCCATCGAGCTACTTTATCCTATCGAGGTGATCTCTAAGTACCATGTTTATCACTCCTCAATAATGTCGGAGGGTCGATTTTCATAGCAAAGGAGGCGGCCGAAGGTACCCTCTATCCTCAGCAAGTAAGGGCTATCTGCGGCATTCCTTGTCTGTGCTTATCGACCTTGTGGGAAGCCTCCAATGAAGGCCTTTTCGAGTTCGCTCAGGTGGCTTGTTCGACCCTCCACTTGGAGAACTAATTACACGTTTTGCGGCCGCGCCGACAAAACTACGTAGGCGAAACCCTTCGTTATTTAGGCCAACGATTAACGAGTGACCAACGAGCAACGCGCTGAACTTAACAACATACTTGTGCCAAGTGAGGGTACATAACCCCCATGGTGAAGACAAGAAAAAGGCGAAGAAAGAAAGAAAACGAACACATCCCCCACCCCCCAAAAAAATGACGAACAAGTTCTGTGGAGGAGTACATGAGGCAGCCATGTGGTGAGCTGGACACAGGGCATGATAATAACCTCACCAGCATCCTTATCATAACATCTCAATTGAGCCCGTGATAATAGTCGGGTGGAAAGCAAAAACAGCCAGATTCAGTTAGCTGCAGCGTGTCTTCAGAGACCATAAGCATCCATGAGAACCGGGAACTGGGGATTATCAGAAGAAGAAGAAGAAGAAGAAGAAGAAGAAGAAGAAGAAAAACTCACCAATAAGAGCCCCAAGAAAGGAAAGAGGAGATCCCAACTCCAAATATTATAATGAACGCATTAATAATTTACGAAAAATCTTGTTATCAGGAGTATAATTAACAGTACACAATATATTAATGATCATGATTGAACTGGCATAGTAATGGTGCATACTTATGAACAAATATTCATTTAACCCAGTACCTAAACAGATGCTACTGGTAACCTTTGCTGACAAATACAAATGCCAAATAAATTATTTGAAATCATTCACTGTGACCAAGGTTAATCGAAAAACTAAACATTAAAAAAAAATGGTCTAATAAAGGTAATTATCAAATGCGTTCAAGTATTTTTTTAGCTTTCTCTTATTGGTATTATCAAAGCCTCGGTGTCCAGGTTTTCCATCAGACTTCCACCAAGCAGTTGCAAAAGCAGGAATCATTCACTTTGATAACATATTTTTGAAGAACACACCAAATCATAACTGAAATAAAATTATTATTGATTGTACTTCACATAAACAAATATTTATTTTCGTGAAAGTAAATTAAGACAAACAGTCCCGAGGAGAAAAGTAATGCCATAAATTATGGGTTTGAATTCATAGACTATATACCAGATGCACCTGGTACTCATCACGTATTCATTTGGTTGACAAATATGTTGCTCTTTGAATTAGCTAAATGGAAATAATATTTGCATCACAGAAAACTTTCAAACCTGAATTTTGTGAAACAAAAACTTATCCATTCCTTCATTTTTATGTACAATTTGGAAATTAATTAGGTTTTCAAATTACATGGACGGGTTTAACCTAAAAAGTACAAATAATAATTCTTGAAATTTATGGCAGACAAATAATGAGTGAATGAATATATGATTCTGACAGTAAAAAATGAAAAATGAAAGAGAGAGAACCTTAGAGCCTTAGGGTCCAATGTGGACCCACACACTATCCATCTCACCTGTCCAGCTAATCTCCCCATAGCAAGCATCTCGTATGCCAAACGCGCATCACGCATCTTTTGTACATATATTATCATTCATATTAATGTCATGTTAAATGTATCATTATTACCACATGCATTAAAATGTTATCATTTCAGCTCTATGTATCATAACTTTATTTGTGTATTGTACATCGGTTTATACACATCTTTCCATCCTTCAACAAACAGTTGTTGTACTGTGACCTCTGTTTTGTTTGCTTTCTGGCGGGCACTACATTTCTGCTCATAAGAGCTACTGACCTGTCTGTTTGTTGTCTGAATAAATCAGTAAGTTTGCAGAAGAAGCCTCTTACTCATAATGCTATCCACCGAAGACGGTCAAAATGAGTCAATCCTAGACCTTGTGGGAGAGGTCCTCCTCACAAAACTGCCCTGCCAAACAGTGGCAGTCATACCCAACATCTCCACCATACCTGCTGAAGAATTCCTAAAATTGGTTAACTCAGTATACATAGCCTACAAGACAGTGAAGGCCACCCAACCACCCACAGCAGTAGCAGCATGAAGGTCCCAGCTGGCAACCAACACAAAATCTGACAGTGACCTAGATGGAATAGTCACCCCTATCCATAAGTGGAGCTTCCCCATTAAGGGGGAGACCAAACAGAGGAAAGACAAACCACCAGAGGGAATATGTTTCTTCCATTAGATATTTGGATAAAAGCCCAAATATGTAATAAAGGCACCCTGTTTTTACAAAAAAAAATATGCAAAAGGGTTACATCCATGACCCAGTCAACTAAACATCAGTGATGAGCAGACCGGTCGCCTTGTAAGAGAGGCTGTGCCTGCTTCCATCTTTCTTCCATGTGTTTCTGCGTCAGGGACAAAAGGTCAAATAAAGAATTCCTTGTCGACATCAGGTATGCAAATCATTTGTGCCAGTCAGCCTGCCTGAACAGCTCAACCCTATCCCACCCACCAACCTCCACATAACCACCGCCAGCAGAGCACCACTCAAGATGTATGGGAAGCCCGAAAACAACTCTTGTATCATCTCCTCAACAGCTGCATAAACAACCCCCCCACCACATCATCACTGTATAGCAGAGATGAGAAACAGGCACCATCGCAGCTGCTACCCCACTGCCAAAAATACGCTGACTTTACAAGACTACCAAAATTTTTTGAAGACGACCTGCTGCACGACTTATCCAAACCAGCAAAATACAACATCCAGCACCATATAGAGACAGAAGGCACCCATGTCCAATCACCCTTTAGACAGAAACTTGCCTACACCAAACAAGTGTTGAGGGAAATGGAGAATGCAGGAATATGCCAAAAAGCACCCAGTCCATGGGCATCACCCCTCCATATGGTACCAAAACCTATTGGAACATGATGCTTGTGTGGAGGCCACTAATGACTATATGTCAAAACGAAGTCAGACAGATCCCCATTGCTGAACATAGCAGACATAACCAACCAAATGAAACTTCCAAGTTCCAGTAGCAAAGGACAATATATATAAAAACCATGATCATCACCCCCTTCAACACCTACACGTTCAACTACAGATGTTTCGGCACTTGGAACACAGGGGCAACCTTCCAAAAACTTCTGGATGAACTGCTGGGCAACATTCCTTTCTGCATGGTCTAAGTTGATGACATTCTCATGTTTAGCCCCAACCTCACGTAACATCTTAAGAATGTCAAAAGGGTGCTGCAAATACTTTATAAAAAGAAACTTGTAGAAAGGGAAGACAATTGAGAAAGGGCAAAGACAACAGTGAATTCCTGGGACACCAAGTAAGCCAACAAAACATTAGACCCCTACCAGAGAAAGTAAAAGCAATTACAATTTCCCAAAACCAACCACAATTAAACCAGTACAAGAATTTTCACGCCTAATTAACTATTATCATAGATTTATCTCAAATATCGCTAAAATTAACAGTCCAATCTACAAATGCTTATAAAGAAATCTGAAAAAATGAAATTGGTCAGAATAAGATAATTTCTTTCAGCAAAACAAGCAGAAACATCTGCAACCACATTAATATTTCCTCTACATGGTGATGAATATGGTACTTGAGTAGGACACACATGATGGTTGTCATCTGTCAGCGCTCTTCAGCAAGAACTTAACGTCAGTAGACAAAAGTACTCCACATTCGACAGGGAGCGCCTAGCGGTCCATAAAGCCATCTGTCACTTCCACAATATGTTCAGAGGATGGCAGTTCATGATATAAATAGATCTTCAAACTTTGTTAAAGCCATCTGTCACTTCTACCACATGTTCAGAAAATGGCAGTTTGTGATACAAATAGATCATCAATCTTTGGTGCATGCTTTCACAAAGAAAGCAGAAGCATGGTCAGCACGACAACAGTGTCACCTATCAGCAATAGCTGAACACTCCTGCGCCATCAAGCATTTGAAGGGTTTACCAAACACCGTGGCAGATGCACTTTCATGAAATTGCATCAACACCATCCAGCTTGGGATAGCTTATCCTGAAGTAGCAGAGGTGTAAAGAAACAACGTGGACCTACAATGACGGCAGTGGGACAACCCCACCCTTACATGAAATGACCTGTCAATCAACAATAGAGAGACAACCATCTCCTGCGAAACAAATACTGGACAACTTCGCTCCTACCTGTCAGAAGGCTTCAGAAGAAAGGCTTTCAACCTCGCCCGCAACCTGTCCCACCCATCAGGCCAGGCAACCGTCCAAATTTTAGCAGAACAGTTCATATAGTGGGAAATGAAAAAGGACATAAAATACCTGATGAGTGAATGCCTTCCATGCCAGATGTCAAAAATCACAAGGCATATAGAGAGTAGAAATAGGAGAGTTCCACATGACACACTGCCAACTAACCCACATCCATGTCGACATAGTAAGACCACTACCCACTCCGAGGGGTACAAATACCTGTTCAACATTTATTGATAGAAATACCAGGTGGCCCAAAGCAATGACGATACAGCAACAGATGGAGAGTTGTGTGAAAGCTCTCATCGGATGGGTCAGTAGACACAGAGTCCTGCAGATTATCATGAGCGACAGGGGGACCAACTTCATGTCCCTCTTATGGAATGCCCTCACAGACAGTTTGGAATCATAGATAATACACACAATAGCCTACAGCCCAGAAGCCAACTACATCATTGAAAGGCAACACTAGTTGTTGTAAGCATCATTCACCATCAGATGCCAGGGCAGGACTTGTTGAAAGGAGTTACCTTGGCTCTTACTGGGCCTGAGAATGTCACTATATGCAGCATTTAATGCATCTCCAGCAGAAGCCCTATATGGCCAATCATTAACACTGTCGGCAAATGTCTTGAAAAATCCAACAAACCCAACATCCCCCTCCAACAACCGCAAAGCATTAGAACGAATAATGCTGTCCAAAACCACATACCACATGGGGAGGAAAGTGTATGACCCTAGCAAACTGCAGAATACAAAATATGCATTCATATGGGTAGAACCACACATATAAACCTCCTCTCCCAAGACTATGTGGGATCATACATTATCATCCAGAGAAGACACAAAGCCTACCAGATGAAAGTAGACAGCAGAACTGCGTGGGTCTCCATCGACTGCTTAAAGCCAGCATACCTCCCAGACACCGACCTACAACAGTAAGCATCTCAAAGGTAGGGGGGAGTCTTGCAAAGACGCATGTGGACCCACACACCATTCCATCTAATCTGGCTGGCTAATCTCCTAAGAACAAGCATCTCTGCCTGCCAAATGCACGTATACAAGAAACACAGCATACGTTTCGCAGCTTTTGTACATATGTAAATTATCATTCATATTAATGTTATGTTAAATGTATCATTATTACCGCATGCATTACAATGTCATAACTTCATTCATATCTTGTACATCGATTTATATACATCTTTCCATCCTTTAACAAACACAGTTGATTGTACTGTGATTTCTGTTTTGTTAACCATGTGTCAGGCACTACATTAAGTATGTAGATGCAGCCTCTTACTCACGCCTTAGCCACAATATATTTGTGTGACAGATTAATTTCTGCTTGGGATAATTCAAGTGGTCTAGTTTGTATGACTGAGTTTGACTTAGGAGCTTCTTTTGATCGTCTTAAATCATAACCGATTTTTTTCCGTTTACCCAGATGAGATCGAATGTGTGAATATAGTAGGTTATCTAGCAAAACTGCAATGGCCCTTAATGCCGATATGACTCAGAAGTATTATAATGTAATACATTCTTGATATTAAAAACCAAAACTACTTTTTGTTGAAGGCCAACTTCTGAAATATATTTAAAAATGCCACTTGTTTCATACACTACTTGTTATTAGGTCTACGGATCGGATATCCCTCATCCCCATCTATTCAATGACACCATTTTTATTTATATGCATTTCGTTTCAGAGCTAGGAATCAATCTTGATTGCTAATTTACTTTTATTAAACGTATCCTGCCTATCTCTTCTCAAACATAAAAAATAACGGTTAACTGGGAAAGTGTTGCAACATCTTTGGAGACTTGTCTTATTCTGCCACGTTTTTAATATTGTTTCCTGTCTGGTCTCTGGCAGCTCTCTTATCTTAAATTGGTCGACAAAAACTTAGCTCTATTATATTTCCTCACTCTTGACTTTGAACTTCATCTTTGGCACTGTAGTACAATTAGATCGCTGAGCACGGAATTGAAAATTGTTCAAAATTTCGTTATACATCCACCATGTATAACGAAAAATGTTGGTAAGTCAGAGTCAAGTCTTTTCACGTTTGTGATAAATATCACACTGTGGAATGGTCTCCCTGTTCTTGCAGTTGAAGTGTTTGAATTCTAGAAAGTTCAGACTTGGTGTAACTGAATATTTTTTGAGAAGGCTGACCCTACAGGCTCACTTGAACAATTAGTTATATTTATCCTTTTTATCTTAATCTGTTTGTATCTTATTTATTTACCTAGATAGTTCTCTTATAATTGATGCTTTACTATTTTTCTTTTGCCGTTCAGAGTTGCTTTCATTATTCAGGCCATTAGGTTTGTAGCATTCTGCCTCACTAACTAGAGCTGTAGCTTGACTTATGACAATAATAATAGCAACAAGTGAACAAAATCCCGTAAGCTTTAACACAAAATTGTTTAGCTTGGCGAATCTAATGCAAGATTATTGAACACAGAAGACACATAAATAAATACATTATTACTAGAATTTATTGGACTTCTAATAGTCCTATAAATTCTAGAGTTACGCGTTTCACCCCCCCAAACCGCCCCCCCCCCCCCCAACAAACAAACAAAAATCTAATACACTTCACTGCTCAAAGATGAAGGTCATTACCATCTAGCTGCAGGAAAATAAATTTGTATTCTAATACAAAGTTCATAACGAAAAATTGAAAATGACTGGAGTAATAAGAATAGTACTCAGGCATTTACCAGCCAGACATGGAATGTGAGGAAAGGCAAATAGAAAAGCTGCAAATTTTCCCTTCAAGTTTAAATGTAAATCCTTTCAGGAGGAGAAAAGAAAGAGAGGCACTTCAATAATCGGGTGAAACTCGTTCCCAAGACATGATCAAGCGTTCAGTACATCATTAATTCAAGATGAACTTTCGAGAATTAACTAAAAAGAAAAAAAAAATAACAAATGTTCAGAGAGAGAGAGAGAGAGAGAGAGAGAGAGAGAGAGAGAGAGAGAGAGAGAGAGAGAGAGAGAGAGGTGGATGGATAGTTAGAACAGACGGACGGATAGACGGAAAGTCACTTGAGCACTCATCAGCTTATCATACTCAACAAATGTTACAAATATTACGCTACAAAAACCTCTAAATATCAAAGTCACCATAACCGGGCAATTATGTTCAAAGAGAGTGAAATGCATCTACCTTGATAGGGATTCAAACTGATACCTTTTGGTTTTAATATAGAGGTAGGTAAACAGTTGATGTATCCAATCGTCTGTCAAGACATACAACATTTGTAGACTGTCAAATCTAGGACTGATATCAACCCATCTTCGACATGATAACTGATTGCTGACACCTGGCTACATGTGATAATTTTGTTACCAGTACACAAGTGAGTTTTAGTTTTCTGTAAAAGAAAACTATTGAGATGGATTTTTGTCTGTCCGTCCGCCCTGAGATCTTAAAAGCCACTGAGGCTAGAGGGCTGCAAATTGGTATGTTGATCATCCACTCTCTATCATCAAACATTCCAAACTGAAGCCTTCTAACCGCTATACGTAGGTGCCAACGACATAGGCCACCACCAGGCCGTGGCTGCAAGTTTCTTGGACAGGAGCTGAGAGTTTCATGGGACATGGCTGAGATATTCATACTGCATCATATGCTGTAGAGAAAACTCGATTGCGTCGAAGAAGCTTCGGCGCATTTTTAACTTGTTTATTTAGTAGTCACACACACACACATACCAAGCCACAGCCACTATTTAATATCCAGTTCACTTTACCGTGAAAATTTACGCCAAAAGGGGATTGTATATAAGTGCATTGCCAGGGCCAGGATTCAAACTTATGTATCTTCTCTGTTTGATCTATTGTCAAGCTCCCCGATCCCTTCATTGCCTTACATTTATAACGTTGGTTCTTTCAGAATATCTAAAAGTCCAAATATCTTGACATAATTAATATTTATAGACTCATAAATGTCTCCTATTAACAATTTCAAACTCGTTTTTCAATCATGGTGGATATAAGAATGTTTATACCGTGAGAAAATGTTCAGGGAAGGAGACCTGTTCTCACTCCACCCAGTGCCAAAGGTGATGACATTAACTGGCTGGACAATAAACGATTCTCTTCAAGAAGACACGACCTTTCAATTCTCTTATTATTTTAATTTCCCTTCAGTTTCTTGGCATCTACACATATTCCAAATTCAGTCAATCATGATGGGTCACGTTTTCCTTTATTCCAGTGTTAACACACAAGCCGTTAGAGTGTTTTTACTGTTTTGGATGCTTTTGTGAAATGAATAAATGGCCGCATATAAACAGACACATGCACTAATACTATGTAAGTACTTACAAACAAGCGCGTGAGTTTATGAACGGAATAAAAATTAATTTGGTCGTAATCGCCCTTTCATTCTGTTAGCGAGTTTGCGTTAATTAATTGAAATCGTCCTCGCTGCGAAGATTAAAGGAATCTTTTGGCTTGATCTGATACTTTGCATCCAAGATTCGAGAACTTTTTGAACGTCACGAAAAAAGAGAGCAGTCGGAAGGGAGGTATTTTTCAGCTTTTGCTTATCATGCGACACGGGCGTCTGGGTTCTTTCACTTAATGGCGCATGAACATTTTTACTGTAATACAAGAAACTTGAAGGCAAGCACGCATGGACTTCATAATTTTGGATAGAAAGGGAAATACAGAATGGTAAGCTCATTCAATGATTATGTAAAAATGATTCCAAATACTTCATTAAAACCGCTATCAGAGTCTAGAAAATAAAAAAAAATTACTTCTTACGCTTAAACAATTTTTATTCCTGTAAAACAAATCAAATGCAGTCACTGTCTGACCATTAATATAGTAATTATAAGATTCTGTTTCCATTGAACACTGCAATATGAAATTATTTAATAGACCTTAAGTCACGTCACATTAACCAGATGGTCAATAAGGGAAAAGAATACTCTTCTAAATGATAGAAGGATACATCGCCTGAATACCTATCCCAATGGAATCGTTATCGTTTAACTATCACGAAAATTATGCTATGTTTGCTTTAATTCCATGTTTTCACCTCCGACGTTTACTTGTCAGCATCACAATTACGCAGGAAAAAACTTTTGAACCCTAATTTAAAATTTCAATGATGCTTAACGAGCAAACCACTTCCTTTTAAAAAGAATTTTATAATCTTGAGATGAAACACGACTGTGCAATTATTTAAAAAAGGAAAAGCTTTTCTTGAGAGAGAGAGAGAGAGAGAGAGAGAGAGAGAGAGAGAGAGAGAGTTTTATTTCCACCAAACGAACGCTTTTGAGCTTTCGCCGAATGCGTTGACGTGGCCAAATATTACGGCCTATTTAACTCGGAGCCGAGCGGTGTGAAGATTAACTAGCAACTATATCAACTTGTTCTCAATTAAGTAATAATTTGAGAGCTCTAAATTTCCATTACGTGACGGAGGGTCAGGGCAGGGTCGGGCTCGTGGGTTCCTCGATCAAACTTTATGTCTTAATCATCGGACTTTGGACGTCATGATTCCGGCCGAGAGAGCCTCAGAACTTTTCATGCTTAACTAAATTATGGCAAAATAATTTATATATTAGTTTTCTCCGACGATTTTTTAATTTCACAAGAACTCTTAACATATGTCGAGGGCGCGAACGGTGTCGATATTTTTTTGTTTTCTCTCGCTTTCAAGAAAAGAAATTCGCTAATGTTGGAGTTTAATGGACGTGCGGTTTTAGCGAAGAGAATTTCTGTCGCGTTGGTGTATTCTACTCATAAGGGAAGGATGAGGCTTCTTCTTAAAACATAAAGTGAAGACTTGAATAATATTTAGTTAATTTCCTCAAAATATGACGCTTTCCGACAAATAGACAGGTCGGTTTCATGACAATATCCCCACAGATGTTACTGATTCAGTGACAGTAAATGGGTCATGAAGGATCGCTGGTAGTTGCGCTCATTATTGGTCCTGAGAAATGACCATATTTATCATGGTTACTGTAGATGTAAACATCAATATCGTTCAGTAATAGCTGGGTATGGCTGGCCCATCATCATTTAGTAGCTCTGAAACCGTTTAATTAATTAAGCGGTAGATCATCGTCGCGTTCGTTCTGGATGACATTTGAAGGAAAATAAGAAAGTACAGCAATTAAGAATTATTTTCGAGATTCTTTTGTGTGAGGCATAAAAGGAGAAGAAGGTGGTGCCCGAAGGATCTCTCTCGAACCAAACAGCTTGAACGATTACCCCTGAAGAATCTCCACTTTTCGCTGTATTGTTTATCCTACAGTAACCTTATAATTTTTTCTCACTTAATTATATTTTACTCGAGTAAGCAGCCAAATAAAGGAAGAAAAGAAAAGATTCAACATGAGTGGCAGCAAGACTGTTGTATTAATATCAAATATTTATAAAATGAGTAAATAAATAAATAAAATAAGAAAAATGAAAATCCATACGGTAGTGGAATTTTTTTGCCGTAGAAGCTGCAACAAAGGGATCAAGAATTTTTAAAATATTAGATTATGAGACAGCTTTCAAAGTAGAGGAAGCTTTGACAGGCATTAACGTTAACGTAATTTCAAAATGCATATTGAAATTCGTAAATGGACCGCAAACAATACCCGTGACAAAAAAAAAAAAAAAAAAAATGTGGGGAGATTTTATATCAAGTTTTAAATGTCGAACGTAGATCACCATATTGCATTATTCATATCTCAGTATATAACAAAATAGGACGTACAAAGGTATTCAAATCATTACTTGCAATTTACTCAACACCGAATTGCACGGTTAAAAAAATGCTCTAAACTCCACGACACTCGTTACGGGCTGACGTCAACAATCACTGGTCGCCGAAGGTTTAAGAACCACAACACCTAAGAACTTTGCTCGCCCTTTCATAGTGTAACTAATTATATAATATTAATCATATATATATATGTATATCTATATATATATATACATATTATTATAATATATATATATAATACACATTATGTTATTCTTCCGAATAATCTGTAAACCACCGAGTACCTATTTTCTCGTCATTAGTGATTCTTGTCTCTTTCATCTTTATCTTTTCTTTCAATCTGGTTTGTTAATTTGTTATCCTTGATATGAAATAGATTATCGTCTAAATTTTCTTGTAGTGATCAGCTCGCAAGAGGTTGAAGAATGTAGCTTACCACAGGTCTTGTAAGCATATAAGACTATTTAACAAAATCCCCCAAAATCTAAGTAATAATTGTGTGGATTTTCGGTATCTCACGGAAGGTAATTACGTAAATTACAAATATGTCCAGCTAAAATTACAAGCATCTGGACATCGCGATCCTTATCGTGATATAATTTGAAGTAAGTATAGAACTTCGGTCGTAATGCCAAGTATGAGGTCCCTTTACAACCGAATTTAATTAGTAGTCTTTCGGGCAGATCCTGCGTTAGTGTCAAGATCAAAATATACATCCGGCACTTGCCCATTTTCAAGAAAAAGATGGCTTTCATTTTTTAGTGTTTGAGCAAACTTAACCTCCGTTGTTTATTTTATTTTTTTAATGAAATGAAGGTTGTTCACCTTATCTGGACTCGTTAGCGGCCTTTATTCATGGACTTCTGGCTCTCCTTTGAACTTGTTTAGATGAAATGCATTTCTATCCCATTTGTTTTTTGTGTCAATTTGTTGTCATGAATCCTTGAAACGTTGAGAGCAATTTCTCATACCATTAGAAAGACTGCTGTATTAGTCTAGTCTTCTGATTTCATAGTTACGTATTTCTTTGTGAAGCTTATATTTCTTAGGTGATAATGCCTTATTTTCAGTTTGGTTAAAATTTGTTCTGCATATCAATATTTCCATTGCTATGTGCTACTAAGTTCCTAAACTCTGATGTCAATTATTCCGTTCATTTTGTTCTTCATATCTGTATTGTTAATTGTTCATCATCTCCAAGAAATTTACGCTATAACCCATGGCAGTCGAGAGTATTTACAACAGTGCCTCGGGATGTTCCTCTTCAAGGAGCTTTTGATTCACATTGACAATGTTCAATTGCCCATTTATGTTTCCTGCTAATGAGGTGACTCAAAGCATTCCTGTACGTCATCTGCAACGTCTAATCATCTAAACTCTTATGATGATCCCGTGTACTAAGGAACTGCAAAGGACATACACTAAGCAGCAAGCACCATTTTTGAATATGCCTAGTTTTAAGAAAATACCTTCAGAAACGTCAAGGAGAGGATTTTTCCGTTGAATTGAAATAAAGTATGGGCCATTATAGTGTAAAATCTTTAGGTTAGTGCTAGATTAAATCAAATGCTTATGGTAATTTACGACTGATTACCATATGCAATATTTTCTAGCGCGCTAAATTTTCTCGTACACATGTGACCTAATCATACCATCAATGGCAACATACTTTCTTTAAAAACGGATTTATGTATGCAAAGATGACGTGCCATTGTATATAATAAACAAATAATTACTATTGAAAAGCTTTCGTTTTGTTTATATGTTTTAACTAACAGGGAGATTTACAGTACAGAACAACATAAACAATGTTCGTCTGCTGCACTAGGTGAGACGATAGTTTCACCTATGTACGGGAAAATTTATCAGAAGTGGCTATAGTGCATACGCAAATTGGACCTGTTCGGTATGTGTTTTGACCTGATACTGATTTGAAACAATTTCACTGTTTCAACATCTAGTAGATGATCGTTGCTAGCTTTAATACAATTAGTGTGAATTGTATAGAAAAAATAAAAAAAGACATTTCTTTCAGCAAAAATATAAAATGATTATTTAAAATGGTGTTTGATTTTTCAATTTAGTGATGATTTCCTTACAAACCATTTCCTGGATGTCCTTATTGGCGAGTAGTTCTTTCAATGTTTCGTTCAGTACTATCATTCTTATTACCACTTGTGAACTTGATTTCACTGTCATCGTCTCGTATCTTCACTACGGCGATTGTGACAGGTCAAAACATAGGAGGGGAAATTTATCATTAATCATATGAAAGCAAAAATTGGATGAGAATACAAGATACTCTCTTCGCTATGAGGAGGTGGTAGGACATCCATGACAATGGCTGACTTGTAAAATGCACCACTCATATCGCAGTCTCTTTATAATTATTGTTCCCTTTGATAAAGGGCCAAAAATTCGTGTTATTTACACATGATCTCATCTTTCAACCGCTCTAGTTAAAGTTCCTTTACCTCAAACAATTTCCAACGCAACAAGCAAAGAACTGGAGTTCACCAACTATACCTAAATGATAGTGCTATTGAAACTAAATTTTTCTTATATTTACGGTTCCATTAATGCAGTGAGTGATTCTCAACCGCTGTGCCACCGCGAAACATTGTCACGTGAATGAGCAGTAAGACTTTCTATTTTTTATATGATAACAGGCTACCTTAAAGAAAAGAATTTAAGTTGGAAGTCTTGTGTCGGCATTTCCATTGACGGAGTCCATGTATGAGAAGCTGCATTAAAGGAATTTGTATCCCTCGCAGAAAAAGAAAACGTAGATCTTATTCCTACTCATTGCTTTTTACAAAGAGAAGTTCTCGTTTCAAAAATATCGCAAGAAGATTTAAAGCAAGTGTTGCACCAGGTAGTTGAAACAGTCAATCACATTAAAAGTAGGCCTTTGAAGTCAAGATTATTTGAACAATTATGCAAAGAAATGGACTCCCGGGATGTTAATCAATACATACCGAAGTTCGACGGCGGTCGAAAGGTTACTTTAGCCTCAGTGTTGACTCATGTTCACGAATTACACAAGGAATGAATAGCATTTTTTGACCGAGAAAAACAGGGGAAAATCTGTGAATATCTTCTTTGCGAATTTTTGGATGTCTAAACTGAAATACATTGTGGAAATATTTAGTTAATTAAACAAAACGAACAGTGGCTTACAAGGAAGAAATGAAAATATTCTAAAAGAGAAAATTATTATTTGGAAAAACAGAGCAAGCTCAGGTAATTTGATATATTTCCTTCAATGCGTACCACTTGCATTTAAAAAAAATATCTCTATTGTTGGTATCCATCTGACAATGCTCGGTGAAAACATCGACCATTATTTTCCTTCACTGAGCACAGAAAAGGATGTTTTGATTCGAAATCCCTTCATAAATGTCCCTCTAATATTGGACTCCAGTTTAGTTAAGACGAAGAACTGGCAACCATTTCCAGTGATCACGGGCTTGCAATAAAACATTCGACAGCACCCATTGATGCATTTTGGATTTCTATACATAAGGTAAAAAAAACTTTATCACTTCTGTTACAATTCTCTACTTCATATCTGTGTGAACTAGGCTTTTCAACCCTAAGCAACATCAAAACTAAGAATCAAGAAAGATTTCGCTCAGCTGCAGAAGAGAGGAGTCTGCTGATCTCACATTCAACAAAATATTAAAGAAGTTGCAGAAAAGACCAGGCACAGGTTTCACACGAGTAAGCTGTACAATTGATTAAACAGAATTACTTAAATAATGTAAGTTCATATTTATCTTAGGTGTGCCATTGGTAAAAAAGAAAAAAAGCTCTAACCCATTCAAATTTGGAACATATCCCAAAGCACCTAAGCACATAAAACTATTGTATATGTTAAATATATGCTCAAGTGACTATATGACCACTTCCTTTTAAATTCCTAAAAAACACCCAAGACTTCGCTGCACAAAGCTTCAACTGATGATTCATCAAGACGAAATGTGATAGACAAGTTTTGAATAAATGGGAAAGGAGGACAACACTCTCCTCGGGAGGGAACTCGAAAGAAAAGCAAGAGCTCACAAACTCTCGACGCAAAGTCAACCAACTTCTCCGTTCAGGAGGAAAATGTTTTCGAAACTGCTGCAACTTCGATAAAGGTCCTGAGATATCGGACTTCGGAATAAAATTCTAAAATATCTCACAACCTTGACTCTCTTTTATATTTTACTTCTGCTCTCTTTGAGTAAAATAAGAAAAAAATACAAATTCCTAGGCTGAGAGGAACTCCCGCTGTAAGTTTTATCAAAGTTAGGTTCATACGCAAAATCAAATACACAAGTTTAACGGTAGAATTACATGCATATGGAAGCGATTACACGTAGGATTGGTGATAACAACGGGATCAACTCAATTAACCGTTCGCAGAGCAGAGGAAAGTTCCCTTGATTGTAACACTGACTCTATCCATGTGGGCTTTACGTCACCCGACAAACCATTATAGCAAAAGGTACCCACGCTTAATTGCCGGAAATGTTCTCTAACAGGAATAAATACTTCTTTGTTAAATGGCCTGTTCTTCAATGATCGTCCGACGAGCTCAACAGTCCAGCCCAGCATTAGCATCCTAATCTGCCTAATATTTGCATGGCAGCAACGAAGTATCTGTCTCCAGACTGCTTTTCCATTTAAGAACATTTGCTTTGCAGAAGAGAATATTCTATATATTATTGAGAGTCTGATTTATTGTAAATTTCTCTTTCAATGATATATAGTACATACACATACACACACACGCACACACACACACACACACACACACACACACATATTATATATATATATATATATATATATATATAGATATATATATATATATATATATGAAAGCATGGCACGAATTTTACCCATAACTCATAGTTTCAAATTTTTAGTCACAAATAACCAATAACATAGAAGTGGCTATATCTTGGGAACAACTTATAACCAACGAGAATATGTAGGATAGAAGTGCTCCAATCGTGATAAGAACTTGAATGTTTCTCTTTTTGCGTTGCTTTTAGGGTCAGAGTGACTCATTGCATTTACTCAGACACCAAGGAATGAATGATAGTATTGTATCAAGTCACCTTCATTCTAGTACTTATCAAAAAAGGCAAACGTTCATATATATATATATATATATATATATATATATATATATATATATATATATATATATATGTGTGTGTGTGTGTGTGTGTGTGTGTGTGTGTGTTTGTATGTATGTATGTATGTATAATTATGTACCGTAAGGAATCCTTCATATATCTACAAACGGGCAACTTGAGATTTACATATATTGCGCAACTCATTTGATTTATCTTGTTAGTATTTGAGGTAGTATAACAAGTCTGTGCAAAACTGTTAAAATTTATAAGGTATTTCTTCACAAATCATTACTTTCTTATTTAAATAACAGCCAACTTTTTTTCAGCTCACTTAGACAATCATTAAAGTAACTCTGGTAGCCATTGTATGAGGTCAAAGGGATTTTTGTCTATTCCCATTTAAAACTGAGTGCAACTTTCAATATATCTGAAGATTTGTTTACTTTGCACTTTGGAAAGCTTATGCGTGGAGACGTAATGATTGGCCCCTCAAATACTATCCAGAGAAACCTAACTGTATTACCACATGGTATGCTAGTGCCGTTCATAGTCGAAGTTGTTGGAACCTTAGTTGTAATACAGCTAAAGCAAGCTCCAGCAGATTTCAAATCAGTTAATCATAAAATTTGTACCCATTTTTCCATGTCCTTGGATATGTCTACATGCTATTTGTGGGCCATGGGAAGTGCATTGGTTGGCTAAACCACTAAATAAGACAACTCTCCTAAAAGAGAGATATTAAATCCTTTTCCCCCTCAGCTTAGAGTAACTTGAAGACTACATTGTCACATTTACAATGAAGGAGGTACAACGTCCTTATCTTCAACTGAAATAACAGCACTAGGAAACGATAACATTAGCATGGCCTATAGCTTGTTGGCTGGAGACCATCCTTTCCTGGTGGTACCTTAGAATTTTAAGAGCAATTCACTGGCTCTCAGGTTTTGTTAAAAACCTTCAACTAATATGCCTTACCTTCATCAGGAAGGTGCTATGTCATGCAATAAAAATGACGGTATCCTCTTCTGAGGCCGTGTTTTTTAGATTGAAGGTCAGAATTGCTGTAATTCCCTATTATAGAAATGTCTTTGTATTCTATCAAATTATGACTGAGCTGATTTCAATTGTTGCTGTAGGTTTGGTGGACCGTGTTTTTGTTTTGATATCTAATTGTTAATCGAACTTAATAGCAACACCCTCAAGGTGAGTGCTCATTGTTATCAGTCGGTTTCCTGATATCTTTACATCTTAGGTTCATGGATGTCTTCGGAGTGATTACAGTTATGTAGCCATCCAAGAGTCTCACTTAACTTTTTTTTATAGTACGACGATTTTTCGCTATTGGGCAGACTTGTATAATTCATTTTTTATCAATAAATTTGCATGTTAAAGAGCAACCATTTTTATATTATTGGTAACAGGTGTCTCCTCGAAACTTTACATTACTTTTCCCACCAAAGGACCGCGGTCGCCTGATCTATCCTCTGTTTTAGATATAAAAGTAATAGCACTGCTTATAGTTTGCCATTCAAGTAACTTTAGGTCTTAATATGAATTCCAAAGTATTCGAATTTGAACTCTGTTTACATACGCGGGGTGAACTTGACCCAGCAAGGTTCTTTTTTTCTTCCAGTTTGGAGAGCCAGTTTTGACTTGAGACCATCTGGCCAATTTCACAACAATGATGTTCTTTTACGAGCACATTTAATTTATGAAAATATCTTGAGAGCAAACACGAGTCTAAAGCGAATGGTGAATAATGTGCTATATCATACTGAAGTAAGTTTGGTAGCCGTCATTCAGTAAAGACAGATGCTTCAAATCAGAGGGACTTTCTATAATCCTACCTTTTCTACTCCGGAAAGCTTCACCCAAAAAGGGTGTTATGGAAACTGAAGTCCCCTAACAAAAGGAGAGGACGTGAAAGATTATCAAGTGAATTTTTCAATTCAAATAAAAAACAATCTTCTAGAGCAGAATCTATTGAAAAGACCAGATATTTCTTCTTCGAGATTACATCAATAGTTATGGTCTTTAAATAGTGTTGCATATTTTTTATTAATTAGTCTAGCTCCTCCTTTACATCTTCCATTGACGGGTGACGTAGGATGAAAGAATGCATTGTTTAGTCATGAATTATGGAGGTTGTTACTTGCAGACATAATGCTGGATTCTAATCGTGTAGCAGAACTTTAACTGTCTCAGATCTGTAATTCACTCCAGAGTGACTGCTTTTATTAGCGGTGTAAATCTGGATCGCTAGTTTTCCCCTTTGACTGGTCAATTCTATCACTTGTTTCTTCTAGATAACGAGGGTCCAGGACAGGGATACGAGATTCCCAGGAGCTACTGGTGTTTGATTGTTATCAGTATCTCAGTCTGCTTCGACAAGGTGAATGATCCCGACTTGATTAGTTTCAACTTCTTGGTGTTGTAGCTACAGGAGCGAAATAATTTTCATTTTATTCTTTGCAGTTGGGGAGAACACCTTATGAAGAACAACCTAAGAATTTGCTGTTTAATTTTAACATCTATTGTTGCCGTTGGGAGATACTGGACGTAGCCTTCTATTACCGTCCGCTTTGCTTATCAATTTGAGGCCAGTGTCTCTAAAGAACATTCCGACGAATCATGATGTTCTTTTATATTGTCTTCGGTGTGTATAGTGGTCTTCCGATCATGCTGCTCTCTAGGGATAACAAGCAAATGTCAGTTAGAAGCGGCAGCTGGAGTTACTGCATTGGCTGATATTTCAAAAAAGGAAGTTCATGCTGATGGTGATGTATTTTCAAGTTAGGTTTCAGATGTTCTACTCTCTTGAAAATATACAACAGAAGTAGTTTTTAAAGAAGAAAAAAGCCTATTGGCTAATAAAAACCTGAATGCAAAACCAATTTATAATAATAACCTTAAACGTTTTGCTAATGAAATATTCCAAGTTAAGGAGACCAACGATAAACATGTTTCACCGTCAGAATCAATCTAAAACTGTGATCCCTCATCAGTGTTAAATCTGACCTGATTATACTGAAATTACTAAATGGCTCAATAAAAATCAATAGCTGACAGAGGGCTCGTATGCAAAAAAAATAAAAAATGTGGAATGACTTCAGGGATGAACGTTTAGAGAAAACTGGGTACGAGGCGAATAACTGCAACACACAGGAAGAGCATCCATTTCTGGTCTGTGGAAATTGTTAATGAAATCTTCGGGATGCTGTAAAAAAATTCATATTAATTAAACAAAACATTTTGTAAGTGATTGGCCCCCATCAATCTGTTGGGCAGAAAACCTAATCTCCAGTCAGATAATAATAATAATAATAATAATTTCCATCATCATAAATTATATTATGATAACTGATAGTTCAAATTAAGGCAAATGCAATACATAAAATGTATAAAACCATTAAAATAAATCACCAAGATTAATTCTATTCTGGTCACCTGTAATACCAGTACTTGTATACTGGTAGTAGCGGTATTCAAAATAGTAGTAGTAAATAAGCTAATTCGGTTTCCCCAAAACATACATCACTGCAATGGGATAAAGTATATTGTTTTACTTTTATGCGGCGCCAATTAAACTTCATTTGAAACGAAGGGAACATCTTTAGTAATGATCATGCTTACATAGAAATTAATCTCTCTCTCTCTCTCTCTCTCTCTCTCTCTCTCTCTTATGACTTTTCTAGAAGAGACTAAAGGATGAAAAAGTGTCCGTCCGACTCTCTTGTGAAAAAGTTTCCTTCAATCCCCTTAAAAGTCTTCTTAAGTCTCCCTTAAAAGACTTCCACTGTTCGTAATCGCTGAATCATCCATTTTGCACCACATCATTAAAACTCCTGTCATAATTTAATTAGAAAAATCTCATTTTCCACTCGACTTGTTCGGAAGATAGAAAGCTCTCTCTCTCTCTCTCTCTCTCTCTCTCTCTCTCTCTCTCTCTCTCTCTCTCTCTCTCTCTCTCTTGCAAGGGAGCTAAAAAGGAAACACATCTAAAGTGAAGAAAACAAAAGACCACCTCACACACACACACACACACACACACACACACACACATTTATGCAGTCATCAATGAACCAGAATCCCCTGCCCGCCCCCCACCCCCGACCCCACGCCCCCAGGGTCTGAACAAAAATCACACATAAAATGAAAGAAGAAGAGATGAGAAAAATGCCGGAGGGAAAACGAGCCTAAAGCGTTGAATAATTCCTTAAGACCGATCAAGCATCATTTCCCCGCCCTGAGTGCCTATAAAATCCAATACTACATCCACCAGCCCTTTCAGACTCTGGTCTTTTCTCTCGCTTTCTTCTCCTCCGTTTTATTTCTTCATTTCTTGGGAACACTGGATTGTTTACTTAAAGAAAGGGAAAAGGTTTAACCGAGAATGAAACGAGAGAGAGAGAGGAGAGAGAGAGAGAGAAGAGAGAGAGAGAGAGAGAGACATTCACATTTGGGGGAAAGAGTTTTGTTGAATATTCATAGTTTATTTTCGGGGAAGAAGCCAAGTCCCTCATTAATTCACCTGACTTTTAATTAGACTCGAAAGATAATCAAAAGCTGGTGAGGTTTTATAAAGCGTAATGTGCAGTAATTTCATGGTGTCTGGTGTTGGAAAGGGAGGTGTCCTCGTTATAGCGAACTGGTAGCCCCGCCAAGTCTCGTTAGAACGACCAGAAGGCAGCCGGTTGTTTGTTATAACGGACTTTTAATGGTAATTTTCTCGTTATTTTTTAATTGCATTTTTTAAGCCCGCTCCTTGTTATGAATGACCTTTTAATGGCGAAAAGTCTTGTATTCAGAAGGAATTTGCAACACTGAATTGCTAATACAAATGATCCTGTTCTGAGTTTATCTTTCATTGGAGAACTTGAACAGCTGTGTTGAAGTTGATCTTCATATTACCAACCAACTTTTTCTTGTGCAACTAAAGCAAAAAACGATCGCCGTAGTGACGCGAAAGAGTTCGGATCATCTCTTTATGATAATTTCATTGCTCTTTCGGGAACGCCAACAGCTTCGGGTCTGTCATTCGCTAATGATGATTGGTTAATCCAGTCATCTAATTAATGGCGAATCCTAGAATGAATATGCGCAGGTATGCTGCGTGCGTTTGTGGGTTTGTCTTCCTTTCTCGTACACGCATACGGGAACGCTACAATTGTTCCCTGAAATATATGGAACTATGTTCTCCATCTATAAACTACTATTTACATATTATATTGACAAAATTCTATAGAATTACTACAGACAAAAATCTAAACAAAAATTGGAGGATACACAAGCTTCACTAATGAAAAGTAAGACAACAAAAAGTCCTAGACGGGAAAGAGTTGAAGAATAAGAATGAACTTCAACCGCATTTCAATTGATAGTTGAAGCTTCTTTTGCTCTGGTCTATGACTGACAGTCTTCCGCGAAGTCCACGGGGAAAAGAGCTTTGAGGAATTGAACAATATTGGTTACTGGTTATGTCCGTTTTGTTCTTAAGGAAGGTAATTCATAGCGGCGAGAGGCCTTTATAGTCTTCCACCTTCCATGAGGGATAAAAGCGGGCAAGCCAACCCCAGCCCCTCCTTTTTTTCAATTTTTTTTCTTTTTACTACCCCTTCCTGTTTCTATTCAGTCTTAGCCGGATGAAGGGAAGTTGTACGTCGCTTCGACCTCTTAAAAAAGAAAGAGAGAAAGAAAAGAAAATGAAAGGAATCTTGTACTGTTCACGATTACACGTATCTCGAAAACAAGGACATTCAGCTGTCACACTGTTTTTCCCCTTCTATTCCCTTCGATTATCTTTCACTCTTTCTCTTAATTCCGAACTAATCTTCGTGTCTCACTAAGGAGGCTGCCTGTGTCCATTCTACTGTATTTTCACTATCAAGGCCGCGCTGTGAGTACAATGGGATTTGATGAATGTGCAAGGGTTTCTTCTAGCTTACAGAATTGATGTACCCAACTCATATTACCCAAGTAAACTAAAGCCATTATGCATAAGTCAGTGCCATCTGAAGTACCTCTCTTCTCAAGCAAACTCCGATTTGACTCCAGCTTCTGTCAAGGTACTGCCTGAGTGGATACTGTTATTTTCAATGTTATAAAAAAAACTGGTCTTCTGAATACAATATAAATGCTTTACTTATTATGATTGTTTAGTTTTACCAATTGTTCTTAAAATAGGATCCTCGAAGGGTTATTTAGTTGATGTAAGGTTTGTATAAACATAATGAAGTTAAGAAATCATTATGAGCATTTTCAACCACCAGATCTTACTATGCATTCTACTTTTGGCGACGATAAGCATTGTCGTTGTGACTCAGTTCATAATAAGAAACAAAAGCGAAATAATAACCGGACATGCAGTCGTAACGTTTTCTGTCAATAGTCATAACCGAAGTGGACGCTTCCGGATTGCTCAGCAGTCACGAGGATTCTATTACCATTAAACAAAAAGAGGTCACTCAGATTTCTAGAGGTTCCTTAATTAAAACTTCATTTGCCTTTTAGCTGAAGGCTCTTGCATTCTTCACCCAGGTGACAAAGCGTCTCAAGAGTCACTTCCAGCATCTATTAGGTTATTCTTGACGATGACTGGCTACAGAACACCAGAGAGAGAGAGAAAGACTGCACTCCGCAACCTTATGGAGTTTATGGTACACGGTTTCGAAGAACGAGCGATGTGTGTACAGCCTCATGGATTCCATGAGGATGGAGGCTTATCAATCACTGACTGATTGACTGCGTGATACTGGGCTCACGACAGCTAAGGCTATCGGCGTCAAAAGTCCCATGCATTCACTAAAAAACATGACATTTCTAAGCGATATTTCTGCAATCCACCAATAAACACTTTTACGAAGATTCATTATTCAAGATATTTATTGTCTGACCGACTGAACTGCATTAAATTGGTATCGCAACATCCATGACCACCCAAGCCGATAAATTATTTTGTAAATAAAAGGAGACTGCAAACCTACGTAATTTCACAAATGATCAGCATAAATCGCAGGCAAAAACTGACATATATTTCATGGATCGCAGCTTCTTCAGTGAAATTGATCATTTGACTGTGATAAGAAGCTATCGCCTCTCCATATTTCAAAAATGGCTACAGTCCCTCACACCGGCAATCAAATAGGATGCGATCTCCTCCTTCGTTCCTTCTGCGAGACTGAAATCGTTGTATGCATGCTGGAATGAAATACGTTCAATAACAAGTAACCAGCTTCCCGTTAACAGGTGGAAGACTGTCTCTCCTCTGGACTATTGCTACATTAAACTAAGAAGGGTGCATAATAATTAGGAAAAGAAATCTGAATGGGAAATGAAAACGTCTTATTGGAGACAGTGCGTCGACTCGTAATGTTAATAGGGATATTGTGATTAATTTGTGACAATTTCCATTAAACCAAGTCGATAAATATGCTCTAGGACAGCGATTCCCAACCAGGGTTCCGCGGAACCGTGGGGTTCCTTATTCCACTATCAGGGGTTCCGCAAGAAGTCTTGAAATAAATATGTACTGCAAATGAAACTGATCTGAATTTTGTTAAGTAATTTATTTATTATATTAATTTATATTAATTTAATTTTATATATTTAAAAAACTATATAATAATATAATAATATAATATAAATATAATAATAATAATAAATAATATTAATATAATATATAATTAATATATAATATTATAATTCATATTATATATAATATACTTTATAATTTACTTATTATATATATTAATGTATAATATATATATATATAGAGAGAGAGAGAGAGAGGAGCCTCCAGTTAAAGGTTCCCTAGGAAATGGATTCGGGTTTTCTTTCGCCATTAGTATCAATAATGTTGTACAAGCAAAATTGTTTTGCAATTTAGGAAAAATATCTGAAAAGGGATTACTTCTGGATTCTTGTCAAAGTTCTTCAACTCTCGCGTTCCTTCCTCTTTGTTTTGTGAAACCTTAAAAAAAAAATGGTAAAATTGCAAATCACGGAAGCAGTGAATTGTCATTTAGGAGCAAAAGACATTGGGTACCTTTGCGGGTAAACTCATAACATGCAAGTACATGAATTAGAATATGGAACTTCGGTCACTACTCTACCTGAGAACTCAAAAGATAAGTGAAAGGGTAGATTACCGGAGGTCATCAAATTTGATTACAATACCATGTTTACCTTGGAAAGGTAATGAGTAGCCTGACATGATGATCCTTCATATCAGGCTATAATTACAGGTAAAAAACACGCGAGCGTACCCACGTCTACAAAGATGTATAATATCACACAAATCGACGCTAACGAGTATTCTTATATATATACATATATACGGGTATACATTGTAACATTTCAATGTATACCCGTGTATATATATATATATATATATATATATATATATGTTATATATATATATATATATATATATATATATATATATATATATATATATATATATATATATATATATATATATATATATATATATATATATATATATATATATATATATATATATATATATATATATATATATATATATATATATATATATATATATATATATATATATACTGGTATATATTGAAGCCATGTCGCTTCAACCTATTTGTAGTTGGACTATGTAAAAACTGTGATAAGTGCAAGACCGGACAAAATATCACACAAGAACTACTGAGTTTAGGTAGAGTGCGAAGACTAAGGATATATATCCTCATATTACCATATATATCTAGCGTTATAACTTGTAGCATTTTTCGTTGTATAATACATGGTCAAATACTAAATACATAATGACGCATTTATGATGTGATTCAGCAAAAGAACAAAATTTCACTGATCAATGTCCTGAAAGTGTTACAAATGAAATTCAAACAGGTCTTAGACGTGAGTATCTAATAAAAACTGATAGAAACTCTCAGGAAGACCTGAGACTAAAATCCGGGTGTAAGTCTTCATGCCCAGAACCCTGACAAATGCCCGCTGGAGGATATTGTTAACAAGCGCCACCACCCATGGCTGGGAAAGGGCGCCCCTCCGCCCCTCCGCCTGCCTCTTCGCCGTCTTGTGAGATGAATAGATATATCACCGACATATGATAGCAGGTTCTGCCCGGGCTAGACAACAGCATCTCCCTTAGATTGGGGCATCAATTCATCACGGGACGAACACATTGTTAGGGCGCTCAACCGCCAATTTCGAACTCCTCTGAAAAAACCTCAACTGCCACTTGAACTCTTCGCCATTTGTCTCATACTAACAACTTGATAACAGACGACGAATTTAACGACGCAGGAGACGACGAATATCCCCTGCCACGCTGCAGACGCTGATGGCCCACATGGAAGGAAGGGGAAGGGGAAGGGGAAGGGGAAGGGAAGGGGAAGGCCTGCCTGCGGACGAACTGGGAAACACGGCAGACGGACAGGCCCTTTGATACCACGATTACTATTAATCCTGTCTGATGCATCCCTAACTGAAGAAAATGAGTGAGTGAATGAAAACAGGAAATGAACATTAAGTACAAAGATCTTGTGATAATTAAGAATAAAGAAGAAAAATGGAATATTTTGATAAAAGTAATGTATAGAATACTAGATGTTAAATAATATGGCCGGAATAGAATAGAGTATTATAAATCAGTTTAACGAGACCAGCGAGTCTTATTTCCAGGCCGTAATCCGGCTCACCCGAAGGAATTGCTCTGAAATTAGCGTCAAAAACAGAAGGCAAAAGGCAACGCAGATGGGTAGAAGGGATAGAGCATAAAATCTGTAGTAACATCTACTGCGTGCTACACAAGGCACACTGTATGTGGTAACCTCATACTATTCTGCACTGTGAATTGTAGACTAGCAATGCTGAATTATTCTACAGATAAATGGAAAGAAAACACAGGTAAATAATGAATGACGTAAAGGTAATGGAAACGAATATTAGAGGGGCGATCTAACTGGATTCTACAGGCCTTTACATTAATAAGCATATGACAAAAATGAATGAAATGAACAGGAAAAGGCTTAGCGCACAAAATAAAGAATACGGAGGCGAAGACTGAAAAAGAAAGAAAAGGCAGCGTGTAAATTAGTCAAAAATAATGATACGGAGTCGCTTTCATGCAGAAAGAAAAGGTATTGATAAAGGAGAGACTATTAATGGATTGCAGGTGAAGAAGGCAGGTCATTAATTGCTGGAACCAGAAGGATATAAACGTGAAGAGATTAGCTGATGATACGGTGCCTAATATCTTGCTTCATTCTGATTTATTCGAGGATATCTATGTAAGGGCCTCTCTAATCGCCCGCTCTCACGCGACCTATTCGCTGTCATGAAACGCTGGGAAATGCAGTTCTCCCTCTGAGGAAAAGGTATTGACCTATTTGCCTCTTCACTCAACATTCAACGCCTCATGGACGACCCTCTTGCAGGCCATAAAGAGATATTAAATGTCATTTTGACAACGACTGACTATATTTTCTTTGGTCGAAAGTGGCAAATACTGTGAATATACATTTCAGAAATAAATCTTTGTTGCTTTTTTGTTTTCCAAACATTAGCAAAGTCCATCAAAGTCTTATAAGTACTTACAAGATATCATACATGAAATATCAAGGGGAATCCCATATGAAGATGAATTACAAAATGAATCCCAAAGACAAAAATTTGATCGAGACACGTATCCCAATAGTCAACGATCAACTCAAGAATAGATTGATTTAGTCTACACAGGTAACAGAATCTAGCAGGGAACGAAACCAAAACGGGAAAACCATTTCATGAAACACCTTCGCGTCCATCCGTCCTCTTCACTCCTCTCTTTTTAAAAGCCCGAGTAAGACGCAGCGGGTCACCTAACGTATCCTTCCCCTGGGAAAGGACAACAAATATCCCGGAGCTCGAGTGCTCTTCAATAAGTTCTTTTTTGGCGAGGTTCCACCAGCACTTGGCAGCAGCGTTTTCCGATGTAGAAAACATTGCGAACGTTACAGCTGCAGCCGTCATGTTCCCGAGCAAAATCTCCAGTAAACATTTTAGCGGAAAAATTCACGCGACAGCTGATCACTTTTTATACCAATGAGAAAATTGCTTACCTCCCAGTCCTGCCGCAGTTTGCAACTACAGACTTCCCCAGGAAAGGAAAACTTCTTTTTTAATGCTCTCGAAATGTCTTCGGTTGAAAAAAAGAACGTGGACGGAAATACACTTTTCCGTTAATATGTTACTATCAAAAGTAATCTGGAGCACGTTTCGAAACATGAATAAACGTTTGCACGTATGCAAGTCTTTTCATTTCTTTAAAAGATATAAATCAGTCGTTCATTTTTTGTGACCATGAAATGATAAGTTAAAGAAAGGGAAAGAGTAAAAAAGTAAATGGTATAAGAGTGACAAGAGACAAGAAAATATGAAGATGAAAAGTGTAATGCAAATTTCCCGAGGTCCTTGATCCCATAACAGTGCTAAGTCGAACCTATGATCAACATCATAACCCGGAAACATGAAATATGGCCTCCACGAACAGCCGCCTTCTCTGAAGGTGTGCGGCTCTCTTAAAAAATCACAAATCGTAAATTTCAAAAAGGGTTATAGATACCAATGAAAGTACACCTCCAGACAATGAAGCGAATGGCTGTTGAATCATCCCTCCCCCCCCCCCCCCCCCCCTCTCTCTCTCTCTCTCTCTCTCTCTCTCTCGTCGTTACAAACTAAAGTTGATTCGTTTCCCATCATTTGCAGATAAAAGAGTGAAACAGGCTTGGAAGTCATTACGTAATGTAATGTTCGACCTCCATTGAAGCATATTTGTGGCCAATATTGAGAAATGAATGTGAGATCAGATAAAACGGGTTGGAATTAAACCCTCTCTGGCCCAAGCGTCACGAAAACCCCGGATATAATGGGTATCTCCCTCTAAAATCATAACGCTACACCTGAATGTATCATTTCTGAAAAAGACATCACCTTGGCTCGGTTATCTTGTTTGTTATCTCCTGACTCCGAGACCCCAGTTGTACAAGGCCTTAAGTATAGGTGGGTTGTCTCGGCTATTCCAGACCTTGTGGACCCCATACGTTGAGCTCGTTATCATGATATGCTTCATCAAGAGAGTGATTGATGCATGAAAAGTGTGCACCCCCTCAAACTGGTAATTAGACTCTCACCACGTTTACAAAGAGCATCATCCTCTTTTCAAGACATGATGCCGTCGCAGGAATCTTCTCCACCAAAAGCCGCACTTACGTATTTGCAAAAGAACATTTTAAGTTTCACAGAACAGATGAATTGAGGATTCAATGCCAGTATTAAAACTGGTCTTTCTTTTGGGATCAATATAGCTTCTGAATATGTCAAATGGTTTGAATGACCATGAGCACAATCCGAATCTGTAAAAAAAAAGGAATAGTTACTCTATCGTACGAGAACTGAGCCACACCCAAATGAAGAAGACGGAGCTTTAGAAAAAGAAAAAGCTCCAAGGAGGCACAAAAAGGAGCCTCCAATCTCCGGCGTTTGCTCGGCGATCTAGGCGAAGTGTACGTATGTGATAGTGGGCGGGGGTTGTGGGGGGTGGGTGGGGTGGTTTGAGAGGTTGAGAGACTGAGGTTACACAGCACACTAGCATTACCTTCGTGAAAAATGAGTGCGCTACATCATACATCTTAAGCAACGTGGGTCAAACTATCAATTAGGGACGCACGCAGATCCACGGGTGATGGAAAGATGACTTGGATGATGGAGCGCTTGGCGGGATGACGGCGGCGGCCATGTTCCTCGGCGCGAGAGACCTGTGAAAGTCAGCGGTACCGTGAGCACCATATACGGTCAAGGGCCGGATACGCGTGAGATTACTCAATGCTAAGGCTACGGCCTTATGGTAATAAGACGTCACGTTACACCTCGCTTCTATTCCTCTGCATCTCTCGCTTTTCTGTGTCTTTGTTTGGGATAAAAAAAAAGGTATCCTAAAAGATGCGATGATAAGATGATCACGGGGAAAAAGAACTAGTCAGCAATTGAACGCTTAAAGCAAAGAGCACAAAAGCGATTATGGCAATGAATTCTGTAGTTTGACTGTGACATAGTAGCAGTAGAGGAATCTTCCCTTGAACAGCCGAACCTTCCTCTAGATTACTGTCTTCTCGCAAGAAATTTCTATCAATTTGTTAATTCTAACTGGTTCTCAAAGATTAATTAAGATAGAACTGTACTAAGTAGGAATATGAAAAAGTCAAATTCTTGTTTTAGAATACTTATAAAACGCTTTATCAGTTTATCTTAGACTATCAAATTGCCATGTTAACATCTTACAGCCATTCATTCATAACAGACTGAAAAAAATTGAAATAAAAAATCACACACTCACGCAAATGAAGCATCTTCTACATCATACCTAGTTAAAGAGCGCAGTCGTTCAATTGCAAACAAAACAGCCATTGAGGTTCCAAACGTACAGTCCGGTTCTGGTCTGACTTGTTTCCTGCTGATTCACGTTTTGCTCATCTATGAATTAAAGCGATACTGACCAAGGACGTCTTACCGGCTACCGCACACACTCATTTCAGATGAGCCCTTGGGAGGGTCTAAATCACGATCAATCTGGAGCAGAGCGACTGCGTATTGCGCGACACTCAGTCCTCATCATTAGGAAAATATTCATATTCAGTTGGATTCTACGTATATCGCTAAAGCTTCATATACACTAAAAAGATAAAAGCTGCTTAGCATATACCGTTATCAGATTATTTGAGTGCTTCAAACCCAAAGCATTGTCATTACAATGAGCATATTCGGCCTGCACTATTTCATATTGCACGTTTCGTGTAAAAGTTTTGCCATAACCAGGGATTTCAAGAAATCCAGGAAATTTTCAGGGAATTCGTAAAACTACCAATTACCAAGGGGATGATACTAAAGGCGAAACAGTGATTCATCTGCACAATTGTGCAGTGTTTATTCATAGCCCCTCAGGGATCAAATCTGTAGGATCAAATGTCCCTAAAAGCATTTGATCCTGAGTACTAGAACTAAAAACGGCGATAGATGAATCACTGTTTCGCCATGTTTAGTAATAGCACGGGATCAAATATCCATTTGAATTCCTGGTACCATTATATATATATATATATATATATATATATATATATTTATATATATATATATGGACAATAATACACATGAGCATGTGTTTCACAAAAAAAAATAGATTTCTGACTTAGACTGGAAACAAACCTCCAGAGCAACAGGCCAAGACGGTAGCGACGGACTTACCAAGGTCATACAGGATGCTGTAAGCTAAGTACTCTGTATGTGACTTTTTTCCTGAACAGGATTCTCAAGCCTAATGCCCCGTCCACACGGTCGGACTTTGCCCGACAGACTCTGTTCGATGTGACGACAGAAGCGGAGAAACTGTGGATAAAGTTCTGACTTTTCCCGCTTCTGACGTCACATCGAACAAAGCTGTCAGGCAAAGTTCGACCGTGTGGACGGGGCTTATCATACAATGCTAATGACTTTGGCCTGCGCAACTCAATGACTGATGTTCGTTCCTGGTAAGACAATAGCTAATGACTTGGCCTGCCACTCAAATGACTGACGTTTGTTCCTGGTAAGTCATAAAGCTATTTCTGCGAAACACATCCTCATTTTTTTAGTGTTTTCATCATATTTCACAGTGAGAGAGTCATTTGAATGAAATGGTAGCGACTGACTCGCGGATGGGTCGGGAAGTTGGGTAAAATTCATTGGTATGTTAGGCTTCATATGCACTTATATCTTTAGAATTCAGATTCATTTACCAGAGCTGGAATTGACCAACTTCACCATCATATCCCATTATGTTGATTTTTGGTTGAAATATCAACTGACCCGGTAGTTTGGGTTAGTAAAGCCCAGCCACCCGGAGTACACAAACACCCCGACTTAGGCACTTTATAAATCTGGAAATATTCAACAACCGGGATGAAACTGTGGCTATAGAGATCTCCCAAAGGTATCTTGTGCCAAATTTCACCGCAATCCTTTCAGTCTTTCTGGAGATCCAGATATCGCTTTTTGGCGCTCTGGGGATGTGGTAAGAGTTGGGTGGGTGAGGGATCCAGCATTATCTATGGAGCAATAATGGTAAAAGATACAGCCGTGATTCTTCGTTTCTCTGAAAGCTCATATTCCGGAGGGGTGCCTTTCGTCGTTGGATTTTTGAAATAATGAAGTTTTCAAGTTACAGTATGCCATTCAGATTAGCCATCAAAATTTTCATTTCCTGATGCTCAGGTACACACTGCTCACAAAATTAGAAGAGATGCCATTTTCTTAATACATGAAAAATATGTAATGAGTATATGTATATATATGTATACATACATACACACAGACACGCACACACACACACACACACATATATATATATATATATATATATATACACTTGTATATACACAGACATACACGTCATGTATGCAAATGTTAATAAGCAAATACATGAACAACACACATAAATATACGTACATACATACATAACATACATATATATATAGCTATATATATATATATATATATATATATATATATATATATATATATACATAAATAAATATATATATAGATGCCATATATATATATATATCTATATATCTATATATATAAATTATACATTATATATTATCTATATATATCATTTATATTATTCAATAATATAATCATATAATAGATATATATATATATTGAATTATATTATATATATATATATATATATTCACAAGGGTTCCCAAAACTTATTTATATAATATTGTTCATGATGTTTTACACATCAACGATTAATACCATGCATGAGGCTACCACTCATTTGCTACTGCCCACCACGACAACAATTCAATTCGCCTACAAGCAAAGTGTGGACATATCAATCATGCCAAGGGGGAGGGAGCCGGTTGAAGGACCAACGCAGCCGGGCGATAATCGATCGATAAGATTATAGAATTTGGGCCAAAAGCCAAGCCTTGGGACCTTTGAGGTCATCAGCGCTGAAAGAGAAACTGACAGGCAGTAGGAAGGTTTGAAAGGTGTAACAGGAGGAAAACCTCGCAGTTGCACTAGGAAACAATTGTTAGGAGAGGCTGGAAAGTAATATGAAGAAAGAGAATATGAAAGGAGGTACAGTAAAAGGAACGAAGGTGGTTGCAAAGAGCCTAAGTCTACTGACGGCACAACCCCCCTTCGGGATTCGGCTCTTAGCCGTAACCTCTTTCATTCCTTTTTCACCACCTCCCTTCATATTCACTTTCTTCCATCAGACTTTCCACCCTCTTTAACGCCTGCTTCCCAGAGCAGCTGCAAGGTTTTCCTCATGTTACATTTTTCAAATCTTCTTACTGTCAATTTCCCTTTCAGCTCTGAATAACCTCATAGGTCCCAGGGCTTGGCTTCTGGCCGAAATCTATACTTTATTCCAATCTTTAGTGGCATTTACCTTTTTCCAAATCAACTAAGACAATCATCCAAGTAAATAACCTCCATAGTTTTAGAGTTACTTCTTTCACCACAATGCTTACTGATTGTGCCTGTTACCAGTTTCTGAGATTCGGTTCTTTACAATGAACTAAGCTTATTTAAAAGGTAATAACATTTTGCCACAACCCTTCTGTTCTAAAGCAACCACTTTATTAAAAACCGTATTGAGAATTCATTTGCAAAATATGGGGCCTATGTACCAATAGGTTTTTTATAACCAGTCTTTTACTTCATTCACTAATTTACAAATTCCTCCAGTAATTTACAATATTCATTTCCATGATAATCAGAAACGATAGTAATAATCAAAGAGACCCATTAACACAAATACCATTTCATATGATACATCCACATGAAGAATTCCATATTTAACGGCAGTCATGTTGAAATCCTCCAAACGTCGTTGATTACAAAGCTCGACCACTTTTCTCATTCATCTCCTATTCGGCGTCAAATTTTACAAACTCACTGAGCCAATAGTATCCACAATAGTTACTACTCTAAACAAATACTCTTGAGAATTATTCACGTGCGTTAAATCCTATATCTAGATCCGTGTACCTTAACTTCAATATTTCAGATTTTGATCTACAATACTTTTCACCTGCGTTAAATCCTATATTTAGCCACGTAGCTGAAGAACTTTGTCCAAGAATGGAAATAATTTCTTCGTATACTAGCTCCATGGAACAGACAATTTTATATTCACTTTTACCTTCTAATTACACATTATTCTAAAGTAGTAAAATTACGTAATTTACATAATTTTTTGGCTCTCAATAGATTTAACGACGCTCTTGGCACTGTATGGATTCAGATTTCAGTTGGTTATCCCAAAAATTAGCTAAGGGCATTTGAGTCGTCACAACCAGTACCCAAACCACATTTACACTATAAGTGTTGAACAAATGGAATTTTCAACAATTCCATGAGGGTAACTTACATTAATATCCTTACGTTTAAAATTTGATATAGGCCTTTCACATGTGTTCACTCACACATGAATACTCTTAAACAGTCTGGTGTATTTCTAAATTAAGTAGTTTTTACCTTCATCTGTAATTGAGTGAATGATAAATCAGATTCCACATACTTTGTACACAGACAAATGGTAGCTTTACGAATACAGAATATCCGAGGACCCTAACTCAGAAACCTATCAGAATTTTAATGAAAAGCGCATCATGGAAAATTTAGCAGGAGCCTACATCCATTTTGGACCCCTAGAAATATCCGCCTGACACTGAAAGGTTCGCAAATCCGCCCAGTGTTCGCACATGTTCTTGAATTCTGGTTCCTCCAGCAAGTTGTGACCTTTTAACAGAAAAACGTCAGCAGAAAATGTTCTTACGGCAGTTACTCGGCAATTCCGTAATGAGAACGTTAACTCTAATATTTCTTGAAATATGTAAGATATCTTTTACTTTAAAGATGATAAGCTAATAAAAGCATGAGTTATGCTTCTCCAATCAATACCTAAAAACTTGTAACCACCTGGAGTAAGGTTACCTCGTTCATCATATACCATAATTATGCATTTAGGCAGTTTAACAAACATCCATACTTAATGCTATTCTGCTTTGAAGCCATTTGGCTTTGAAAATTTTCACTATACGTAGAAACCACTCAAACAAAATCTGTTAAATTAATACCTAGAAAATGTACTATTCTGAAAATAGCCAAAATCAAAATTGAGATAACTCACATACTATGATATGATCAAAGTCATATTCTTAAAAAGATACCTTTGATCGTTCAAGAATTCAGGTAAAATTTATAGAAACCGCTGATCTTTAAAATTAAGCAAAGAAGTCGTGTAATGTGAGCTCGTGTTAGGGAGGAAATGATTACATCATAGATAAGTTTTGCCACTACTTATCAAAACAACTAAACAGCTCCTACATTAGTATACTGTATTTAAAAATGTATATTTATACATGCATTAACTGCCTGATTAACTTTCCAAACATTTCAGGTCCTATATAGCAAATACGATCAAACACAGAATTGCCATGGAGAGCTTGGCGCACACTGACGTTCATGACGGCATCGCATTCAATAAATTAATGAGTACCAACAATTGCATCCAAGCCTCATATCTGCATAACCTCATTGATATGTTAATGCGTATTTCACACACTCAAAGCCTAGTTGATGGATACCACACTGAATACACTACTGGCATCGTCGGGCACGCCCACCTCTCCATGGCCTCACCCGTGTGGACAATATTCACGGGTAAGCCCACCAGAATTTACCCGTCAACCCCGGAGCACGCCGATCAGGCCCGGTCGTGTGGACAGGCCTTTAAGGATAGCATCCTAACCTCGCTGTCCAATGTTCACGTACACTTCCACAGGGCAGTGTTAAAGGAAGCACCACAGTCCCTAATAACGTTATGACCAGCCCCGCAAATCACTGACCTTATTCAAGGATATGTCTCATGCCTTGTGATCATGAACAGCATCATAGTCATTCTGCTGATAGTACTATTTACTCAGTGTGTTCACAGACAGCCTAACACGCATTTGACAGCGTGCATGGAAAATAAATTCATTGCTCACGTTCATGGATGGCATCACAAAACTACGTGCCAGTATTCGTGGGTAACATCACAAAACTATTGCTAGTGTTCACGGGAAACATTACTCACTGCCCGCATTCAAGTGTAAATTCCAAACTCATTGATTGTGCACGAGTAATAAACTTATTGCCAGTGTTTAGGAGAAACAAACCCATTGCTTGAGTACATGATTAAAACTCATTGCTCGAATACACAAGAGTCAAACTCTTTGATCGAGTACATAAGAGTAAAACTCATTGCTCGAGTACACAAGAGTAAAACTCTTTGCTCGAGTACACAAGTGTCTTTGCTCGAGTATGCAAGAGTAAAACTCATTGCTCGAGTACACGAATAAAACTCTTTGCTCGAGTACACAAGAGTCTTTGCTCGAGTACACAAGAGTCTTTGCTCGAGTACACAAGAGTAAAACTCTTTGCTCGAGTACACAAGAGTCTTTGCTCGAGTACACGAGTAAAACTTTCCAACTGTTCATGGATGAAAAACTTATGTTCAAAAAGAAAAAAACTTTATGTTCATAAACTCTTAATTTATATTCATTGCTCATGTTCATAGAGAAAAGAACTATGCTTGTGTTCCTAAGGAAAAAAAACTGTTCACACAAAAAACTATGTTCATAGAGAAAACCTTAGTATTCACAGAGAAAAAAAAACTTTGCTCATGTTATGTTCATAGAGAAGAAAAAAACTTTGCTCGTGTTCATAGAGAAGAAAAAACTTTGCTTGTGTTCATAGAGAAGATAAAAACTTTGCTCGTGTTCATAAAGAAGAAAAAAACTTTGCTCGTGTTCATGGAGAAAAAAAACTTTGCTCCTGTTCAGTGAAAAAAAAACAACTTTGCTCGAGTTCATAGTTTGAGAGAAAAAAACTGCTAGAGTTCATAGAGAGAAACAAACATTGCTCGTTTTCATAGAGAAAAAAAGCTTTGCTCGTGTACATAATGAAAAAAACTGCTCGTGTTCATAGAGATAAAAATACTTTGCTTGTGTTTATGAGAGAAAAAAACTTTGCTCGTGTTCATAGAGAAAAAAAAACTTTGCTATTTTATAAAAAAAAGAGCAAAAAAAATTTTGCTAGTGGGTTTTCATGAGAGAAAAAAAAACTGCTAGTGTCATAGAGAAAAAAAAACTTTGCTAGTTTGTTCATAAGAGAAAAAAACTTTGATAGTGTTCCCTAGAAAAAAAAACTTTGCTAGTGTTCATAAGAGAAAAAAAACTTGTAGTGGCATAGAGAGAAAAAAAAATTTTGCTTAGTTTGTTTTGCATAAAAAAAAAGAAAAAAAATGCGAGTGTCATAGAGAAAAAAACAAAAACTTTGCCTAGTGGTTTCATAGAGAAAAAAAAAACTTTGCTAGTGTTCATAGAAAAAAAAAACTTTGCTAGTGTTCATAGAGAAAAAAAAACTTTGCTAGTGTTCATAGAGAAAAAAAAACTTTGCTATGTCTTCAATAGGAAAAAAAAACTTTGCCTAGTGGTTTCATAGAGAAAAAAAACTTTTTTTTTTTACTACGAGTTTCATAGAGAAAAACTTCTGTCGAAAAAAAAAGTTCATTTAGAGAAAAAAAAACTTTGCTCGAGTTTCATATGAGAAAAAAAAAACTTCAGGTCGAGTTCATAGAGGGTAAAAATAAAAAAACTTTGCTTTATTCATAGAGAAAAAAAACTTTGCTTTAGTTCATAAGAGAAAAAAAAATCTTTGCTTCGAGTTCATAGAGAAAAAAAACTTTGCTGTGTTCATAGAGAAAAAAAAAACTTTCTAGTTTTGTTTACATAGAAGCAAAAAAACTTTGGCTAGCGTTCATGAGAAAAAACTTTGCTAGTGTTCAAAAAAAAATAGAGAAAAAAAAAACTTTTGCTTAGTGTTCATAGAGGAAAAAAAAACTTTTGCTTTAGTGTTCACAGATGAAAACAAAAAACTTTGCTAGAGTTCATAGAGAAAAAAAAAAAAAAAAAAAAAACCCCTTTGCTTAGTGTTCATAGAGAAAAAAAAACCTTTGCTAGTGTTTAGAGTAAAAAAAAAACTTTTGCTAGTGTTCATAGAGTAAAAAAACTTTGCTGTGTTACATAGAGAAAAAAAAACATTTGCTAAGTGTTTCATAGAGAAAAAAAAACCTTTGCTAGTGTTCATAGAGAAAAAAAAACATTTTGCTAGTGTTCATCAGAGAAAAAAAACCTTTGATTAGTTGTTACATAGATGAAAAAAAAACTGTTTGCTAGTGTTCCATAGAGAAAGAAAAAAAACATTTGCTAGCATGTTTCATGAGAGAAAAAAAAAACTTTTCTAACTTTTGTTCATAGGAAAAAAAACTTTGCTTCATTGTTTATAGAGTAAAAAAAACTTTCGCCTAGGTGTTCATAGAGTCAAAAAACCTTTGCTAGTGTTCACATAGAGTAAAAAAAACTTTGGCTAGTGTTTCCATAAAGAGTAAAAAAAAACTTTTTAGCTAGTGGTTTCATAGAAAAAAACTTTGCTATGTTTCCTAGATTAAAAAAACCTTTGCTAGTTGTTTCATAGAAGGAAAACAAAAAAACTTGCTAGACGTTCATAGAGTAAAAAAAACTTTTGTCTAGCGTTCATAGAACAAAAAAACTTGCTTAGAGTTCATAGAGAAAAAAAAAACTTTGCTAGTGTTCATAGAGGTTAAAAAAAAAACTTTGCTAGTGTTCATTAGGAAAAACTTTGCTATGTTCTAAGGAAAAAAAAACATTTGCTAGGGGTTTTTCAGAGAGGAAAAAAACTTTGTTTGCTAGTGTTTCATAGAGAAAAAAAACTTTTGCCTAGTGTTCGATAAGAGTAAAAAAAAACTTTGCTAGTTGTTCATAGAGGTAAAAAAAACTTTGGCTAGTGTTCATAGGAAAAAAACAAAAAAACTTTGCTAAGTGGTTTCAATAGAAAAAACGTAAAAAAGCTTTTGCTATGTGTTCCATAGAGAAAAAAAACATTTTGCTAGTGTTCATGAAGAAAAAAAAACTTTGAAAAAAAAAACTTTTCGTTCATATGAAAAAACTTTGCTCGAGTTCATAGAAAAAAAACTGTTCGAAGTTCCTATAGAAAAAAACTTTGCTAGTGTTTCATAGAGTAAAAAAACATTTGTCTAAGTGTTCCATAGAAAAAACAATGCTAGTGTTCAACAAAAAAACTTTTGGCTAGTGTTTTCATAGAGAAAAAAAACAAACTTTGCCTAGTGTTCAATTGAGAAGAAAAAAAAAAAAAAACTTTGCTAGTGTTTCACAAAGAGAGTAAAAGGAAAAAAAACTTTGCTAACAAGTGGTTTTCATAGAGAAAAACAAACAACTTTGCTATTCTTCAAGAGAGAAAAAAACAACTTTGGCTAGTGTTCGATAGAGAAGGAAAAAAACATTGCTAGTGTTTCATAAGAGAAAAAAAAAAACTTTGCTAGTGTTCATCAGAGTAAAAAAAACTTTGCTAAAAAATGTTTCTATAGAAAAAAACATTTGCTAGTGTTTCATTAGAGGAAAAAAAAACTTATAAATTGAAAAAAACTAGAGGAAAAACTTACTAGTGTTCATAGAGAAAAAAGAAAAAAAAAACTTTTGCCTAGTTGTTTCATTAGAGCAAAAAAACTTTGCTAGTGTTCATAGAGAAAAAACATTTGCTAGTCGTTTTTCATAGAGAAAAAAAACAACTTTGCTAGTTGATTCATCTTAAAGAAAAAAAAAACGTTTGCTATGTTTCAGAGAAGAAAAAAAAACTTTTGCTAGTGTTCATAGTAAAAAACTTTTGCTACTGTGTTTCATTCAAAAAAAACAAAAAAACATTGCTAGTGTTCATAGAGAAAAAACAAAAAAACTTTTGCTAGTGTTTCATAGAAGAAAAAAACTTTGCTAGTGGTTTCAATAGAGAAAAACTTAAACTAGTGTTCATAGGGAAAAAAAACTTTTGCTAGTGGTCATGAAACAAAAAAACTTTGCTAGTCGTTCATCAAGAAAACAAAAAAAAACTTTGCTAGTGTTCATAGAGAAAAAAAACTGTTGCTAGTGTTTAAATAGAGGAAAAAAAAACTTTCTAGTGTTAGAGAAAAAAAACATGTGGCATTGAGTGTTCATGAGTTTGCAGTGATAGAGACTGAGCTTGTGTTTTCATAGAGAAAAAAACTTTGCTAGTGTTCATAGAAAAAAAAACTTTTGCTATGTGGAAAAAAACTTTCTATTCTAGAGAAAAAAACTTTGCTAGTGTTTCATAGAGAAAAAAAAACAAAAAAAAAAACTTTGCTAGTGTTCATGAGAAAAAAAAACAGATAGATAAAAAAAACCTTTGCTAAGAGAGTTTCATCATAGAGAAAAAAACTTTTGCTACTTTGTTTCTAGTGTTCAAATAGAGAGAGGGTATTAGAAAAAAACTTTGCTAGTGTTCTGAGAGAAAAAAACTACATGTTTGCGTCGAGTTCTGTGTATAGAGAAAAAAAACAAAAAAAACTTTGCTAGTGTCATAGAGCTGCTAGGTCATAGATAAAAAAACTTTGCTAGTGTTTTCACTAGAGAAAAAAAAAAACTTTCTATGCGAGAAAAAAAAAAATTTGCTTATAATAAAAAAAAAGCAGATAGAGAAAAAAAACTTTGCTAGTGTTCATAGAGCACTTTGCTATGTTCATAGAAAAAAAAACTTTGCTAGTGTTCATAGAGAAAAAAACTTTGCTAGTGTTCATAGAGAAAAAAAACTTTGCTAGTGTTCATAGAGTAAAAAAACTTTGCTAGTGTTCATAGAGAAAAAAAACTTTGCTAGTGTTCATAGACTTTGCTAGTGTTCATAGAGAAAAAAAACTTTGCTAGTGTTCATAGAGAAAAAAAAACTTTGCTAGTGTTCATAGAGAAAAAAAAACTTTGCTAGTGTTCATAGAGAAAAAAAACTTTGCTAGTGTTCATAGAGAAAAAAAACTTTGCTATGTTCTAGAAAAAAAAAGCTTGCTAGTGTTCATAGAGACTTTGCTAGTTCATAGAGAAAAAAAAACTTTGCTAGTGTTCATAGAGAAAAAAAACTTTGCTAGTGTTCATAGAGAAAAAAAAACTTTGCTAGTGTTCATAGACTTTTGCTAGTGTTCATAGTAAAAAAAAACTGCTTTGTGTTTCAAAGAGAAAAAAAACTTTGCTAGTGTTCATAGAGAAAAAAAAACTTTGCTAGTGTTCATAGAGAAAAAAAAAACTTTGCTAGTGTTCATAGAGAAAAAAAACTTTGCTAGTGTTCATAGAGAAAAAAAAACTTTGCTAGTGTTCATAGAGAAAAAAAAACTTTGCTCGAGTTCATAGAGAAAAAAAACTTTGCTCGAGTTCATAGGGAAAAAAAACTGTTCGAGTTCATAGGGAAAAAAAACTTTGCTCGTGAACATAGTTTGAGAAAAAAAAAATAGCTAGAGTTCATAGAGAAAAAAACTTGGCTAGAGTTCAGTAAAAAAAGACTTGGCTCGTATTCATTGAAGAAAAGCTTTGCTTGTGTTGTGAAAAAAAAAAACTCAACTCGTGTCCAGTGAAAAAAAAAACCTAGCTCGTTTTTAGTGAAAAAAAAACTTATCTAGTTTTCTGTAAAAAAAAAAAAAACTTAGCTCGTTTTCAGTGAAAAAAACTTAGCTCATGTTCAGTGAAAAAAAGAAGAAAACTTCATAGGGAAAAACCTTGGGCTGAGAAAAAAAACTGATTTGTTCTAAAATGCTTGTGTTCATAGAGAAGAAAACCTTTGTATTCGGGAAAAAACTTTATAGGAAAAAACTTAACTTTGTTCGTGTTCATAAGAGTTGTTTCGGGTGTGGTTATCCCATAATTAGGTTCTTTTTACACACCATATCTGTTCTCTATGTTCCTTGGAAAACGCAGCACAACAAAGGCTTATGGATAAAAACAGTAAATATCAATGAATTTATTAATTGACGTCAAGCACTACTACTTAAAAGAACACATGAATACTTAACGTTGTACTTTAAGTGACAATAACAAGGCCTAGATTCTTGAGCATCCAAACCATGCAGATACACGTATCTTGTAGAGAAATTATAAGCCTTGAAAAGTACGCTCAACTTCAGGTAGATCCCAGAATCCTGAAATGCAACAGGCAGTATCTCCCACAGTAGGAAAAAATGGTCCTCTTTCTTCAAGAGACTCTCTAAACATTCGCAAAGCAAATGACGAACAGTACACCAGTCTCACTGGGGTGGTGTGGCGGGGGCGGGGGGGGGGGGGGGGGGGGGGGGGCAGTTACAGCTATGCTGCGAGAGAGGAAATACAAAGTTTGAATCCATGAAAATTCTGCCCAAGTCTAAAAGATTTAAATTCGGCCAAATTCTATATGAATATTTGGCAAAACTTATCCAACTTAACCTAACCACAAACTTATTCCATTTTCAGAAGCTAAAATTCTCAAGTAAATCACACGACGACGCCAGACCTGTGTACAATTTGAGTTTAAATGGTGAATATTGCCGTTTGATGGCATAAACATTCTAAATTTCCTCAAAACTTTGGGAGTTAATGGCTTACTCTAGTGAAGGGGGAGGTAGCCATGCACATTTAATCTCGCAATAAAACGAAGTCTATACTTATCACCTGAAAGGAAAAACCACCCAAGAACCTGCATAGTAGGTCATACGACCTACCATGCAGAACATGGGAGCTCCCCCACCCTTTCAGGGGCGCCGCCCCTAAAGGGGTGGAGGATATATTCTGTATATATTGTTCAAGGACAGTATATGCAGATTGAAAATCAAATTAAAAAAATAAAAAATTTAGGACGCTAAATTTCTTACATAAATCAAAATTACAAAATTAAAGTAAATTTAAGAAAAATAAAAAACTATTTCAAAAAAATTTAAAAGTGAATTCATAAATTAAACGGAAATTTGTGACAAAAAACGGACGGAAAATTGAACTTTGCGTCCAAAAAATACCTCCTACATACCAGTTGCTAAAGAGAGCTGCTTTATCATTCGTGAAGCTTTATTGTTAGAACAATAACTCTAAGTAAAACTCTTATCAAAAAGCATCCTGGAAAAGACAAAAGCTTTAGAGCTGTGCTTAACTTGCTCTAATCTTGTAAGCTTTGAGCGTTTACTAACGTTAGATTGTGGGTAAACGCTCACAGAAATAGTTATAATATCTGCCAAAGATTTGTAAGACTAAACACGGCGCAATATTCGAAAGTACCCATAACAAATATACAATATTAGCAATAAAATAGTAAGTTTCCTTGTTACCTTGCAGAAGCCCGGGATTTATCGAAGCTCGACCAACCGAATGACAACAATCGATGGAAATCTCCAGCGCCAACTGCAGTCAAATCGCGTGATAAACAGTTTTATCGTAAAAAATTCACAAAAGGACCAATTACGTTACGTTAAATTACGGAGGAATATGAACACCGCATTTCTGATGAAACAAGGATTACTCTTAGCAAACACCTGTTAACTGTCTACCGAGCAGAATGATGTCACAGTCGAAGGTCCAAAGATTCCAATGTCCGGACTCCGAAATTCGAAATTTCGAACTCGAACGGTGTTATCATTTGCCAAGGACTTCAAAGTCCTAATTAGTGGTGTCTCGCTTCTTAGAACATGACCGAATGCGAATTATGGATATCCTTGAAATCGCTAATTTTGCAAATATTATTCTTATTTCCTACTCCCTTCTTTTACTTGTCTTGCATGGAAATTTAAAACAGAACATGATAGATTTTTAGGGCTCACGAAATTTAAATATTCTATATATACGATGGACGTACACATATATGTGTGTGTGCCATATAATTGAATACATTACATAAAACTTGCTACACTGGTGTCTGATTCGCAATCAAGCACAAATGAATATTATTATAATTAAACGTAACTATTTAGCCCTTGCATTACTGCTGTGAAACTGATACCTGAGTTTTTATGCAGCATATATATATATATATATATATATATATATATATATATATATATATATGTATATATATATATATATATATATATATATATATATATATAGTATATATAATATATATATATATATATATATATATATATATGTGTGTGTGTGTGTGTGTGTGTGTGTGCGTGTGCGTGCTACAAAGGCGATAAAACACTAACTAGTAACGTAACCTACTTTGGCGTCCACCACGAACTGGCAACTCTGCGGCTAAATCAAGTTATTAGATCTGGGCTAAAACCAAACTCTGAGATACAAAAATAGTCTTTATTTCCCCAAAAGAACTAACATGGAAAACAATGACAATGAATAGGAAATCTCAAAAACATGAAATACAATCTCTCCCCATAATATTCATTTCAAAAATGTCACACACTACCTCTTTATATAAAGACACATCAGTTCAATGAAGATGTGGCTTACAAAGAAACGTCTTATACATCTGTGGTCATAAAACTGGGAGTTGATGTGCTGCTGCCAACAGCTCAATGACCATAAAAAATGAAACAAAAACTTGATTTGTCTGAGAAAAGCATGAATGGGAGGATGTATTGCGCTAACAATGGCACCTTAATGCGTTGAGAAACAAAAGAAAGCAAAAGGAAAAAGCCACTGAGCGAAAGCAAAAAAAAGAAGAGGAAAAAAGAGAGCATAACAAGAGATGATTAACTGTGGCACTACCATTAAGTAAGTAATGATTAAGTTCGCATCGTCCCAAACCTTCTAATTTCGTCCAAATGAAGACATAAGCCAGAATCTAGCAAAATTCAACCTTTGGAAGACGCCGAGGCTAATTTGGTATTATTAACATCAAAGTGATAAATAGCGGCGCTTTGCGCTGCCACTAATGATAACATCGTCTAAAATGGTGCAGCGGTTTAACTGAAGGCATAACCAACAAAACGCCCCATTAACATTCTTTTACGCATCTAAGAAATTTATGCGCTCTTTATTTGTGTTAGTCAAGATTTTGGCAGATGTTCGCTTCCGAAATCTGTATACGCATTCACTTGCCGCTATGTACACAAATAGACATGTAAGATGATAAAATAAATGCAAGAATTCTCTATATCTATCCTTATCCAGTTTCCTTAATGGACATCGAAATGGGGTTGAAAACCACTGCTAAAACCATGTTGGGATGGTATTAAGAACGCCGTTACCAAAGACAGCAGTCACATTTATTTAATGATATTATCTTTCAAAATTTCATTCTTCATAATGTTAGATTATTCATCTTTTAGCTAAAAGGTAACTTACCTCAAAGCCAGCTAAGCAAAGCAAATATTGAAAGGAAGATATAGTAAGTAAACAAGATCGTTTTTCCCACATTTTTAACTCAAATATTTCTTTTTTAATGCATCACTGTTACTCATAAAAATATTTCCATCCTAAGCACGAATTGCTAAGTTTAATTCAAATGGATCTAACGCTCATCTTTATTGTTAATTACCTTACTTTAAATCTATGTTCCTTCACTCTCCGTAATTCAAGATAATTGATTAATGAAAAAATACTTGTCATACTTTATCTAAGAACTGAACTATACATAACTGTCTGCAGGGACATCCTTACATCAAGTCTGGGCGCAATTCTAATGATTTGAGATCATCATATTCTTACTTGGATACAGAATAAAACCACAGCCGAATGTATGTTATAAACTTAAGTAAATCAAAATAGTGTCACAGTAATAATATCCACATTCATTACCAGGATTAGTTTACAAGAACAAATTATATAACTGGAAAGAGGCAGGGGAGTGGCCTTTTTTTCCCGTAAATAATACCCCATTCACTCGCTGGTTTAGTCCAGGGTACTATTTCTTCATTATTCATTATCATTATCCCGTAAGAATTACAGATGATTAGGAGGATTTGTAGACTTTAAGGAATGCTTTTAATGGGTTACCTCGTTGCTGTAATCTTCTCTGCCTTTTGCTACTACCTTCTTCTACTTTTCATTTACTTTTTTGCCTTACAGAGTAAAATTACCAACTAAGTGTACTCTCTTTCTTTAAATAGTTTCTTCTTGCATTATTTCTGCCTTGATCCCTTCCCCTCCTGTGCAAGTATGTCTGTATGTCAACATATACTATACATACATAAAACACACACACGCACTCACTCACACACACACACACACACACACACACACATATATATATATATATATATATATATATATATATATATATATATATATATATATATATATATATATATATATATATATATATATATATATATATATAAAGGGTGTTTCGAAATTAGAGCCGCCCCCCCTCCACAGCATAAACTAAAATTGATATGAACAATAACAAAAATAATTCAGACCAGGTATTTATTTAAGTTTCTCTCTGAGTATTTAATATTTTGTGTAGCCTCCATCTGCCTGTACTACAGCCTGCATTCTTGAGGGGTATGATTTCAGCAAATCGCAAAAAAGCTGAGACTCAAACTCCATTTCCCTGACACTTCAGTCACCTCTCTTCGCAGGTCGTCGAGGCTTGGTATACCATCATAGTTCACTGTATGTGCTTAAACACGATCCTTCAAGATACTACAAATGTTTTCACACACAATAAGGTAAGAGGAGCTACCTGGAAATTCACTTGACGAGAAGAAATCGATACCACTTTTTTAAAGCAGATCCTGTGTCTGAAGAGCCTAGAAACATGGTGCCTTATCATGCAAAAATGTGACTTCTTCAACAGATAACACATTTTCAGGATTTTTGAGGAAAGGAAATACTCTACCAGTAAGCACAGTTTCTCTGAAGCATTCACCATTCCAAGACTGTCCTTTTGCTTTCATGATCCACATTAACCATTTGGTTGTGAAACAGAGAAAAATTCCCAAACATTCTGGAAATTTCACAACTTGGCGATAGCGCACGTCATCGCTGATATCATCCAACTTTGAAGCCCAAATGATGTCATTTTTATGATTTGGCTTCCTGATTGTGTAAATGAAGAGTTCATCTGATGCGGCAACATGGAGAAAATCAGCTTCATCCCAATCTTTAAGAAATGAACCACAAAACCATGCATGGTCTTCCCTCTGTTGCTGAGTGATGTTGGGCTTGCTGATAACATGAAATGGCTTGATACCAGATTTTTCAACTCACGATATACAGCACTATAACTTCTCTTCTTTCCCCTTTTTGTTTCTAGTTCAAGCGCCAATTTATGTAAAGACTTTCTTGGTCTACCCACTGCCTCAGCTATGATGTCTTTTGACTCCTGAGAAAGGACTTCATGCCTTCTAAGATTCTCACTCTTTTCGCGATGACAGTCATATGGATTTTTGTTCCAGTTCCTTTTAACAAAGGATTCATCTCCTTTTATGTATTTAGCTTCCAGGAACATGAAATAAAGGATACGCCAGCATCCCTGGCCTCTTTTAAGATTATAGCCCGGATTCAGTCAATCCAGCTGATTTCCTCCGAGTCATTAGCCATAGCTGCATCTAACTCCATCACTCAGTCTGAAACAAGAAATGTAAAATGAAAAATAGCTCAATAGAAACTTGAGATAATGTACTTGGAGATAGGCTATGGCAGAAAACTTCATAACTTTCCATTTGTTCTGTGGAAGGGGGGTCTCTAATTTTGAAACACCCAGTATATATATATTGTAAAGACAACTTCTTTACAATGTTTTTATTATCATTCAACAACTTGCTAAGATCGCTATGTATATCAATCTATTTAGAATTCTCTGGCCTTTCCGCCAATATAATAATCATGTATACGCACAGACTACGTCTTTGCATATTATCATTTATATGTCCATAAACAAACACAAATTGTCAGCCTTAGCACTCAGACCTCTGTCGACCTGACCCAGATACTAAATGTCCATCCACACCTGTCATTGTACACCCCGGGCTTGGGCAATAAAGCATCATTACCTAGATACCAGTCAACTATTTCCTCACAACTAGTGACCTCCCAGATTGGACGGTAAATAGAGGTTTTGGTCTTGCCATTAACGGACTCAGTATGACTGCCTGCTTTCAGGGAACCTTTAATGGAATCACACAGCGAAACAAAGTCTAGGTCTCTGAAAGCTCCTTTCCTCGGTTGACATTGACGCCACTAACGACTCATTATGGTGCAATTTTGCAGGTGTGTTCTGGCGTTTTCAAACGGTTTGGCTCCCATCGACTACATTCAGAAGTCATTAACGGAACCACAGTGTCTAGTCTATCTTGACTTCTGACAAACCCGACTCCATTCATGGACTAAGTACGGCACTTGTGCGTTTTGGTGTAGTAGGTTGTTATGATGACAGAGTCTTAGCTACACAGTTCTTCCAACAGCACTCAGATCCTCTACAACACTCTCACATTGATGAGAGTATCAATCAGACAAACAGTACAACTGCCACCATTCTCACAACAGAATATGGCATCATGGTTTCTGCGGGCGGATGTCCACTTCAGGGTAACAAGAATCAAGGACGAGGGAGCCAAGACCAACATTGTCATGACAACGCTTCCTGAGGGGGTTTTCAACTGCGTCACCCAGTGGTTGGATACACAGGCTGGTCAAATATCCTACGGGGACCTGAGGAGTAAACTCATTGGGACATACTCCCTTCCCATTCCAGTGAGGGCCACCCCAGGGAGACACATCACCCAAGGACACCTGGGACGATTTGACAGGCCTCCTGTTGCTGCAGGAAGTTGATGCGGATGGACAGAGGAAGGAGATCAGCCTGATGCGGGAAATTTTCCACAGGACACACTCCAATGGATGTTCTGGTTGACAGGGCCCCGAAGCTCCAAGAGGCTGCCAGGGCCTCGAGAAATGCTACGATGCCTTCAGCCAACAGCATGGTGGTGAAGGAACCTGACGAGATGGACATGAACACAGTTTATCAGAGGAAGGCGCCTCTGCAGCAGCAACAGCAGCAGCAGGAGAAGAATAATTCATCCTGGTGTTATTATCATCAGCGGTTCGGGAAGGATGCCAGGAATTGCAGATCACCCTGTTCCTTTCCAAAAAACTAGGATGGCAGCCACCCACAACAGCAGCCATGGCTGCAAACTCTACTGGATCCCACCCAGTGAGGTTCTACATCTGTGACGCCATATCTGAATGTAGGTTGCTGGTGGACACAGAGCCGATGCCATCGGCTTTCCCGCTGTCGGAGGAGGACTGCAATTGCACACCTGACGCTGTGGCTGCGCTGGTGGGCGCAAACAGGAGTCCCATCCGCTGCTACGGGACCCGGACCCTCAAGATATCCATCCTGGGCCACACCTACGACTGGCCCTTCATCATTGCAGACGTCAAGGTTCCTCTGCTGGGGCTGACTTCCTGGGGCATCACGGACTTCTGGTGGATGTTGGCTGAAAATGTTTACTGGACACAGGGGCCTGCCATTCTCGACCACTCACAGCCTACCACATGGCACTTACTGCACTGAAGTAGGAATACGTCCCTGTAGGCCCATCTGGCTCGATTTATTTACACTTCTAAATATTCTACAATATAGGGCGCGAGCAAGGGTGCTATTGACCCTCGATGTCCGATTTAGTATGGGTAACAACTGCTTGTAGCACTGGAACACAAGCTCAGGAACATGCGTAGAGATTTGCAGTGCGCATCTAAGGGGCCCAGAGCTTCTAAGGATAGGAAAGTCAGCTCTCACAGCAGAAATGAATGTAATGGAATATCTGAAACACAGTATTGCTCTATAAGCATGTGTACGAGACACAAAAGGATTGAATAGGTGCGGTGATGCCGCCAACACTTTAGGCTTGATTAATATAAATCTTACCTTCTCAGAGCTTCCTCAGAGGGCAAGGAGTAAATGAATTACTGCTCAAATATTACTGTGTTGGGGGAGGGGGAGAGGCTGTGAACATTACAACAAACTTATGTTATCTCCAACAAACTTATGTTATCTCCAACAAACTAATGTTATCTCCTTCAGTAAATTCTCTTAGCAATTGCTAATATCAGGAGGTCAATCAAGCAATAAGTATTTGCAAACCCCACTCAAGGGAACCACAGCTCTTAAATCAGAGTATCTTATAGAATAAGGGAGCACAGATGTAGGGGATTGAAGAGGGTAAAAATGAACAATCGAGCAAGCCCAGAGACAGGAAATAACAGGGTGAAATAAAGTGAGAGTAATACAGAGACTGCCACTGAATCTGCACTTGACCTTAGAGATTGATTATAGGATCCCGCTTGTCAAGGGGGCTGATGGAGGGGGGCATTCATCAAAGTTCGGTTGGCTATGGTTCAGGGCAACTCGTAAAAGCGTAAGGACCCAGTTGGGCCTAAGGAGAGTCTGACCCAAACGCTGTAGACTGACTAAAAGAGGACGTTCCTCTCCCGTTGCCTGCTTTTATGACCTTGCAGGAGAAACCGGCAGCAGAGAAAATGGAGATGGTATACTGTGAATCAGGGACTCAGAAAGAGAGAGAAGGGAGGGCTGGAGTTGTACTGAAAGGCAAAAGCCACTGAATTCCTAACGAATTCATGATGTGTATCATAGATATATATAATATATATATATATATATATATTATATATAAATATAATTATCAACACCCCTATATATAAATTAATAATTATATATATATATAATATATAGATATTATATATATAAATATTAATTATATTATAAATATATTATTACATAGATATATAATGTTATTATATATAATAACACCATATATATTACAGTTATAAATTTATTATATCTAATAGATCATATATATTATAATATAATCGTATGAACATCAATAATCTTTATATATATATAAAAATAATATATATCGAGCTACAAATGTCCTTTAATATCTAATTCGCTCTACCTCGGAATTAATATATTTTCATATATGTTTAACCGAAGGGGAATTCATTAGATATTAAAGGACATTTGTAGCTCGATATATGTATATGAATCACGGTAATGTAACATGACTTATACTATATATATATATATATATATATATATATATATATATATATATATATATATATATATATATATATATATATATAATTGATTCCTACTAGGGTGCGCATAACTGATTCTAGTAAATTATGCAACTCTGACTATGACCTTGGATTTAGAAACAATTATATGAACATTACGGTTGAGGGCCTTCTTCAAAATGGGTAATGTTTAGGTATACACTAAGATTTACCTTAAATAACTGCAGTTACACTCACTGACATATCAGCAGTATAATGATTAGAGGAGAGCGATTAAGGGACAAAAGAGGTCCATAAGCTGACTTAAGAATTAACATAAAAAAATGAGATCTTGAAGTAAATATAAAAATGACCCGCTATTCTGTGGCATGGGAAGCAATGAAGTACAGTGGAAGGGACCCCATTAGGCAAATGAAGCGAAGTATCCACAGCTGACTACAGCAATCTGCAATAAGAGTGCACATGGTTATGGAGATTGAATGTGATACGAGGTAGTGGATCAAGGGGGTGTATTGATGGTATCTAGCAACTCGATTCCAGATCACTGAATTACCTTTAAATTATCACACAATGACCATTTGCCTATGGAATGAAAAATACTGAAATATCAAATAACACAGGACCCGCACTTGGAAAAGAAAAGAAATGAAGCTGAAGTAGGTAGACATGACTGACTGTTGAGGGAACCTTGTTATGTGGCACTTTGACCTGACGAGCAGGATAGATACTTCAAGGTGCCACAGAGATAGGACCCTTAGCTGGAGGACCTCATAATGGAGGGTTTGTAACTGACATGCCAATTGTGGGGATAGCTGATTTATTAGGGCATTTTGCCCATGAAGAAGTGTGTCAATACACCTTGTATGCAGTGCAATAACTGCTACTGTAATCATTCCTTGGCACTGTCCAAGGTTCTGGGGCACTGGGAGAGATGATGTAAAGTGGAAGGGATCACACTGGGCACACAGAGTGAAGAACAGTATCCATAGCTGACTACAGCAATCTGCAATTAGAGTGCACATGGTTATGGAGATTGAATATGATACGAGGTAGTGGATGAAGGGGGTGTATTGATGGTACCTAGCAACTCGATTCCAGATCACTGAATTACCTTTAAGTTATCACAGAATGACCAATTGCCTATGGCATGAAAAATGCACAAATATTAAATAATACAAAACTTGCACTTGGAAGAGAAAAGAAATAAAATCGAAGTATAAGGACATAGTCATGTCCTTATAATTCGATTCTATTTCAGAGAACCTTGGAATGTGGCAAATTACCTTCTACAGGAGATGGAGTCGTCTTCCACGGGGGCACCAGCAAAGGAGGGGAATGACCAAGACCCCCCAAATGTTTACTTGAGGCTGACAACAGCCCTGTTCTAATAGGGGGTGTCTTAGCCAGAGTCAGACTGTGTTCATTGGAGGTCTAAAAGTCTCTCAGGCAGCTGGGATGTTGTAAAGTCCCTTTATAATGTTCGGAGCTTACGTTTGGGCATCCCAACAGGTGGTATTAGTTGTCCAACAGTATGTCACACACGACATCTTCAAAACACAAGTCCCTTTATATATGGCGGCGACCTCATGTTCTTCGGAATTAACTTTCTCCTCAGCCAATCACCTGCAAAATAAGGTCTTTCAGTAAAATTAACAATGGCAGATTAACAGATTTAATCCTCAAAGGAAGTGTAGAGTGGTTGGTAGAGGCAAATTTTGCCTGTACTTACTTTATTAAAGCAAATCATTGCACCTCCTATTATCAGGAATGCTCTTCATCACACTGAGATTATTAAAATATTCTTTTTTATTTGTGTATAGTACTTTCTTTCTATAAAAATTCTCCCATGCCTAGAATTCATTAAGGGGAAACTGTCATTTCGTATTATTGCCACCAGTCTCTGTGTAGCACTTTGAACTGGTTCAGTGCTCCAGCCTTGGGAACTTGAGAAATTGTTTCTTCTCAGTTCATTGATGAAAAAGTTAATTACCATCTTTCCTTGGATCTCGGAAAGGGTATTTTGAAGTTTGTGGAGGAAGCTGGTTTTCTTGAAAATCTATAACATACTATCAATTTATTTTTCCATTTTATCATTTTCTTGGAAATTTTATGTTTTTCATTCCCTTAAGGCCACATTCTTTATTAAATGCAATGACCATAGGTATTGCAGCATTAATTTGTATGAGGTCAAGGAAACTCATGAAGAGAAGTCCCTAAGACAAAGGACGCAGATTACGGATCACAGCCACATTTAAACAGGGAGTTTTTCAACTGCCCTCCTGCTCTGATTCAAAGTAATGTACATTCTTGATTTTATTCATAGTATTCATTTTAATCTTATTCATAATTAAATCCAGGCGAACTTGCCCCTCCAATCCACAGTCCATTTCCATTAAGGGTTTGACTCTTAATTCTCTCTTGTCCTTTTGACTGCCTGTGAATTTGTGCCCACAGCTACCTTGGGTTCAGGAGAGAAAGTGTCGTTGTCACCTGGCCTCCTTGGTGATTATATATATATATATATAATATATATATATATATATATATATATATATATATATATATATATATATATATATATATATATATATATCTATTGAAGTTAATGGTATTGTTTGCAGATTCTATCTTCTTATCAAGACTTTGTTTGAATCAGTCAATACTCCTTTTTCTCTTCTGGCAAGCTTCTCAGGAGTAAGGAAAGATCATTTGGGATTCTTTCAATTTACTTTTTGTTTTTCTAGTTGATGGACCGTTTCTCCACCTCTCTCGGTGGCATCACCAGGACTGAATTATAAGTCGACATACACGGTTTTTAATACTGCAAGGGTCTCAATCTCTCACTAGCCATCTGAGCGGCAGCATAACCATTCTTGGAACTCCACAGGATGCATTCTATGCCAAGGCTTGCATGCAAGGGATATGGTTCCCATCTCTGGCCAATAGTCTTGCCCACACCTTTGGATGCAAGCCTTGGAATAGGATGCGTCCTACGGAGCGCCAGGAATGCCCATGCTGCCGCCCAGACAACCAGTGAGAGAAGGAGACCAGCTGACCAATAGAAACTCATTACCCCAATGACATCATGTTTGAATTTCAATTGTCCGCATGCCATAATAAAAACTGCCTATGTTGATTTGTAATCCAGTCCTAAGGAGGCCTCCGGGAAAGGTGGAAAAATAATTTACATCTATGACCATTGCAGGCGTAAAGTGAACATTGGAAACAATTTTCTGAGAAATGACAGAGAACGCCGAACCGTTCCCAACTGTTTTTTTTTTTTTTTTTTTTTTTGAAGATAGGTCTCTTTTGCAAAGCTAAGTATTTCAGAGGATAATTCCAAATGTTATAATATACTCTACTCATTTAAGAAGGAAACCGAGAAGAACAAACGGTCCCAATGAAATAACATACAAGGAAAGTCAATTTATTATACTAAAGCATTTCCGTGTGTAAGGAAAGGCCAGTCACGTTACATATCAGTTTCATATAACTTGACAGCAAATTTTATACGTGACCATAGATGATCGTTGAAGTTTGTTTTATTTTTACTGAAGTTTCCGATCGTTAGAATACGTGCAATATAGTTCCTATCCGAAAGGTATGAGGAACATGGGAATTAGTCACATTTCAGATCTTTATAGAACGATTTTAGGTACAAATAGTTCCGATTCAGGAATGTCAGCAATTAAAAAAAGCAATCAACTGCAAAATATTCTCAAGTCTGAATAAATCTCATTGAAGGGAGAGATAGTATATTTATGCACTTAAATATCGATAAATACTTTTACCACGTCAAATGCGTATTAGTGCAAATATAGGTCCATGCGGAAATCATTAGGCCAACCAGGTATTTACCTTATATGTTAATCATACGCCGCGGTATAGCCTACTATTACCTAGAAACTCATCATTTAAGTTTCCACAATAAGAAGTGGTTCCCCTCTCTATTTCCAGACCCTATAAATCATAAATAAACAACTGCCGCCGTTTAAAAAAAAAGAAGAAGAAAGAAAAAGTAGAAATAAATGAACACAATCAAACTGAAAGAGACATATGACTTCCCTGCCACGTATCATCATTTTATTGAGGCGTAATACATCGAACACCTACGGTGAAAGAGAATGATGATGATTCCCGTCACATGAGCGTTGCATTGATCGGGAGGCGAAGGACGGCTGAAACGCCACGTGAAATGCAGCATTGTGTCACTCATCGCAGAAATTGGCCGTTGCAACAGGAGAGCCGCAACAGGCCCCGCAATTAGGAAGGCTTGTAGCGAGAAGGTCGTCGTTTTCCTATCATTGTTTGATTGGAGTTTGTTATTTTCTATCGATGAACAATGAATCCATTAACAAAAGATAGGTCATTACTCGGTCTATTGCCTTAATAATTATAACTAAATGACAGAGATCTAGATAGGGCTGTGATAAATAGACACCCTTTGGACGCAAAACGAGAGGAGAAATAGAGAACGTGATATGTAAATGAGATGTTGAGCTGTAACAAATCACCGATCAACAGCGGATTCTCTGTTTGACAGTTTCTGAAATTTTTTAGTCATAGTTTTGTTACAGATCTGAAAATGAGAGCACCAAGGGAAGAACCGCGTGATGACAAAATTTGATCTAAACGGATTGTATTCAGTTTCAAAGACGTTGGACTGACGAGCCATCAGACACCGAGCGTTTGACTTTTATCCTCCGGTTGTCTTTATTTAAGCTTTCCTTTACTCTTCTAGTTCCCTCCTTCCTGTCTTCCTTTCTTCCTTTCTTACTTACTTTCTTTCTTTCTAGAAAAGGAAATGACGTTATCCGTTTAGTTTGTTGATACTCAAACTGAAAATTCGTGCGAAATGGATAGGCTGCTGCTCTCAATATTAACCACCGAAAGAAATGACAACAATGTTGTATACCTATAGGTTTCGATGAAATAGCGAGACATTTTATTGCATTTATTCAAAATGGATTTACAGGAATGGCATCCTTCTGGCCCTTTCTGCGTTGGACAAACTGGATAAAGGAGCAAACCTCTTCGGGTACTGCGAGACTAACATAAAAATAGATAAATAAACATATATATATATATATATATATATATATATATATATATATATATATATATAGTATATATACTGAACTTTTCATGTCAAAAAAGAGACAAATTTTAATGCATTATCATTCGTATTTTTCAGGAGGCCGTCAAAATAAAATTCATCGGAAAAGGCGAAAATCAACTGCCGCCTTGACTTGGTCAAGTTGACTTTGCCCTGTTTCTATTCAGACATTCCCTGGATCAGGGCTTCATCTTTCTACGCTCTGTAGCAGTTAAAAACCTCAACACCAGCCTCCGACCCTGTCTCTTCTTAAACCGAACAAAACTTTTTATGTCGGTATCATTTTTTTCCTGACAATAGAAATATTTTAAACAATATATGCCAAGTAAACATTATATATCCTTGTACATAACTTATGTGTTCCAGGATAAATTATTATTCTCTGGAAAATTTGCATAAATTCGATGCGAATAAACACTGATGGTCATAAACTCCGAGAACATTTATCAGTTGTTGACTTTGTATTCTTAGATAGCATACATACATATACACACACACACGTATATATATATATATATATATATTATATATATATATATATATATTATATATGTATATATATATATATATATATATATATATATATATAATTAAATATGTATAGTATAAATATATATCTATATATAATATAATACATATATACAGAAACACATACAGAATATATTTGCGCGACACACACACACACACACACACACACACACACACACACACACATATATATATATATATATATATATATATATATATATATATATATATATATATATATATATATATATATATATGGTTTAATGTTCAGTTCACTATGCCTTCGGAATGACTTACATGCAAAGAAATTATAGTAGATAAGTGTTTCGTCCCTAGCAGGATTCGATCCGACGCCTGGTTTAGATACAGCGATAGAGAATGACTTGATCACTTGGTTATCAAGGGAGCTTAAAGTTAATATCGACTCAGCTGCTTGTCGGATTTAGACACTGTGTTTCCACCATCATAGTTTGCGACATTTGGCTGTTTATGGATTTTTGACACATATGCTTGCATGGCTCTAATATTCACAAATATCAAACAAATATGGTTTAAAATCCACTTCGCTAACCGAATTTGAAAGGAATATGTACAGGTGACTCGATTTCAACTTAGAACTCTCTGGGTAGCTGATTGGTCAAAGTTTCTAAATCAGGCATTGGTTCAAATCCTGCAAGGTGCGAACCACTTATTTATTAAGATTCGTCTCGATTGTTAGCTGTTCCTAAGATATAGTGAATATTCGTGACTTAATATACGTACATATGAATAAGTCCTTAGGATGGAGCTGTAAGAAACACCTCATTTTCATTCATGTCAACAAATGTTGTTAGCCATTTACGATAGAGTGGATTTGTGAGCAACAGGCTGAGAGCAAGCATTCTCCAAGCAATTGTCAGGTCAGTACTGCATCACTCAGCCCACTGACCACCTATAGATGAAACAGCTGTGAGACCCAGTTCCACTGGAATGTATCAAACGTGAGCAGCCTCAGGACCACACGTCATTTTCACACTTTCCATTATTTACTCACTGATAGCACATTCTCCTAATATCCAGTAACATTGAGCATAACTTCAACCCAATGAGCATTACGTATCTTACACCTAATTCCAACAATCCTTCTCCGACTTCGATTGTTTGATGAAGTTTTTAGTAACTGCCTCCTGTATATATATATATATATATATATATATATATATATTATATATATATATATATATATATATATATATATATATATATATATATATATTAACCTTGATGAGTGACGAGTCGAACAGTATAGGTTCTTATCTTCTATACTAAAATTTTTGAATTTTTAAGAAATCTTGTTGTCTCGCGGAACGATTTTCATTTTTTATCAAGACGGTATCATTTATGAATATTTGATTAGTATTTCCTTATTAACATCTGGCACCGTAACTCAGTCATCTATATATATATATTATATATATATAATATATATTTTTATTATATATGTATGTATGTAATGTTAATGTATGTATGTATTGTATATATTATATTTATATTATTATATATATATATATATATATATTATATATACATACATAATATAACATACATACATACATAACATACATAATATAGCATATATATATACATTTAATATATATTTTTATATATATTATATTATATATATTATATATTATATTATAATAATATAGATGACTGAGTTACGCTGCCAGATGTTAATAAGGAAATACTAATTAAATTATTCATAAATGATACCGTCTTGATAAAAATGAAAATCGTTCCGCGAGACACAGATTTCTTAAAAATTCAAAATTTTAGTATAGAAGATAAGAACCTATACTGTTCGACTCGTCACTCATCAAGGTTCAAGACGCTATCAAATGGGTTTTCTTCACGTTAATAACATCATAGTTTAATGTGCGATGCTGAATTCAATTTTTTTTGAATTGCTAAGTTCCAACAGAGATTGTGGTTTGAAAATTCCAAATACTCCTCAAAGGAAGAAGTAATCTTCAGCAATAAACATCAATGTGAAAACTATCTCAGTGAAACATTCCTTTCCCACCTCGTTAACCCTTCATCTGTTTATGCACTGATCTATTTCAACTCTTTATCCAAAGTAAAAGCATAAGTAATGCTCATAAAATGCTTATTTTAGTGTTATGCTCATTGCTGAAATATCCATCCGAAAAACCCTTGTCCGTGAATGCTGAATTGGAGGCTATTCTTCGATCACGACATGATTTCTCAGCCCAATCAGAACAATATCCATAATAGAAAACAAATGTTCTTTGATGTATACAAGAACAAATCAGCAATTTTTACTGTTATTCTTCCTAGACATTTAACTTGGCTGTTGAAATAACAGTAATCGTGGCATCATCGCTCGCAGCATTTGGCCCCACTTTTGAAAAATTCAGGCAGAAGCTGGTCATCAGAGTGCACACGCCGGACACAAATTATGATTAAGATGATGAGTCGGAAGTGTAGATGTGTTTTCACCGACGGCGCTCCCAACCAAAGTTCATATTGTGATTCATATTTAATGTTCGCCATGGCACCTCGGCGACCAATCAGAGCTCGGAATCAAATTACATATCATTGACGATGATTATTAGTATAGCAGAGGATGCCGAATCAAGTTTACAAAACCCCGACATTTCCTAACCAATCATCTCCAGACTTTGAATTTGCATCAGACGAGAGCCAATCAGCTCTCGAATTCGGTGACCCCGTACCAATCAACATCCGGTAATTTCGCGCCAATTTAGCGCATCTTTTTATTGGCACTTGTAAATTACACTAATATCCCAAATTGCAAGAGAAAACAATACCGCCGACAACACTTCACTCTTTACCGTATGAACGAGCAAACGCTGTCATTTAGGCAACTTATCAACGTTTTCAACAACCGGGCGATTCGATACGGTAGGCGATTCTTTTGTCGCCCGGGATATTAGCAGTGCGGGAAATTACACCTTGAGGCGACAACACTTCACGGGCAGAGGCGCCGAAGAAGAAGAAGAAGAAAATGAAGGCTTCACACCTCCATCTCTCGCTTTTCTTTCTTTCTTTCTTTCTTTTTTTTCGGAGTCACAAATAGCGTCAATCACCTTCTCCAATATCGACAGATAGATGGTTGCAAGAGGGAGGAAAGAGGACCTAGTGGATAACTTCAAAGATTATAGCCAGGAATAAAGGGATGCTTCATAACTAACTGCTCCAAAATAAAGTAATAATTCATAATAAACTTGTTACATGACTTCGACAGAATCACACTGCGCTGGTACTATATGTAAGCTTTCTACTTGCTACTGTGAAGAATGAGGAGAAAAAAACTGACTATTCAAATTCATTCTCCAGAAAAACAGAAAAAACTGTAATCATACAGAAATCTTTACAAACGCCCCAAGATATCGATTACTTTCCTCGAAGAAAAAAATAACGGTCAAAAATAAATAAACCCGCAAATGACCTTTGGCAAGTAAAGCATGGTATTATGACAGGCTGGAAGAAGGACGCACGAGAAAACCCGAACTGACAGCTTGACAAATCGCAAAGTACGGGAGGAGACAGATGAGCAAATGATGGTGATGTCATTACCCAAAGTGCGAAAGCTCTGTTCTGCAGATGTCGGTCCTGGGTCCACTGAAGGAAAGAGAGAGAGAGAGAGAGCGAAGAGAGAGAGAGGAGAGAGAGAGAAGGGGGGGGGGCAATCGTCAAATAACACCGCAACTAATCGCATCATCCCATAAAAGTGGATTTCACTCTGAAGGCAGGAAAGGAGAAAAATGGTCTCGATTACACATGTTTCATGACATGCAACAGGGTCGTGTTGTGGACTGAAGACCTTTACTCTACATTCGTCATGCGAATTACACGCACCAACGAATGCCTTTATGTGTCTGTGATCGGAAAAGATCGAACACTTACACAGATAAAAGTCACTTGAAAAGACGCCTCTCTCTTTCCTGTGAGCAGAATAAAGAGGGAGGCATTCAGATATACAAATATATTTGCTGTGAAGTTTTGTCGAGATCATATGAAATCTTTGGAAGAGGAGGAGAAAAAGCTTCACACTCGACCGAAAGACTTAGGTTAAAATAGGCGCTTATCGTCTTCATTTCAGAAGCCTGAAGCTACGAGAGTGAAACGAACGTCTGCAAGTAAAGTGTCATAAGCAAGGTATATAGAACTCCCTTATTCTATATACCTTGGTCATATGCGTCTTTGTGCCCGCGATTTCAAAGCAATGCGCGATGACATTCTTGTTTCCTACTTGGATACCCACATGAACGAAAGCAGTTGGAAGGAGGATTGTGAAAATAGGATTCTTTATATTATACGCCTATCATTCTTTTTTTTTCTTTTTTTTTATATCTACAATGTTTATATAAAGGTTGTATTATTCTGACACATGTATACATAAAATCCAAACTACATATATAGCATATGTTTATTACTGAGTACTGACAACCTGAAACATCGTAAGTTCAACCGATACATCGTCATATATATATATATTATATATATATATATATATATATATATATATATATATATATATATATATATATATATATATATATATATATATATATATATAATCTGCAAGTATATGTGTAAATACCTTACTGCGTGTACACAATTAAGAATTAGGACACCATTTGATGTACATATTTGATTGAGTAATTCGACTTATTCCACAGGTTCTTGTAACACGTTACTGTCGAGTAAGTTAAAACTGGATATAGCGGTATGAACTGATGATAGTATTATGATTTTTCAAATGTATATAAAACTTTGAATAGTATTTGGTAATAAATTGTAGCCTGCATTCTATTCTAATGTCAAATCCCAGAAAGTCTTACCGGATTTGAACTAATTTATCGTATACATATTATAACAAAATAAAAGTTTAAACCCGCTGGAAAGATAACCATTATCTGGATATTTTAAATTTTAATACTTTTCCGCATAGCATAACAATCGAATTGTAGATATTTTTCTATTAGAATTTTATGCTGCTTTCAAAATTAACAAATCTAATAAATGAACACTTAACTCACTGATTTTGAGCATACATTAACGCAATAGTACGCGATTTTTTACGAAATTGCCATGGAAAATGATACGCCCACAATGGAATTTTCTTTCTTACAACTATTAAGTCTATCATCATTTTTGTCCTTATTTCTGGGAACTTCCAAAATCTTTTTGTTAAGGTCGAATATTTCAGAACTGTCTACATTGGCCCCCGGTTCCTCACCTGGAATTTTATCTTTGCCTCTCACCTCAAAACATTCTAATCTTTGTATCAGTGGTGCAGTGTCATCCCTTCTCGTAGTGATCAGAGTCAAAGTATATTTTGAGTCTGGTAGTAATAACCATAGAGCGCTCGGAGTTGTAGAAAACCTTTCCTTCCAAGGTTTCTCTTACAATTTTTTATTTATGACGTCTTACATGTAGACTACGAACTTGTAGAAAGCAAATATTTTAGAAAACAATTCTTGAAAACATTTACTATTAACCAGTAGAGTGTTCTTCTATTGGTCTGATCAATACCTTTAAATAATCTGAAAATTATCTTAAACCCACCAACTCCAATGACACGTGTAAATAGCGTTGATCTTTGGAACACTCTTTGTTAGCAGAATTCTCTAGTTTTTCTAAATACCATATTAAATCTTTTTGCTATTCCAGAAACACAGTATGAGATAGGACGTGTCTGTAAATACTCTGATTACAAATAATCGAAGAACACAACAAGTTAACATAAAGAATTATTTTTTTCCCGAAACGTCCCTTCGTTTCTTCAGGTAGCATAATATGGTCTAATAGAGGTAATGGGTCTTTCTTCCTTATACAAAATTTTAAAAAATCATGTAAAAGTACTCTAAGCTAAACAAATTTTTTTGATTCCTAAGACGTAAGTGATTATAATCCTACACATGACGATAAGAATATAAATATTTCTAAAGCATCAATCCTTTAGTTATAGACATACCCAGTGACCAAACATTTCCAGGAATACTGAGTCTTAAACTAATTTTTGCAATTATTTTTAGAAATAAATTGCAGAATTCACTAGCAAAACTTTTCACGGAGTATGATCATACACGACGAATGATATGTATGGCCAAAAACATTAAACTTTACTTCACTGTATTTCAGCTCTATAAAAATGTGAGCAGATGGTTTTACCTCTAAGAGGCTTAACGTGAATCACTGAAAGGCATCGTATTCTTGCACAAGCAAATGAGCAGGCATCACTGACATCCCTAAAACAATGTGGATAAAAACCGCCAGACAGTATTAATATTTGTGAAGGAGATTTTTTTCGACAGTTTGAAAATAAAGGATATAATTCTTATCATATTAATAACTTCGATTACACTATAAACCAATAAATTTTATGAATAGCTCCGAGGAGTATTTCTTGCTTCTAAACTATATTCACGGTACAGAAGCCTCTTCAGACACAATAGACAATGCAACTTAGTCAATAATCCTGGATCTCTCAAACCAGAATACGATTTCACTGGCAACTCTTGAAAAAGAATGATATTTCATGTTTTTTATAAAAGATATAAAATGTAGGCCAGAGGCTAAGAGCTGGGACCTCTGAGGTCATTCAGCACTGAAAGGGAAATTTTGAGTAAAGAAGTTATCTCTAAAGATGTAACAGGACGAAACCTTCGCAGTTGCACTTTGAAACAATTGTTAGGAGAGGAGGGAAGTAAGATTGAAGAAAGTTTAAGAAAGGAGGTACAGTAAAAGGAGTGAAAGGGCTTACAGTTTGGGGCCGAAGGGAACGCCTACAGCTCGCGTGAGGCGCATTGATGGCGCTACCCCTCGACGGAACTTGTTTCTTATCCTAGTCTTGTTTTTATGACCTTAAACATCTTACTGTTTACGGAAATTTTCTAATACCCGTTTGTACGCATGTAAACGCAATTTTGTTTGAAATTATCCGTGATCAGAAGAGCAGCGTTGTGTAAAATATTTTAAGAATGTCAATGTTTTTTTTATGTTATAAAACAGTTTTTGAAAAAGCTACGATTTCAAGAACTGCAAGGATAAAATCTCAAAAGTCAGGAAGGAAGGATGCAAATGCAGGACTTATGCTGTCATTAGATGCAAATGGAAATGAAAAATGAGAAATATGTGTGAGAAACACTGAGAAAAACACTGACAAAAACCAAGAGAGATAAGTTTGTGAAGTCTAACGACAAATTTACAGTATTACTTTGACTGTATTGGCTAATGGTTCCTTAATGTTCAGAGGAGTTCAAGCCTTTTGCATACCTACACGCGACGCGAAATGTTCATAACATATTCTTATTTTTCAGATCGATGAACCAGTTTCCATTGTTTTTGGAGTCCACGAATTCTGAGCACACCAAAATCGGAATCTCTCCGGACTCTGAGGTTAAAGGAAACTTGGTATCTTTTTATATATCAGTTAGCCTAAAATGGAATACTCCAAAATGCCACTCTTTTATCTCTATCCAATTCAAAATATACTTAGTTTCGTTCCTTCACCTCAAGAGCAATCATCACACGTTCGAACTACATTATATTGATATGAACTTGAGTGTTTAAATTCTTAATTAAAACTATACCTCAATGGTTTTTAACGAGAAATCTTTCAAATACGTTTGTTGGTGAGAGGCGTTTCAACCCAAAGAAAAGCTAACGAAGTTATTGAATGAATTCTACTCACAAATAAACATCCTTGTCATTATGAAACGAAAGACCACTTTGGAAAAATTCTTCAAGTTCAAGGGTGTGTTACTAACTAGCTGTAGTCACCTACTGTGCACAAGTGTCACTGCTGTAGTTCTAAGTACGTGGGAAAATACTATCAGCTGTTCAGTGTTCCCATCTTTAAACATGTAGGGATCAGTAAAGACAAATACTATGTCCTTATGCATACCATCCTTGAGCGCAATTCGGCGACGCCTTCCCTTAAAAATTGACTCTGCGTCAGTCCTCACCAGCAAATCTAACGAAGCGGAGCACGGGGTGGTTTTCGAGTTCCAGTTTTAAGACGTCACAAACTTGCTTCTCTTGTTTTTCACTGTGCCTCTCGTGTCCTTTTCATTTGATGATGACGTACATATTATAATTGTATTTTTTCCCTCTTGCTTTTAAATTTTTTCTGCTCATTTTTTATATCATTCATGTATAACATATTCTCATGATGTTATACATGACTTTCAATTGTAATATAAACATTCTTTTAAGATAACCTGATGACGAATTTATCCAAATCTCCAAAACTAGTTGTCAGGAATAACGACGTTTTACGTTCAAATGCTGGTTTTTATCTATCTATCTATCTATCTATCTATCTATCTATCTATCTATCTATCTATCTATCTATCTATCTATCTATCTATCTATCTATCCATATATCTTACTCTTTCTCGTGCGAACGTAAGCCCATCTTCCAAAAGAGTTTCCCACTCAAGTTAACCTTCCTTATTGTCTGTATCTTCATACAATTTCATGTCTCTCCCAACAACGTCCATCCACCTTAATCACTCCCAACCTCTGCTTTCTCTGTTTCCACGGCCATGCCATATGCTACCTAGCCAGAGCATCAAAACCTATCTATCTATTTTTACACACACACACACACGCATATATATATATATATATATATATATATATATATATATATATATATATATATATATATATATATACGTGTGTGATTAGAAGAGAGAGAGAGAGAGAGATGCGTAAGTCTTCACACACATGATAGTATACCCAGAGGTACTTACTTTGACATGGGTTTCTGTTTGTATTTTCTGGTCATACACACACACACACATGTATATATACACACACACACACACACACACAATAGATTATATATATCTATATATATATATATATATATATATACTATATATATATATATAGATATATTATATTTATATAATAAATTATAATAATTATAATATTTATTATATATATATATTTTATATATATATATGTATATATATAAATATATATATATATATATATATATATATTATATATATACATATACATGTGTGTGTGCGTGTGTGTGTATGTGTGTGTATGACCAGAAAATACAAACAGAAACCCATGTCAAAGTAAGTACCTCTGGGAACACTATCATGTGTGTGAAGATTTACGCATCTCTCTCTCTCTCTCTCTCTCTCGCTCTCTCTAATCACATATGGACCAGTACCACATAATGTGGCATGAAATACGGCGCATAAACGCGAGCAGAGTTTTCCCTTCACTGTTTCGCTACCCCAAAGAAAAGCAAATCGTTTAAAATACGTCACGTAACTAATATATTATTAATCCTTTTTTTATTTTCCAACCCGTCTTGCTCTAAAAAAAATTATACGTTGCAACTCTTTTACTCTCTCTTAATATGAACTCAAAACTACTTATTACGCCTCATCTCTTTTCTGAAATTTTACCATATATTTTCTTTGTCTCTTAACTCTAAATTCTTTTACCATGTTTGTATTCTGCTTACATTTTAAATACATGGCCCACTTATTTCCATTTTTTACAACCTCAGCCCCTAGATTTCACTTCGATAATGAATTTGTGACTCAGTACTTAATTAAATAAAATATTTGTCTCTTACGAAACAAATACTTAACAGTGAATGGTAGTGATATATTGGCAACCACTTTTCCTGTAAATACCACCAAGATTCAGGATTATTCTAAGAACCAGAAATTCGCGCTGTTAAAGACCCTTCCCATAACATTTCAGACAAGAAACAAATTCTGAACTTCATTTCTTACGTAATATTCGTCTTTTTTGTCTAGTTTAGGTAACAACTAAAGAAAATATATCAAACCGAACAAACATTTTCAAAGGCTTCACACGGTCAATACGGAGAATGAGGATGGCGTAAGTCGCAGAATAAAAGATGTAACTTACCTACTGAATTTCCTATTAATCCTTTCAATCCTTAATTGTAAAGTGGTTCCTCCACCTCAGCTATGTGTTACAGAATTGGATTATTGGGTAATATCTAGCGTCACACCTGCTGCCACTGTCTCCGACCCCGGAATCATTAATTAGATAAATATTTCAGAGGACGTAAGATAAGATTCTAATACATCAATGTTAAAAACTTATTCAAACTTTATATAATTGAGGAAAAAAATCAGTGCGAAAGTCTAGATCATATATATTTGTGTCAAGAGGCAACTTTCATTTTATTTGCGTCCCTCCCAAAACCGAACTGTCTCGATATATTAATTTATAATACTTACATAACTCTTGGTGTTGATAATAGTATACCTTCGCATGGCATACAGAATTTCATCAGGCACTGGGGATGTATCGTTGCCTAATGTATCAAATTCTTTCAGAAAATGGAATTTGTTACTATTGAATATGTTACTATTATTTCATATCTGTTGTGAATTCAAGTGGCTGGCTTTCTTCAGTAAAGTACAGAAATACAGGGTAATTTCTGATCTATGCGATATAATGGTGAAATTTTCAGATAGAATATTGTTTACTTCTACCTGGTGGTGGACTTGGAGTAAATTTCTATACTATTTCCTAATTCTACTACATACAAAAGATGTCGTTCTGTTGTTCACTGAACTAGTTGAATCTCCCAAGTCTGACGCCAAGCTCTCTAAATAATGATGTTTCCTCCAATGTGATATCTCCAACATTATGTCAAGGCCAAAAAGCAGATCCATGTCATCATCTATCTGTTTTCCGCAATTCTTGTGCATCAACCTTCACTTTCGCTAAGATCCCCAAATATTTTCCAGCTGGTTTTTTTATGCACTACAATGGTGATCTTTGAATAGGTAGACTGTCATTGGTGTTCATAATTTTGGGTGTATGGGTATTGGTATGGCAGTCATCTATTGTCCTTCATCAGTGTTAAGAAGACTTATATTCATATTCCTATCAATGAAGCAATAAGAGACTGCCCTTTACAATTGCTAAAATGTCTCATAAGTTAAGGTTCAGGAAGTTGGTGAATCAACTTAGCCAAATCATCAGAGGAGATATATGGTGTCTTTCCTGAAGAAAATAGTTTTCATTACTGCAGTTTGAAGGGAGGTATATAAATTCAAAGGTATATGCGAAGAACATCATATTGAACTGAACTAAATTTTCTCCATACCTTCCAATAGTGGATTTTTGGAGTTCAATAAGTCCGGTACTTGCTCGGGAATGCGTTGCTAACATTTAGGATGAATGATCTTTGCCACAATGTACAATGGTATTAAACATGTCATCTCCCATGTTTTTCTTGCCCTTTGCTTTTTCATTCTTCATTGTTCCTTTGGTGCCTATGTGTTACTCCCATAGCCATATCTTTTGTTCTGGCAGTAAAATCATCTTTGGCAATAGGCACGAAGGTTTTTGCTTTTAGCTCTAACCATGCAGTATGTATTTCCTATCGAAGACTCGGGAGGTTAAAGGTACTCATGTAAGCAAACATTACCATTACTGCCTATAATTTAGGGTCTACATCATTTGCTTCATTTCAGTCACTCCTTGGCTTACCAGTTCGTTATTGAATTTTCCCTCTTGAAAAACGTGGCATAATATTCCCCAGAAAACCAAGGAATAATTTCTATATTTGAACCATCTTTATTGCTGCCAAATTTCCTAAATGTAATCTTTCTTCTTGGAAATGAAATGGAGCATGGCGACTGAGGATGAAGAGTCTTTATTTCCAAATTCTTTATGGGTGCCACTTATTTCAACAGATCAGTCCATAAACATTACAATAAAAAGATATTAAGAAGAAAACTAAAGTCGTACCTCGGTTAACGAATATAATTCCTTCCAGGAAGCTTTCCTTTAAGTGATCTATTCTTTAACTGAAAGAATTTTTCCCATAAGAAATGCTGGGATTTGGATGAATCCATTTCAGGTCTCCAAAGATACAGCGAATAAAAACATTCTAGTTCGAATTGAATAAGTCTACCATGCAGATATTATAAAAAGACCATAAAATAAATACTACAGATGAAGCAAATGCGAATCTGGCCTCCCTTTACAGGAAATTAGGAGAGCTGATGTCGTATGTGGCTGGGGGTGAGAAAGGTGATGAGGAGGAGAGATGTTATTGCGCAGAAAAAGGTGTCCCCCTCCATATGAAGGGCAGGCAACTATGCTTCCAGTGATGTTTATTTTTTTCCAAATTTTAAAATGTTCTTAAGATGAGAGACAGCATTATCACTGAGCACTTTTCAGCAAAACTTTTCACTTCTCAGTTTGCACACATTTCTTTTACTAATGTTACAGGGACATTCTCCCTTTACTCTTTTCTCCTCCTCCTCCAGAAACACTTCCTCAGCTGTTGTTTGTGGCTGTTCCCGCTCCTCCATTTACTTTTCCACATCATCTTTACTGACCTCGAAGCTCTTGGAATTGTCCAGAGACACAATATCCTCCACCACAGGCTCAGCCTTGTTGGCATCTGTAGCCTTCTTAGGGTCCATGATGACTTACATACAGTAAAGTTCTCTAGAATATAGAAAAAAAACAGACGGAGACTTTAGCAGAGTTGTGAACTGAGTGATACTCACGAACAGACTAAACCCTTCCTCGCTCTATCAGCTGAGAACTGCACACACAAATGATGTGCTTAATTCCATACATGATTTAGCTGGTCCATCCTGAACCATGCAAAGTTCATTAACTGAGCAGATTTTTTTCTTGGATAAAACATCCTTTAACTGAATTGTCTGTTAACTGAGATGTCTGTTAACCCAGGTAGAACTGTATTTGATGATGTCAAAATAACACAGTAACTATACTTGTCATGAGGATCGGTTCCCCACACATGACATATTAGGAACAAAATCCCAAATGCCCCACCTCTAACCAGCCCCAAAAGGATTGCACCAATATAAAAATTGGTGCAAGTGTAAGGTGACCCACTCCAAGAATATAACCACCCCTACTCCAACCGTGTTGTCTGACCAAGCCAGCGAATGCTTCGAGCTCCATCTCAAATATCAGGTCATTCCTGGAGTCCATAAACTAGTCCTCGAGATACTTATGCCGTCAAGATTTTGACATGAAAAATCATCTCCAATCCAAACATCAGTGGGTAGTTGATGTGACCAGTGACTACCATGGCTTCTACTATTGGCTTCAAACATGGATTCCAAGCCGAACGATAGTTAACCTCTCACAATAAAGAAAGTGAAAAGAGCGAGTTTGAGAGAATGGAAAACAAAATGAAAAGAAACCTCGGTATATGAAATGTAGTAAACGCATTTGCATGTGTGGCTCCACAATGCAGTAATAGTTAGAGAGGTTATAGGTGGCAACATAAAACAAAGGTGATGAAATATGTGAGAGGTTTAAGCAGTCATGAGAGAGAAGGAAAGCGTATAGAGAGACTTTCATTTAGACCTGGCCCAGAGGAAGACATATTACCTCAGTTCGAAAGCCCTTTCGGCGGTCATACGGCTTTTAGAATAAAAAAAATAAATTTTTCTGAAGTGATGCCATACGATTACAATAAAGAATTCTCTCGCTGATTGGTATCGTCTACAGAAATGTTTGAGCACTGGTAGGTAATAAAAACTCTCAAGCACTTCCTTTCGATTGTGGTCTGAACAGTTCGTTTGATGCCCGACTTCAAAAGCATCAACTGCGATAATGCGAGTTTGTATAAAAAATGCGGCCAAATAATTCATTTAAGTCTCTCTAAATGTACACTACAATTTTTAAAAGACTGGTGATCTCCAAGGGATCAAGCATTTCGCAGCCACGGGGTTAACTTTCATTGTTTCAACAAGTAGCCCATCATCTGGCAAGCTAATAAACCATCTCATAGTATTAATGAAAGCAAATTTTATCCTCCGCAGGCTCAGTCGAGGGAATCGCCTATTTTTACTTCATTTCTACTCCATTTCCCATTTCCAGCTGAATTAAAACCAAAACATTTAATCAATTACGAACTCACCCGAAGCGTCCAGCCGGAAGTTCACAATAGCCAAACGTGTAAATTTCATACAGAGAGAGAGAGAGAGAGAGAGAGAGAGAGAGAGAGAGAGAGAGAGAGAGAGAGCCGTAATTTTTGTCTTTTTCTTTTTTACTTTTGGTGATTTTTGTATGAAGTCCCTTTGCTAACATCTTTCATTTTGGCCATTAATGCATAGTTTTATACCATAGGCAATGGTAGGGAAGTTATAAGGAGAGCAGAGAAGCCCATTTGGCTATGAATGATCTCTCTCCAGGTTACACTTTGTCACTCTTGCGGTTGATTAATGTGAGGCTGCAATAAATGGTAGTCGCCAATGGGAAAAGTCACTGACTTTCAAAGTGTGCGTAGAATTACAAACCATAATTGTGGAGTTTAAGTTGAAAAATCCAAGGAAATTGCGCAAATAGCCGAAATTTTCTTATGTGCGTTTCTTATTTATACATTACTGTTTTGGCCTCGCTGTTTTGACTTCTTTATCTTACAGTGGTTTTGACAGTTTTATCTTGAATTTATAGCGAGAAAAATGTTTAAAAATAAATTTCTGTCTTCATTTCTGGTACCGAAAAGCCATTCCAAAAATACTGATAAGAATCATCCTCTGTCCATGAATTCACCAAATCTGTTACAATGCCCTAAATAACCACATATATCCCAATTGCATATCTAAATACCTGTTTGTTTGTTTGTTTGCTTATTTGTATTGTGTTTATCGTTGTATGGAAGCAGTGGTTATTCAGCAAAGGGACCAAGGGCTTTACGTGACTTCCGAACCACGTCGAGAGTGAACTTCTATCACCAGAAATACACATCTCTCGTACATCAATGGAATGCCCGAGAATCGAACTCGCTGCCACCGAGGTGGTACGCCAACACTATACCGACCATTACACTGAGGCGCTATCTAAATACCTGTCTCCACACCTCAATAAAAAAAAAATCTATATGCTTTTTTCAACTAGTCGCCTTATAAGGGGCATGAAAAAATTCTTAGAGCAATAATATGACCTTCTGGTTTGTTTCATTTACGTGCCATTTTTATTTGTACGAATATTCATAGGTCTCGGCGTATGGCCACTTTCATTAAAACGCAGACACACACAAGCACGCACACACGAACAGACAAAGAAAGTAATAAGTCTTAGAAAAAAGAAAGTTTAATATGAAAATGTCAAATGATATAGTTTAATTAAAGCGTCGGGAACATGCTCATTATGAATTCATGATATAGTTTTACATTAAAGCGTCGGGAACATGCTCATTACGAATTCATATACACTTATCCTGAAATTCCTCTTTTTAATATTATCAATATTTTGAAATTCCTGCGATTTACAGTAACTGAATTATAAAATAATGCTGTTTACCGAGAGGAAGATTGTATGACTTTGAGGTGCTTCATTCAAAATGATATCTTCCCACATAGCTCAAGAACATAGTCGGAAATCTGACACCGCAATCTCAAATTTCTTTTTATTCTTTAATCTTACCATTCTGCATTGCGTGGTCATGGATGACCAGAAGAACGTGAGCGTATTAGCTACACCTCAAAGTGTACTTTACAAAGAAGGATGAAATTATAGTCTTGACGTAAAAAATAAATAAATAAAATAAAATAAAAACGGATAGAAACCAAAGATCAGGAAAAACAAAGTTTTTGTCTTTCCTTAAATACACTCCCATGTACAAAAAGCAGTAAAATTCTGGGTGAGCAGACAACTAGTGGAGTTCTATTCCATAATTCAAAATTGAAAGACACACCGAAAGACTTCAAACCTGAATTGCACTTTCACTGAAGACCTAAACTTGTAAATAAAGCTATACTACATTTAATCAATATGTTGGCACAAAGAAATTAAATTTTATTTTTTTCTTCTTTTTTTACGGTGCATGAAACAACGTCAACCATTTTATGATGGTATTCCTGCTTTTGCCATTTTGTGAGTTTCACTTTGTTTCTTATCGGCGAATTACACCCTGTACTTTGATAGCGAACAAAAGCAATTAATGCGAGTGTCGTGACACGCAACTAACAATTCAGGTAAAGATTCCGCCGAAATTTAATGCAGCGAAATAGGTTTGTGTCAACGTGGACGAGCGCTCACTGGCTGGACTGCACCGAGCGAGTCAAATTGTATTATTAGAGCCAGGGCAATATTTCATAACAGGAGACAGAATTTACGAACCATGACCGTGAACAAACAGAGAAACAAAATCCACGGAAAATTGCTTTCTGAATTGATATTTATCAATAACGAGGCCAATTACAAGATTCCCTGTGAAATGACCCCTTATAATAACGCATAATAACACACTTTCTGCAATATTACCCGAGCGCTGCTTTATCATGAATCGTGATGCATAAATTCTAAGGTAATGAAGACTTCAAAACTTATCTTAAATGCTTCTTGGGTCAGCATTTTTCGCCGAGCGAGATGGAAATCTCTCGCTTTCATACGATTTCAAATTTATCAAGCGCAATTTGGCCTAAATAAGGTCGTTGTTACCTTTGGATTTCCACGGAATCTCAGAGCAAATACCAACTATTTTTTCCAGGTCACACTTAACACGTACAAAGTTAGTCATGAAGAATAATAAATGCGGTCATTAGCTCAGCGTCCTCCTCGCATGAGCCGCATTTGTAGTTTCAAGTTCCTCCCTAAAGTAAGAATGGGGTCGCACCCAATGGAGGCTCTACAGTAGTTTTCTCGGTGCGTCCGAAGCAGGAACTGAGTTGCAAGAATGACCCTATATATCATACGGGAGAGGAGGACCTCGTCCTTTGCAATGCCTTTCATTTGTCACCGGCAAAGCAAACGGAAAGAGGCTTCGATAGACATTTTATCAATTGCCCAGCAATTACTTGTTAAGAATCGAAGAGGCCGAGGCATAATTCGTTGCAGCTAAACCACTATCAACAGCCCTCAGCATTTAATCAGATTATCGCTTTATTTCCCCCAAAGTAATTCGCTAAATAAACGGGTACTCTGTTATATAAAACTACCATCGCCAGGCCAAATTCCTGGCTATAGCCAATAAACATGTCAGACACTCTTCAATTATAAGTTAAAGATTCATAATTCAAGGGGGTAAATTGCTTGTTACGAGAAAGAAACCACGAAATCTGGGCTGCTCAGTCGAGCGAAGTTAACGCTTGGCCATCGAGAGAAGAGATTGGTCGGGAGAATATTCTCTGACCAATCTCGACCAATGGCTATCAAAATAAAAAATTCTAGAACTAGCTGACGATACAATATGGCATTACAGACCCAGTGAGACGGTAGTAAACATTAATATATCAAAGGGAATAACAGGGTGTAAGGTAAAAGAGGAAGTTGGCAGTGGGCTCAGACATTCACACCCAGCAAAACATGCACGCTCCATCCTTCAAAACTCACTAAATCTCTCTCCTTTGTGTGTGTGTGTGTGAGTGTGTGTGTGTGTGATGTGTGTGTGTGATTGTGTGTGTGTGTGTGTTGTGTGTGGTTGGTGTGTGTGTGTATGTGTGATGTGTTTGTGAGATGTTGTGTGGTGTTGTGTGGTGTGTGTGTGTGTCTGTATACCTGAATCACGAAAATATGGAACGTGACGAATATATAAATGAAGACAAATGTCACTCCATTCTTTGTCTCATATATATATATATATATATATATATATATATATATATAATATATATATATATATATATATATATATATATTATATGTTGCTACTTACAAAATGCATATATCTTCTCCTAGACTGTATGACATGTTAGAATAGAGTTTTGCAACATTTTCAGATTCCTTAGCTTGCTTAGAGTTATAGGATGTCTAAAAATGTATGTTCAGATTTTGCATACCATTATTTTAAAAGTATATAACTTAGAATGTAAAGAAAGAGAGAGATTAACTTTGTTCGTTCCAAGATAGTAATTGATTCCATAACTTTTCATCGCCTCGAGATTAGGGAGCTCGAGGTCTCCCTGTTGTTTTCATAACATGTCAATCATATTTGCTCGAGGAGTCTGTTTTGTCGAATATGTATCTTTGTTGAGCTAATATGTTCATGACTGGTTTCATACACATATGTCTTTGCCGAAACCACATGTAGATTTCACGATTATTCTGTAAAGTTACGTCATATTAGAAGCTTCTAGAAAGATTGCATCATCTATCACTTCCCAAAACGTTTTGTGTGATGTCCACTGTCCAGCTTCTGTGAGAAAGGAAGCATTCATTCAGACTTAAATCCTCATAGCGTTTAGATCTCCCCTCTCTCTCTCTCTCTCTCTCCCACGTCACTTTTGCTTTCATTTCAACGTAACATAAATATTTATACTTACTGAATGGTCACTCGTAACTTTTAGTTTTCGGATTTCTTAGAGTAATTTAGTATTATTTAGTGCTTTTTGTGGAATCTGAACAAACAATGTACAAGTGTGTAACAGCGCCTTTTTATTTTTGAAGTATTGTGAATTGTGTGGTGAAGTTTTTTGAACAAGCTGCAGCAGAACAAAAATTGGTACCAAGGTAAATTGTTGTATTTTTATTAGTTGCAACTAATAGTTACAGTGGTTTGAGTGAAACAATTTCAATTTTTACACAGAGCAAATTTTTGTGTTTTGTGTCTGTTTCATTTGAAGTGATTTTTTATTTTGCATTTATCTATTTTCTTATTGAAGTTGTGTTTTTATTTTATGTTCTGTTTGATTGGTGTTTTTTACAATTTTGGTATTTTACACCTTTTTCTGTATTCTCTTTTGCATTCACAATTTGATTGACTTAGTTGTTTTCAATGATTAATCGTTGCACATTTAATTGAATTTAGCACTTGCAAATTAATTTGCATTTACTTAGAATTCTTTTCAAATTTTATTGTTGTTTAGCACTTGTGAATTAATTTTCAAATTTTAATTATTACCTAACACTTCTGAATTTAGATAGAATTAATTTTCTTGAATTTTGTGATAAATTGATTTTGCTTTAATTTTACTTAATTAATTCAAGAATTAATCAAACTTTGTTTTGTTTTCAAGTTACAGTTAATTTTCCCTGATATTGTGAATTTCATTTATAATTTTGAGTTTAATAATAAATTTTTGTATTTAAAATTTTTGTAAGTGTTTTATTTTTCACCACTATAAGTAAATATAAATATGATATGTTTAGGTAGAAACATAGAGTGGTAATTGAGCTGTTTTCCTTCAATTTACTTGAAGTGCATTAGAACCAGGGAAGTATTTAGACTTCTGAAATCAGGGAAATACTTAGACTTTTAAAGCTGTTGATGGAGTGATGCCCTTTAATTATTTTAATTACACATAAGATTACCTAACACCTGTTTTGATGAACTTAGTCTAATTTTCTGCAATACTGGTAAGTTGTTTAAGGGATCACTGTTGCCTTTAGAGTATTCAGTCATTTAGTACCTGTGATGAAGGTTCAGGCGTCTGGCTGTTGTGAGGTATCAATTAATGAATGGTAAGTGTAGTAACCAGTATTAATGGTGCCCAGACCAGGGAAAAACAGATTACATTATCACTCTAGTCTATACTGGTAGTGTTAGGGATATATATTTGTTAGGAGAGTGACCATATAGTTTTTGTTTTGCATTTATTGTATTGAATTGTTAGTTGATAACTTAGCAAAAATGGCTCAGTTCAAGGTTCAGAAATTTTTAGCAGCCCCTTCCATCCAAGTTTTATCTGAAACCGCTCTGACTAAGGCACAGTGGATCGCTTTAGGAGTGGCATGTGGTGGTTATGTGTCTACTAGTATGGTAAAGGCACAAATAAGATGTATTGTTGTGGAATCATTGATAGACTCTGGTAGAATAACTGATGATGATGAGTTAGAATTAGCTCAAGAGTTGTTGAATGTAGCACATGCTGATCTCATAAATAAGCAAGCAGAAAAGAAATTTAATTAAGCTGAAAATGCTAGCTGAAAGAGAAAGAGAAGACGAGAGACAGAGAGAGAAGGAAAGAAAAAGCATAAAAAGGATAGGAAAGAGAAATCGCAAGAAATGAAAGGGAGATGGAATTGATAAGAGCTAGATCCATATTACCTGTAACACCGTCTAACCCTAACCAAGGTAATAAAGACCCTGTATTTGATGTAGTAAGATTAAAGAAGTTAATCCCTATGTTTACTGAAGAAGCTCCAGATGAGTTTTTTGAACACTTTGAGAAAGTGGCTTCAGGTATGGGATGGCCAGGAGATAAATGGTCAGTTTTGCTACAAAGTGTCTTAATTGGTAAAGGGAGAAGTGCTTATCTAGCCTTAACAGAGAATCAGTGTAAAGACTACAAGGTGCTTAAACACAGTGTGCTACAAGTTTACCAGATGACCCCAGAGTACTACAATGAAAGATTCAGAAATTTAAGAAAAGATGAGAAAGGAACGTTCTTAGATTATGCTTATAAAGTGAGAAGGTGTTTTAAACGTTGGTTCAGAGTACTACAATGAAAGATTCAGAAATTTAAGAAAAGATGAGAAAGGAACGTTCTTAGATTATGCTTATAAAGTGAGAAGGTGTTTTAAACGTTGGTTAGAAGCTGCTAAAGTTAAAACTTTTGATGAGTTAGAAGAATTACTTGTTCTTGAACAGTATCTTAGGGGAATTCCTGAACATATATGAGCCTATTTGAGAGAGAGAGAGAGAGGTGAAGAAACTTGACAAAGCTGCTACACTGAGTGAAGATTGCAATATAATTAGTAGCAAACGCAATTACAATGTCAAGTACCAGAATCAACAATGTCCAGGTTTTAAGTCTTATCCAAATATCAGGAACAAATTTAATGGGAAACATATAAGTGATACTACAAAGAGTACACGAGATAATACACCTCAGCAAGCTAATGTGAAATCCTCATCCAATTTTTCAAGACAGTTACAGAAACCTAATGTTGTCTGTTTTAAGTGTGGAAGAGCAGGACACTTCAGTCATGAGTTACCAGAATCAACAGCTGTCAAAGCCAGTTGGTCAAGTAGTGAAAGGAGACCAGGTGAAACAAACTACGAAGATCAGTGTGGGAAAGAATCAGACTCCAGAGAAGACTGAGACTAATGGAAATGTAGCCTCAAGCAGTGAGTGGCTTAGCAGTGTGGAGGCTTTTAAGCCATATATCTATGAGGGTATGCTGTCAACTCAAGGAGGGAGTGCACAGGTACCAGTCAAGATATTACGTGATACAGGGAGTAACCATAGTGTGGTAGTATGCAGTGCTCACCCTCAGTTGGAGAAGAGTCTCACAGGAGATTCAGTTATTTTAAAGGGTATAGGAGGAGAGGAAGTAACTCCTATATGCCGCTTACACCTGTCGTGTGAATTGGTGACAGGGAATGTTGATTTTGCTGTAAAGGACTCACTGGCTGTGGAAGGTGTACATGTTCTGTTGGGGAATGAAGTTGGTGGTGTGCCTTTTATTCCTTGTCCTGTACTGACAGACAAACCGTTGACGATTAGTCCTACAGTAGAGTTGGAGAAGAATAACCCCCACCTGTTTCCTAGTTGTGTAACTACCAGAAGTATGAAGAAGACTACAACTGCAAGTGAAGAAACTGAGGATTTACACACCCAAGAAGGATTGAGTGAAGGATCTTTGTGCTTAGAAGAATCTGAATGCCCAAGATGTATTGGTATTTAAGTTGGATCTTTATGTAGACTGTTACAAGTCCGGTATTATAGCCATTTGTGATTAAGTTACAGAAGTGGGTCCAGAATCTAATCCCGAGTTCTCTAATATAAGAGCACACGCAAAGAGTTGTGAAATCACCATCGTTAAGAAACTTTTCTTTATTATTGTCACCACAAAGCAAACTACCCACCTAACTACCCATGAGTCATTGTTTATTAAGCACCTATCACCTAGTTTAAACTCCAACACCTCGTCATCTCCTCTCTCTCTGGCGTGGGGTTTACGTTGTGTGCAAACCTTACCGTTTTTAGTCACTCTGCTCTTTCTTTCTTTATGAATAGGTAGTTTTCTCCTCATTCTCTATTGTAACGTTCTGAGTATATTTCACTCAAGTAAGCTTGCCTTACAGCTCAGCTTGTCTCCAAGCAAGACATGATATGTGATTCACTAACATTACACACATGTAAGATATATATATATATATATATATATATATATATATATATATATATATATATATATATATATATAAATAAAGGTTTTTTACCACGTAGGAAAAAATGAAAAAGCGAGATAGCCAAGTACTTTCGGTCCTGTTCGGACCCTTTACTGAGGCAAACTGATTTTACAGAGGACAACATAGTCAAAAGAAGGCTTAATATCCAAACTGACATTACAAGATTAGCATTAAGGGCGATATCACTCTACAGAAAGGAGGAAACACCTGAGGCTAGCCACACCTTGGGGGACACACGCAGTAAACAAGTTATTCTTCCAGAAAACAGTACATTTTGAAAAAAACATGGAAGCATATACAATTTAATATCATGAAATTTACACAAATTTTCCCAAAAAATTATTATTTATGAAAAGATGAAAGAAAATATAGATATATATATCGAACAAGAGAAAGAGGGAGAGAGAATATCGAACCAGAGAGAGAGAGAGAGAGAGAGAGAGAGATAAATAACTATATACATGTGGGACTAATTTATTAGTAGATCATTTATTTTAAGGTCCTTCATAAACATCTTACAAATATATGGGTCCAAATGGTACATTCCCAGACTAAGATTTAGGTTGTTTTTATTGGTGATTTGTATAATTGCCGATTCCAGTAAATTTCTTGAAACATAATCATTAGATCTAGCAATTACCGAGGTATCACCCCAATTAATACAATGAGATTTTTCACTCAGATGGATAAACAGTGCCTTTGAAGTCTGGGCTGTTCTAACTGAATACATATGCTGCTTAATACGGACACATAAATTTTTACTTGACTGACCAACGTAAAATGATGGGCAATCCTTACAAGGAATTTTGTAAATGATGTTGTTATTTGTTACGGGACTATTCTTAATTAGCATATCTTTAATGGTATTGTTATAAGAGAACACTACATTAACATTAAACGATTAAATATTGATTTTATGGTTTCAAATCCACGAAAGTAAGGTAAGCTAAGTACATTTTTTAGGCATATCATTTTCATTATAGCAACACTATAAAACTTTTTGTGAGCGTTTTGATAACATAAATCAATTAAATGAGGTGGGTAGCAGAGATCGTTTCCTATCTTTTTTATGTACATTAATTTACACAGGTCCAGAGACACGGCATTCAGAAATTTGCGAAAACGGGTTATTGAAAATGCAAGGCTTATCCAAGGGTTCCCAAGTTCTACCACAATCAGGCACGGTGTTGGTCTTGAAAGAAATGGTATACTGGCATTCAGAAATTTGCGAAAACGGGTTATTGAAAATGCAAGGCTTATCCAAGGGTTCCCAAGTTCTACCACAATCAGGCACGGTGTTGGTCTTGAAAGAAATGGTATACTGGCATAAGGTGGGGGGGCACACGTGGTCGAGCGTTACATACTACTTTCTTTCAATCAAAAGTTTGCAGGCCACTCAGGGGGATGAAAATGAATGGGAATTTACACAGAAAGAACTATTTTGTTGCTTGAATTTACTAGGGGATGTTTACTAGTATCACAAGGGGAGTAATCACAGCATTGAACCAAGATGGGGGGAATGAGAAGCTAAACAAAGGAAGGGGAAGTCGCCTTGGAAAAATGGAAATTAAATATAGACAAAAGGCAAAACAATTCCGTGGCTGAACTGGAATTTACTCACATAGAACCTGGAAATCCTGGGCTTGGAAGTCTTCTTATCTGCTGATATTTCTGTGCACTATGGACGTATAAAAATACTTGGGATTCCCCCAGAGGAGGCAGGGGGGAGCAGAAAGGGGTGAAGTGGTGTCTGCAGGGCGAGATAGCAGGAGCTTCTGACCTCTCCTAGGTGTAAGGATCTTCTGAGGGTGAGCCGCTATTCCCTGCACCTTTTAAAATTTTCTCCTGGTAAGTTCAGCCCACACCCTGTGGGAGGTAAATTCAGACAGCCAATGGGAGCAGAGATAGCTTTCTAGAGAATGGATGCTTTCAATTCAAAGGGGAAACTTGCATATAGACAAGGATGCATGAATCTTATTATAAGAGATCTTACTTTCCTTGGTTCTGGCTTAAAATCTTGAACACCTCCCCATTCTAGAGGACATTTCAACCCTAGATGGATTGGAATGGACAAGACAAGCCAGAAACAAGGACCAATGGCAAATATAAATTACCGAGCCTTCCATTCTCCCTTGAGTGGACTTAAAATATAAGCAATATTCAAACTCTGTCAATGATAATATTCCTGAATCATTATTTAAAATATAAAGTGTGACGTGACTAAAGATTAACAACTTGCTATATTCCAATAAAGAATACTCCTAAGATATAACGCCACACTGAGAATAACAATGAATAGCAAATAGTGATTAGATAAAACTTAACCTATAGGGTAATATATTATATATAATACTGCTAGCTTAATTGTTTAAGGCAACACATACTATTAGCTTACCCTGATAGGGTGATATGACATATTCAGGTCTGTTAATAGCTCTACAATTCATTAAATGATTTGTTTCATAACAAGAAGGCGCCTAACATTATTAATTACATCCTAGTAAACATAAGTGCAAACTAACAAGGGTAAAATTAATGAAGTAATTCTTTGTAGAGATTAAATAAGATGACACAAAAAATGTAAATTTCAACAGGGACAATGGTAATTTCACAAAATATAAAGACTAGGGAATAGCACTAAATCAGAAATCAAATCAAACAAGGTATAAACGAGCCAAGCTTCAAAAATATCTCTAAAGCTATAGCAATGTTTGCTGGCTAAAATTTTCCCAAGTCAAATGGAATTCTAATTGCCTAGAATAGGGCACTGTGCCAATTGTGGCACTTTTATGACAGTAGTTCATAATGAAGTACTAATTTATATAAGGCAAGAATAGTTGGCAGGTTTGGCACTGCCTAAGCAGTGGATACTATATATAATAAATGCCTAAAGGCAGTAAAGAAGAGTAAGGGAAACCAAGGAAGATAAGATATAGACAGTACAAAAAAAAAAAAAGTTACAAAAGGGTCAGAAGGAAGTAGAGTTACAAAAGGGTAAGAAGGAAGTAAAAGTAGCAGAATCTGGCACTCTCTTCTGGATGGAGAGGGTCAGAATTCTCTATAAGAGGGTGGCGCTGTGCTAGGCACTAGTGCAGAGAGAGTATTGGCTCTCATAAGGTTTCGGAAAACCTCAACGCCCTTTTCCCTTCTTCCTTCAAACCTCTCTGAGGTCGGTTTGATGATGCCATTGGGGGCCTTGAATGATTCAAGCCCTTTGAAGATTCTGCAGGGGCATCGGCTCCGGCTGCTGCGACAACTGGGGCCTTGGCACTCGTCCCAGTGCCTAATGCTGCATGGCTCGGTTCCCTGAGTTCTTTGGCCAAATAGGATTCGGCAGAGTCATTACTCTGGGACCGGTTAGCGTCTGACGGAGGGGGACTGGATGAGGTAATGGTATTCGGGATGGGTTTACCCATTGGGAGGACCGATTCTGGGGTGGTCTGTGAGGCCGCACCATTGGTGGAGTGTCCACTGTGGTCATGGGTGTCCTGGAGGATTCCTATTGGAATTGGCTCTTCCTTGACTGCCAGCATGGGTAGAGGGGCCAAGCCAGTGGAGGGAGAGCAACCCTGATTAAGAGCTCCGGGAGGAAGACTAGAGTCTTGCCTTGGCACTGGTACTGAGGGCGTTCCTGGCTTAGTGGAAGGACTTGAACGTGGCTCAACATCCATGAGAGACGGAGCCTGGCACTGCCTGGCACCTTCAAGTGGCACTGGCTGTGCAGAAGTAGTTCTTGGAGGCCCGTGGAACAGGTCTGGAGCTATGTGAGGTCGTGGGCCCTGATACGGTATAAAGTTTGGAGGAGACTTAAAATCTTGTCCTAGCGGAACATCATAACCTCCTGGTATACAGGTTGCTACTGCCATGGTACATATCTTAGAACGGTGAGGTCGTGTGACTCTCAGCCGGACAGTAGGTTAGAACATATTGACGTGGTTGAGGCTCTCTATCGTGAGGAATCGGTGCCTATTAATCTGAGCTCCGTAAGAAATTTTATCTTCTCGGATGATGGATACTTGTGCACCAGTGTCTTTGAAAGCTCGGACCTGGCGGGCAGGATAGCAACCTCTGGGAGGTGCGACAAATATGGGGCCCTGAGCAGGAGGGCCTAGAGCTAATGGATTTGTCACGGCCATAGCAATGGCAGAAACAGGAGCTTTCTTGGGGCATCCCATCCAGGCAGCAGTGTGCCCATGCACATTGCATGAGTCACAGAAACTCTTGCTAAAATCAGGCCTGGGCCTGTTGTTTCTGTTCCAATGGCCGTTGTTCTAGTTATTATAATGACTGGGTAGTCCATTCGGAGGAGTGGTGGCAGCTTGCTTAGGAGGAACCACCTTTGAGAGGCACTGCTCTGTGGTGTGACCTGGTTTATTGCAACGCCCACACACAGGTTTCTGCGGAGGAACATTGGGGCACTGGATAGGCTGAGAGGTGGCAGCAGGAGTAAGAGAGAGAGCAGGGCGTATTTCCCTTTTTAAAGAACTCTACATCAGATGGTGGGTGTCACAGGGGCCTGCCCATTTACAGCACTCCAAAAAGTTTCAGGGGCCTTGTCCACCAATTGGGTGGCAAGACCGGACTGGGGGGGGGGGAGACCTCCTTAACAGATGTTGCGTTGGAGGCCTTTGTCCACCTATGGAGTGCCGATGTCTTCTTGGCTACCCACCCTGTCCATGTTGGGTTAGCCTCCTTGGGCATAGTCCTCCATTTCTGCCTCCACCAGTCTGGGGTCAACTCGTAAGCCCCAAAGATTGCCTCTCGGATGAAGGCGAGGTTTGTTGCTCATTCAGGGGAAGGAACCTCGAATGCAGTCCGCCCTATGCCAGTGCGGTGTTTGCCAAGGAGGAGGGCTACTTCCTGAGGGGTTGGATTGAAGTTCTCAAACACCTGCTCTTCATGATCGAGCCAGGTGTCGGGTTCATTATTGTCCCAAGTCCTAATGAGGGCGCCCATGCTGTGTAAGTGAGAGTGTGAAGGAGGGGGTGCAGGGGGCATGACATTCGGGGATGCCAGAGTGGTACTCTGGACTGCCATAGCCAGTTGATGTGCTCTTTTTTTCTCCCTTTTGGCTGCTTGGAATGCTCTCTCAGCTACTTCTCTTTTCTCTTGTGCTTCCCTCTCAGCTGCTTCTCTTTTCTCTCGTGCTTCCCTCTCCTTCTCCTAGGCTTCTCTTTCTTTCTCCTTTTTGGCTGCTTGGAATGTTCTTTCAGCTGCTTCTCTTCTCTCTTGTGCTTCCCTCTCCTTCTCCCTTTTGACTGCTCTCTATTGGGCTTCTTCTTTCAGTTTATTGTTCACCCAATTGATCAGTTTTGCACCCTCCAGCCTCAGGGATCTTTCGGCTTCTGTGAAGGCCTTAGACTCCTCCAGTGCTGCGTTACAGGCATCTCCTCAGCAGTACAGTGCTAGTATTTTAGCCTGAGAATAATAGGATGGAAGGCAGTTGCAAAACTGCAAATGTTGCCATGGGTATGCAGAATACTCAACGCAGATACTAGGCAAGATGACCGCAAAATCCTTGCAAATACAGTTACTACTGGCACGTAGCGCTGCGGAAAACTCACACCATAAAAGCTCTGTAATTTACAGTTCAGCAGAGAACTCGACACTGATAATGGATTTGACAATAAATTTCGTGAGCACGGAACCTCAACGCGAGTACGGGTTTGTAAAATAAAAGGGAAGGATCTGGTCACGAATTTCATGGAAATTCAACGGGAAAAAGTTGTGAATTAGCAAATGAACCTCGTAAACGTGGAACCTCAACACGAATACGGCTTTGTAAATAAAAAAGAAACAGTCTGGTCACGAGTTTCATGGAAACTCAACATGAAAACGTGGCACATGAATGTCGGAAATGCGGAAACTCATCGCGAATATGGCTTTGTGAATAAAAAGGAAAAAATCTGGTCACACAAATCTCACGGACACTCAACATGAAAAAACGTGGCCCATGCAGTTGATAATATAAAATGTATATGGGGTCTCCCCCCCTTTTTTTTTATATCGTCTCGAGGACGAAGACAAGAAGTGGATAAAAATTATTTTTCCTTTTTCTACTAATACAAATCCCTGGTCAATCTTACCCTTTCAACCTAGCTATGCTCAGAATTTGTGTTTTAAACGCTAGCTCGTATACAATAAAGGGAAGAGGAAGAACCAGGATAAAGATCTCTCACCCTGCACATATACACTGCCTCCACACAAACCCCTTTTCACCCTAGCTCTCGCGAACCTAAGACCCTCAATTCCTCCAATTTAAAACCCCGGAGGATTAGGCCTGCACACAGGTCGGCTAGACATGGGGATTGAATCACAAGTTACAAGGCCGCGGTGGAGAAAGTTCGGCTAAGGGTAACATGTGCCCGTGTTTGTAAAGAAAAAGTATTTGCCCTTATTATTACTCTCTGCACAGAAAATAAAAAAAAAACGTTTACCTTTGATTTTCCTTATCCTAGCGTTAAGAATTTACACTAACACTTGTTTTTTCTCTTACTTATCAACTCATCTATTAATTTTGTTAATAAACGGGGCAATGGATAGGGTTCAAGTAGACACGTGGCCAAGGGTTTAAATTCTATCCTGTTTAGACCTGCAAGCGACCGCAAACGTGAGAGAGAGAGAGAGGGCGAGAGAGAGAGAGGGCAAGCACTTGGACAATGACCGCATGTTGATTCACATAAAAAAGATGAAAAATCTTGACAACGTAGGATTCACGATTAACTTACTTTTCACGAAATATGGCACTTATTTTCGTTTTGAATTTTACTCCCTAAATACTTCTATGTTTTATGCAATGGCACATAAAAAGGAGCTAAGGTTAACATTTCTCTCTCTCCAGTCTATCGGCATACACATGGTCTATTTCCTATAGCTATAATGACAGTCAGATTTTATGCCCCTAAGTAGAATACCTAGTTTTACACAAATAACTAGAAAATAAAATTCACCTTTTTCCTGTTGTGGAGAATTGGGAAACCTTGCTTTTGCTTGCTCATAAAAATATTAAAGAAATTTAGATTCGTTTCTTTTATTATACCAGTTTTAAAGAGCGCTACATGACTGGAGATGGACACGGTTCTAGCAAGAGGGCGCCATTTTGTTCTGAACTGCTCGTTCACTGCTAGAGAAATGTACTTTAACCCTGGAAAAATTGGCCTTGAATGGAGGAACTAGAGATCACAACAAGGAAAAAGAGGGAAAACTATGGCAGAAGGCCGATATTACTGAGGAAGGAGGAATTTACATAAAAGCTGGACTTTAGTTTTAAATGCACTATATTTACATTAATTTACATAGGTCCAGGAACTACCAAGGTGGCTGATTGTCGATCCACTGGAAACACGTGGCTGGGGGCAACCAGACACGGCGTTCAGAAATTTGCGAAAACGGGTTATTGAAAATGCAAGGCTTACTCCAAGGGTTCCCAAGTTCTACCACAATCAGGCACGGTGTTTGTCTGGAAAGAGATGGTGTACTGGCATAAGGTGGGGGGCACACGTGGGCGAGCATTACACGCTACTTTCTTTCAATCAAAAGTTTACCGGCCACTCAGGGGGATAAAAATGACTGGGAATTTACACAGAAAGAACTATTTTGTTGCTTGAATTTACTAGGGGATGTTTACAAGTATCACAAGGGAAGTAATCACAGCATTGAACCAAGATGGGGGGAATGAGAAGCTAAACAAAGGAGGGGGAAGTCGCCTTGGAAAAATGGAAATTAAATACAGACAAAAGGCAAAACAATTCCCTTGCTGAACTGGAATTTACTCTCACAGTACCTGGAAATCCTGGGCTTGGAAGTCTTCTTATCTGCTGACATTTCTGTGCACTATGGACGTATAAAATTACTTGGGATTCCCCCAGAGGAGGCAGGGGAGAGCAGAAAGGGGTGAAGTGGTGTCTGCAGGGCAAGATAGCAGGAGCTTCTGACCTCTCCTAGGTGTAAGGATCTTCTAAGGGTGAGCCGCTGTTCCCTGCTCCTTTTAAAATTTTCTCCTGGTAAGTTCCGCCCACATCCTGTGGGGGCTAAATTCCGACAGCCAATGGGAGCAGAGATAGCTTTCTAGAGAATGGATGCTTTTAGTTCAAAGGGGCAACTTGCATATAGACAAGGATGCATGAATCTTGTTATAAGAGATCTTACTTTCCTTAGTTCTGTCTTAAAATCTTGAACAATATATATGTACTGTATGTGTGTACACACATATGGTACATATATATCAATATTCATATATGTATGCACAAACACATATATATACAGACATAATTTATGTAATATGCACATATATAATGTATGTTCTGAATTACAAGGAGTTACAAAGATTAGGATATCTCAAAGACTCATTAGTTCATCCCAATAGACATCATGGCTCACTTATCTTTAGGAGCAGGTTTTACAATTCATTTACAGTGTTGTAATGATTTTGTCTAGCTTTCTTTCGAAATATTCTACATTGCTGCTGTTTACAACTTCTGGTGGCGGTTTATTCCATGTGTCCCATATCTTGTATGTGAAGAATTTCCCACAATGCGATGTACCGTATCTCTTCAGTTCTAGTTTCCATCCATTATTTCTCGCCTGGCTTTAGTTTAATGTGATGAGGTTACTGTCTACTTTTGTTATGCCCTTCAATATTTTGAATGCCTCTATTAGTTGTACACGCAATTGTCGTGTTCCTAGGTCACACATGTTCAGGCTCTCTTTGGTAACCTATTTGCCTGATGGATGGATTAACTTTGTGGCTCTTGCTTGTACCCCTTCTAGTCTATTTATATCTTTCCATAGTGTTGGTGACCAAAACTGTACTGTATATTCAAGATGTGGTCTAATTATTGATGTGTAGAGCTGCAGCACTGTTTCCTTATTTCTGTATCTGAACTACCTCTTTATGTATCACTCTAGTTTCTGTGCCTTCTTTTTAGCTTGTATGCATTGTTTTGTGGATTTTAAACCCTTGGTAATTACAACTCCAAGGTTCTTTTCTTATTCTACACTATGTCATTCCCAAGCAGCTTGCAGTTGGCATGAGGGTTGTTTGTTCCTGTTCGTAACACTTTATATTTATCCAGGTTAAAAGGCATTTGCCATAGTTTTTACCACACTCCTATTTTCCTTAAATAATTTCTTAGACTTTCCACTGTATCTGGGTCTGCTGCATTTACACCTAGTTTGGTGTCATCTGCAAATTTAGCTATCCTGCTAGTTTAGCCTACATCAATGTCATTAATGTAAATCAAAAATAAGAGCGGGCCAAGGACAGACTCCTTAGGAACTCTGTTTGTCACATCTGCCCATTCTGATTTTCCATCATTTATTACGACTCTGTTTTCGATCCAGTCTGCTATTTCTCCTACAATTCCTAAAGCTCTATCTTGTCATTAGTTTCTTATGTGGAACTTTGTCAAAGGCCTTTAGGAAATCTAAGTAGAGTATATCTATTGCTCTACTACTGACTGTCGTAAATACCAAGCATGTTATGGAAAAACTTCAAGAGGTTTGATAGGCAGGATCTGTTTTGTCTGAAATCATGTTGGCTATTTAACAACAAGTTGTTTCTATCACTGTGAGAGAGAGAGAGAGAGAGAGAGAGAGAGAGAGAGAGAGAGAGAGAGAGAATTCTGAAAACTGTTACATTGTTTCCAACACCTGTAGGTCACAAAGAAGTAGCAGGTGAATTTTTTTTTGTCAAATATAAGCATTAAATACACGTATAAAAACAAATTATATAATTTTGTTTTCAGTGTTTCTATCAATATTTTACTTGTGTGCAATGGGTACACATTATCAAAATTTAGTTATAGATTTAAGATTTACACATTAATCCATCCATGGGGGGCAGGGGGGATGTGATGTGCCTCCCCCTAAATCCGATACTGGGTAGGGCAGCATCATTCATGCATGTGGAATGCCTGCAAACAAGACATGCTGACCCCAACCAGAGGCCACATGGGCAGTACTTCATGGAGTGGAGATGCCATAGTGAGAGGGCAAGTCACAGATGATGCCTGAGAATAAACATACTCCCCAGGAAGGCAGGTGGGCTAGTTCTATTTGCCCCTCGTAAGCTTAGCTGGGACCAAATGAGGGAGTCCTTCAAGGATCACCTTTGACATTGGAAGCAACGGCGCAGGGAAGGGTATGAGGCCGTTAGGAGGCATGGGCCAGCCCCCTCTTCCCATGCCCCTTGGTAAGGTGGATGTTTTGTTAATCCAGATAACCACTGGAGAAGAAAAGGTGCTTGACTGTACCTCCCTGTTTGAAAGGGCGACCATTCCCCAAGGAGTGAATAGTCAAGGAAAACTGACCCCGGCCAACCCTGGGGGAACTTATTGCATTCAAGACAGAAGGCATTACAACAGCTCAGATATTATATAAGACAAGAGATGAGGGAGTGAGTGGCACTTAGAAACAGACTTCATTCAAGACTTTGGGGTAAACATTGAGGGCCTATGGCCCATAAGAATGTGTATAGGAAATGAAGAGATACCTGTAAAACTTTATGGGGGCAAATCTGAAAATATCATGGTCAACCCAAACAATACTAGACAAATCGTATCCCCAGTTACCACTAAGAGAAGTAAGGTAGTCTCTAAAAGGATGATGGGAGTTTGCTCATTATACCCTTTTTAGCCCTGACCCAAAGGAATGCAATGGATTGTCAAGCCTCATGCTAGGTGGCAGGATTTTATGCCAGAAAGGACTGTATATGTAACAAAGGGAAGGACTTATGTACCAACTGTTGATGTAATGCATAGTATAAAACAAATAGTGTAAGACAGTTTGAGGGGAATTCTGTATGTGATTTGGAAGGATGTTAGGCTTTTGGGTGATAATGATTGTGGTGGAGAGGAAACACGTGGTTAAAAGTCTTTGTATGGGATACAAATAGTCCAATGTCATATGTTATGTTTCATGAATTGCTTATATCTTAGATAACAATGAGAATTTTCTAGTATCTTGAAACACCTATAGCTTTTGGGATTTCATTGACTAGATTATTATTAGTTCTTAACATGTTTTAGAAAGGATCTTCAACTATTTTACACTTTTTAAATACCATTCAATTGCCTTAATCTGAAGTAGATGGATATATATATATACTACATATATATATATATATATATAGTATATATATATATATATATTATATATATATACACACACACACACACACACATATATATATATATATATATATATATATATATATATATATATATATATATATATATATATATATATATACACACACACCACAACATATATATATATATATATATATATATATATATATATATGTGTGTGTATATATATATATATATATCATATATACATATATATATCATATATATATATATATAGATATATATATATATTATATATATTGTGATTTTCCTTGTTAAATGCCAAAATTAAGATACTGGATGTCGTGTGAAAAGGAAAACATTAATTTTGTTTATTTTTCACAGGAAAAGATTTGTAAATAAGGGTGTGCTGAATGTTGTTGGTGAAGTATTGGATTTTCAAACAAATTGTATTGTGATGATATGACAACCAGGTTGTATATTGGTTACATTGGTTACACATGTGGCTTGGCTGTTGCTAGTGCAGTGTAGTTTCATCCCACTGGATCAAAGTGGAGTGAAAACTAGAATGCTTATGTCAGCATGTAGCACTTGCAGTGCCCATGGTGTGATGGGTTCATTAGCTGAGAGGGATGTGAATATGGGGGTGGCTTACAGACCTTGGGCCACAGCGAAAGAAGAAAGAAGTGAAATGACTGAGGAACCTACAATATCCCAAGTAGAAAATCTGTAGTTACATTGCAGCCTTGATGTTAGATGTGGTTGTGGAACATTTCATTCAAGAGATAAATGCTATGATACTGTGTGGGAAATTAATTGCTGCTGTGCTTAAACCTCCATAGCTTTTAGCACTTCTCATTGGAATATAAAATTGTGTTTCATTAATTTACAGGGAAATACTTGGCCCTTTACAACGTTAGTGGAACATGAATGAATAGAATCAATGTTTTCACATGAGTACTATGAGCTAAGAAGTTCCATCATACATTCTGTGTTACAATGTGACATTGCAGGTAAAAGAAAATAAAGAACTGTCAAGAAGAGTGTGCATAGAAGTGCAGAAGCTTATAATTAGGAATGATGTGTGAAACATAAGTGTTGTAGAGTCACAAAAGGACTCCAAAAAGACTAGGAAATTATAAATGTTTGTGAAAGGAACAAATACAAACTGCCTACTTAATTTGTTCAATAATGAGGAACCTATGTTGGAATATAGAGAGGGACTTTATCTCTCAGATCTACTAGTTGGGGACGAGCTATATAATGAGTGCAGGTAGGAGACAAAGGCAATGACAGTGTGGGGGTTTTAGTGAAACATATAAGGTTAGCTTTGGGCAAAACTTTCAATTGAAGACTGAATTATGCCAGGCAGAAAGCATATGAGGTGTTCTCTACATTAGTATATGTTACCATAGGTTAAAGGATAAAAACAGCTAGTCTAACATTGAAATATTTAAATCCGTTGGGAGTGCAATAGTTTTCAGAGGGAAATCTTTTGTCCTCATTACCATCAATGCCTGCTCATTCCATTGCCACCTTCCGAGCACTGCCAACTCAAGAATAATAAATGGGAATAAAGCGGTATGTACACAAAATATGAATGAGTACAAGAAAAGATCAGCTCTGAAGCATTTTGAATGATTAAAAGGACAAAAGGTTGACTATTTCATTTGTTTCAGATAATGTTTGGAATATGTCATTTCTCCTTGGGGCACTGGTCATCTATTATCATGTTACTTTACCTTTATAATTAGTTCATATTTGCTGGTGGTATACATGTTGTAAATGTCCAATTATGAAGCTCAAGGCTTAATGGCAAGACTGTGGCCTCACGACTACAAGGATGTACTCCAATCTGGGTCGGGAGGAAATGACCTCGGCCCACCCTTATGACTTTGCACAGTTCATAATATATTGCTTGATTTTTGTAAAAAAAAAAATTTCATATCATTTATCACAGGATTGCTGTTTCTTTTAGTTAATGAATCGAAAGCCTCTCGGCATCCACATATTTTAATATAAAACTCGAGCATTATATAATACTTGATTACTGAAGTTTATAATTAACATTACAATGGACTGAGGGCATTGCATCAACCTTATAGGTAGTCAGTTCTGAGGTGGTTGCCAGGTTTGACAAAGTAATCAGTTTTGAACCATACCCCAACCCAATTCATAAGTCATGGCTGGCAGCCTGAGTTACTGTCTAAAGAAACGTTTTGTCTACACACAATAGTACATAGCCATTTGTTGCTAGTTTTGTAACAAAAAGGGAAAAAACACAAGTGATTTATATATTTATATAAATATAATATATATATATATATATATATATATATATGATATATCATATGTATATATATATATATATAATATATATATAGATATATATATATATATATATCTTATATATATATTATATATATATATATATATCTATATATATATATATATATATACGATGAAGAAGGCTGAGGGCAGGAACACGATAAGTTTCACATTTTGCTTTAATCCTACATTTCGTGACAACATCGCCACATCTTCAGGGATTTTCTACAAAATAAAATATTATATATTAACATAAAATAAGATCTGATTACAAGACCCAATAGTTGAAAAAGCTAAAACAATTTAATGCTAAAATTACAACTCACAGACTTAAATTACATGCACAATTGACTAAAACTAAGACTAGAAGTACAAAAAAATCATAATAAGGAAATGAACATTTAAACATCTCAGCAAAATTATTATATATATAAAAAAAGAACTCCAATACACACAATCAAAAGTAAAAGTCACATATTCATAAAACTACAGCTGAAAATAGCTCCACACTTAACCAACCTTTCAGCATCACAGATAAAAACACTAAAAGTAAACAATGTCAAGAGACACAAAGAATGAGAGAAAATTTAGGCTAAAAGCAAGGGAACAGCAGAGGAATGGTTGTTTAGAGTCGGAACTCGTAATTTGATGTTTAGAGATTCCAAAATCAACAGTTCGTTGAGTTCCTTTGGTTAATAATTTTAAAATCTTCATATTAGGTTGTAGATTTACATTTAATAGTGCAATTCCTTATATATATATATATATATATATATATATATATAATATATACATATATAATATAAAGGAAGGTATAAGCCACGAAGGAAAAATAAACAACGGAGTGTCTCCAAGATCTTTCGACTCAACGTCCTTTACTCAGCAGATAAACTGACTTACATGAGGAATTGACAGTACAGGAAAGGTCGTATAACTGACAGATAGGGATTATAAGGAGATTAGTACCTAGAATCCGGCACACCTGGAGAATGAGAAACCTTTCCAAACAAGCATAAACATGGGTACAGTTTAAGAAAAGAAAAAAGATTAAGTCAATCTGCTCAGATACAGGGACAAGATAATTAAAGGATTATATAGGGCGACAGCTGTTCAGATCTTTGGTAAACAAAAACTTATTCACAATACATATTAAACATACACATACAACAAAGATATCTCTAAGGCAACTAATTTAGTATTTAAGTCTGTATTTATATCTGTGAGGTCATTCTTAAACATGTTACAAATACAAGGGTCTAAATGAAACAGGCCACGACTAATATTAAAATTACAATGGGAAGTAAGTTGTATTATGGCAGATTCTAAAAGATTTCGTGATAAGACGTCTTTTGACCTTGCAATTACTGAACTTCCAATCCAATTTATTCGGTGGCTGTTTTCACTTAAATGAATGAATATTGCATTAGATGTTTGCCCAGTTTTTACAGAATATTTATGCTGGATTAATCTTTCTTCTAAGCCCTTGCTCGACTGTCCGAGATAAAAAGAGGGGCAGTCCAAACATGGAATTTAATATATTATGTTGTTGCTTTCCCTGGGGCCATTTTTCATAAACATTCCTTTCAGTGTGTTATTATAGGAAAAAACAAGGTTGACCTTAAAGGCTTTTAACAATGATTTAATGTTTTCAAATCCGTTAAAATAAGGCAAACTGAGAATGTTCTTAGAATTTTCTCTCTCCGTGTTACTTATACTAAAAAACTTTTTGTGGACTTTATTATAACAAATATCTAACATGTGTGAAGAATAACATAAATCTTTCCCTATTTTTCTTATGCATTCAATTTCTTGATCCAAATATTTGGGACTGACAATGCGCAATGCTCGTAAAAACATAGAAGAAAAAATTTATATTTTGATGTTAAGATGGTGGCCTGAATAGAAATGAACATAAGTTAAGTTGTTGGTTGGTTTCTATAAATACTGAATTTACATTGTAATGGATCTCTATGTATCAAAACATCTAAGAAAGGGAGGCAATTGTCTTTTTTCAATTCTAGAGTAAACTTAATCAATGGTACCTGGTTATTTAATTTAGAGAGTAAATCATTTACATCAATACCAGCAGGCAGAACAGCTAAAATATCATCAACATATCTATACCACTTTACAGGACAAAGGTAATTGAATTGGATGTTGATTTGTCGTCCTTCACCTACTATTTCTTGCACTCATTCCTTATTCCAAACTGTTCTCCTATTTCCATACTCCTATTATCCCGTCTCTTTCAGAGACTCTCGTGATTTTGACTGTGCTATTGTGATATTTTTTGGTAGCATTATTAGATCTATGCTGATCATACTAAACAGTAATTTTGTTGTATGGACTGTTCATTTAATATATGATATAGCTCATGTTTTCCCCGTTTTGAGTTAACATTGATCAGTCACATAAGCTTATCTTCTGTTAGCATCTTTGCTACAATGTTACCTGCTTTGCAGACTCGTGTAGACTTCCGCTTTTGTGTGTTGTCTTCTGTAGCTCAAAATTGCCGCTCTACATTTACTGCCAGTGCCATTCTTGGGATAGTGTTCCTGAGATTCCAGTGGGAGCAATCCTTGCTAACAGTGCTCCATCTACTGTGCTGTGTTTACTATTATTATTAAGAGTTTGATTCATGTATCCATGGCACTTTTGTTCTTGATATTGTACATAATATTCAGTCATGATTTCAGTACCACAGAGCCAGTGAGAGCTCCGGTACATTTTATTCTTCTGATTACCTTATAGAATTATAGATGTAAGAGGACATATGTTTATCTTCAATCCCTTGAAAGTAATTTTTCTAGATTCTTTTAAGGTACTTACTTTTCCTTTTCTGATCACTAGTGGCAAGCCACCCTTAAATAAATTGTCGATTCCAAAAAGGCATTTTTAAGACCAGAACCAGTTCCCCAAGATTTTCCCAAAGTAAAATCATATACCCAAAGTAAAATCTACACACACACATATATATACCGAGCTACAAATGTCCTTTAATAACTAATTCGCTCTACCTCTGAATTAATATATTTTCATATGTGTTTAACCGAAGGGGAATTTTTTAGTCGATAAGAGATTTGGCGGCTCACGGGCGCAAACCATCGACACCTTCAAATCCAGGAATACAGTGAAGCTGTAACCCACCCCGCCACTGCAAGAGGATATAAGTTAATGCAGTCTCCAAAACTACGAATACCTGAGAGTGACAGGTATTTGAGGTGGGAGGCGGCATTAACTTATATCCTCTTGTGGTGGCAGGGTGGGTTACAGCTTCACTGTCGTCCTGGATTTGAAGGTGTCGATGGTTCGCGCCCGTGAGCCGGCAAGTCTCTTATCGACTAAAAAATTCCCCTTCGGTTAAACGTATATGAAAATATATTAATTCCGAGGTAGAGCGAATTAGATATTAAAGGAAATATGTGGCTCGATATATGTATATGAATCACGGTAATGTGATATGACTTATATAATGACTAGTGCGGACAAAAGCACTACAACACTACTGAGGCCGATGAGGGTGGATGCAGACTCCAAAACTACGAATATCTGAGAGCGACAGGTATTTGAGGCGGGAGGCGGCATTAACTTATATCCTCTTGCAGTGGCGGGGTGGATTACAGCTTCACGGTCGTCCTGGATTTGAAGGTGTCGATGGTTCGTGCCCGTGAGCCGGCAAATCTCTTATCGACTAAAAAATTCCCCTTTGGTTAAACACATATGAAAATATATTAATTCCGAGGTAGAGCAAATTAGATATTAAAGGACATTTGTAGCTCGATATATGTATATGAATCACGGTAATGTGATATGACTTACACACACACACACATATATATATATATATATATATATATATATATATATATATCATATATATATATATATATATATATATATATATATTATCCTCACATCCTACACCACACTGCCATGGGCTCCAACAGCAGTGAGTTGTACCTTCCAATGGTCATCTTTAGGATATATAAGAATAACACTGGCTCTTAGATTTACTATTTCTTTATTACTAAGTCATTGTCCTCAAATACCACAGATATAAAGCCCTCAAAAACAGTTATATTTTTCTTGATAAAGACACATCTCAGAAAAATTATCAATACAAACAGATACAATTACACAACTGAAAAGATAAATCACATTAATAGAAAGTTATAGAGAAATGAGCTCATAAATTAACATACTGGTTCATGAAAAAAGTTGCTACCGATGCACAGTACGAAAGAAAACTGTTCTACATCTTTCTGTAAAACTTTAGTACTGGTTAGTACCAATAATCAAACAACAAACAAAAAATAACTAAGTCAATAAGTAAAAAAAATTTTGAATGAATAAAATTGCCTTTAAACACCGCCCCTTCCTTAATCATCTTTGTTCTCCCGAGAAATCTAAGGAATATTTACAAACTTAATCCTAAATCCAAATGACACATCTAATAATACACAAAATAATCTTCATCTATAGGTTCTTCTCCAGTACTGATTCTGTTGATGTCTCTGGCCCTCCACTCATTGCACTGCTCTAGGAAGCTCTTGTCCTTCTTGATCCACCTCCTCCCTCAGGAAACTGAAGTAATCGTTTTGGAATTCTGCTTCATGGTGCACCACGACATCCTCAGACTCAGAAGAACACAGTCCTTCATAGATATACCAGCTGTACTGTTCTGGCCATGATCCCTTCTCGCATTCCAATTAAGTGGTAAATTCTGATAAATCTGGAAATATTCAGCAAATTGTAAAAAACCATACCGTTATCAGATCTTAAAGCCAGCAGCCATCGAGGATGGATAGGAAGCAAGAAGTAAAGACGAAAGAAATTGATATAATAACAAGAAAAAGAGATTGAGTATAGAAAGATATTTAAACCACAAGCAAGGAATCTCTTTTTCCTTTGGTTCAAGAGCTCTCTCACCTGTTACATGGTTCTATATCTGATAGGGCCCAAGATGCTTTCTGAAGAAAACACAGTTCCGTATCATTAAGTGAGTATTTTGAAGATTTGTTGGATGTGTGGTATAAATGAGAGGCAGAGTTGAGTGGTGGGAGAATGGACAACGTTAGTGTAAGTTTGAGAATGCTTGTGGATTGTTGACAATATAAAGAGAGCAATTAAGAGATTACCAAGTGATTAGATGCCAGGAGTTGATAACACTACAGGTGGCATACTGCAGTACAGTGATACAATGACCCGTGAATGTAAGGTATCTCTGTTTGAGATACCTTACAAAGGAATAGACGACAGGAATGTTTATTCCTTAGTATAGGTGTAAAGACATTAGAGGAGACTACGCGAATAATAAGGGTTTAAAGTTATACAGTGGTGTATGACAGGACTTTGATTGAAAAAGTAAAATAAATGACAGGACTGATGGGGAAGAACAGTCATGGCTTTGACAAAGCAGAAATGAATTTGCTAAGAAACGGTTATCAAAGATTTTGGAAGAATAGGGAAAGATCTGTACATGACATACGTACATGGCCACAGCAAAAGCTCAGAACTAAAAGAGGTGTAAACTGTAGAATAATGAGAATACATGGTAAAGGAAATAATTGTTGATGGTAAACAATTTTTAAGCTAAAAGCCAAGTATGTGTTAGGATACGAAAGTGTGTGTTATAAAACTAGGTTTGAGACAAGGGTGTGTTTTGTCTCTATGGTTGTTTAATGAATATCTTTACAGATGAAGTGAAGTGAAAGGTCAGAGACAAGCCATTAAGATGTGGGATGTGGGCTAGAAATAAGACGTGAGTGAAGTATGAATCCGATATTGCAGATGAGAGGAAACTGAATGGGGATCATCTGAGTAACACTTAAAGAACTGGAGAGAGTTTGAAAGCATTTGCGAGAGGAGTTAGTTAGGAGTAAAGGTTAACAGTGAGCAAGATAAGGATACTATACGAAACTTTCATTCATAAAGGTATTTGGAAGCAAATGTGATGGATGATGGTATGATGATTGTTTATGGGATTGTTGATGTGTGAATATTGAATGCAAAATTAAGGTGGATTGTTAGCATAATATGTGTGACATACGAAGAATCGAAAAGTTCAGTAAATGAAGATACACACAGGTGGTAAAAAGGCTACCGAACGTGAGAGGAAAGCACAGACAGTTTTTAGATGGTTCAGTCATATGGTAAAATATGTATAGATATCGGAGATGTTGGGAGGGAGGAGGAGAGGAGGACCTAGAAAGGATGTTACCCACGATCCATCATTTTAAGTATATATGTGGCACTGACCAATTAACTGTTTTTTCCGAAGTCAAACTTCAAAGAAACATATAAACCATATATACATATATATATATATATATATATATATATATATATATATATATAAATGTATATATATATATATATATATATATATATATATATATATAGATATATATATATATATAGGTAAAAAGATACAACGATGAACATATATTCCAGAAACAAATAGTAAGCGAAAGGGTGAGCAATCTGCTCATTTAACACCAAAATAGTTAGATATTCTTTTATAATAACTATTTTTCTTGTCAGAATTCTGTTGGAGGCTAGTCCCGATTAACAAGAGTAAGTAAATAAGAGCGCCCAAAATTCTGTTAAATCTCAGCGAAGCATTTATGAGATGCTTCCAGATAAAACATTCATTCCCTTGCTCCACTGCCTACTGTCCAGATTCGCCCTATACACAATAACAACTTATAAAGAATCGGGTACAAAAACAGAAGCGATGGTGTGCCCTGAGTCAACACAATAAAGATTAATAGAATATAGGCAAATCCATTTCGGGGCGACGTCCAATGGCATCAAAATAACAGAAATAAAGAATTACGCTGGAAACCCAAAACCTCTCGCCATAAGTTTCCTGGATCCTATTTGACCCGAGGCCAACAACGAGAAGCAACTCAATTCCATGGAATAAAATAAACGAATCATACACCGGCCTTCCAGGGAAACCAATTAATATGGCGGGAGTGGATATGAACAGACGCATCCAAAGACATCGCGAAAACTCTCTCGTGTCTGATGGACACAATAAAAAAAAGGCGTCTCGGATGTTTCCCAAGAAATAAAATCAAAGCGTATCGGTAATAATAAAATAAAGAAAGAAAGACGGAAAAAAGAAAGCGCGGGAAAACCGACACCTCCCGCCATAAGTTCCCGGGAAACTGTTCGTTTTCATACCAGCACAATGGCTATCCAATCGCAGCAATCTTCCCGTAATGGCATCGGAGCTTGGTCAAAATCCAATAAGTATTCTGCTGGACCTTGCTCTCGCCCGGACCCCGATGTTGCGCCCCCGTGCCAATATCACGCCAGAATTGAGATCGTTTTTTCGTCGGCGGCGTTCAGATAGGTCACGTTGGCCATTGGCATACTGACTGTAGGGTTTAAGTGGATTAGTGAACCGTTGATGGAGGGGACGGCCGACGAACGAGCGAGGTGAAGCCTCGGGACCGAATCTTCCTCCAGTGCCGTAGTTTTGATATAAAAATTGACCCTCAATCGGCCATTTGAGAGGCTATCACGGGACGGGAATGGCCTGCATCAGACATGGAGAACAAGAGATGGGGAGAAGTGTCTTGGGAGAGAAAAGAAGGGAAGAGAATGGGGGGTTTCCTGTGATGGAACGAAAAGGGAGACGAACGAGTAAAAAAAAAAAAAAAAAAAAAAAAAAAATACTCGTCGAGGCAGGACAGGCCAACACCTAAGAAAAACTCGGACGCCGAAACGAAAGGTTGCAGCAGCGAAGCGATATGTTTTCTAAAAGGAAGCGAGGAGATTGAAATAGAAGTGATAGCGTTGCAATAAAATCTAAACTTTTCTCGCGTTGCCAAACAATGAAAGCAAACCGTTTCTCACTTGGACTTGTAAACACATTCTTCATGGAACAATATCTATTTCCCGAGAACGAGATGTCGTTGAGGTAAAAACTGCTCAGAGAGAAAATACCCGAACAACGTAACACTTTCCAGTGTAATCATATAAAGCATGCACACAAATACTTTCTGTTCATATATTCGCAAAAGGAACTCTTATGTATGCACGTATACATATCCTATGTTTATATCTATATGAATATATATATATATATATTATATATATATATATATATATATTATATATATATATATATATACAAAGGTAATGCCTTTATTTATACATAGTCTCACGTTTTATATATTTCGTGATCAAGTTATTCATATATATAAATATATATATATAATATATATATATATATATATATATATATATATATATATATATATATGTATATAGATATAGATATATATCTTAAACGAGTTTTTTGTACCAAATGACACTCGTTTAAACAAAAAATGAAACAAACTACTAACAGGCAACTACCTACCGTCGTTCTGTGGCAGAATCTCTCTAGACGTTAGCTGAAACTCAAGCTATGCTGAAATGAATTCCCGTAGATACAAAAATATACTTTTTATTTCACAAATTAGCTAACATTAAATGGAACAAAATGAATCAATAAAAATGGAATAAAATGAATTAACTCTGACCCTAAAAAAAACATTAAACTATCGTTTCCTTCTCCAAATCAGGTTTAAGTAAGTACCCCCTGTAATCTCGCTATGTCCGACTAACCACGCCATTTTAATAAGTCAATAAAGTCTTAGAGAATCCAGTTTTCCATATGGTGACATTGAACCCATCTGAAATAAAGAGACCACAATTTTTAAACCACTTTACCCATGAAAGTTAATAAAAAAGAATGTGTACCGCACCACACTTCTCTTTCTCCTACATATTTGTTATCACTTCAAAGGTTAACTTTTTCAAAGTTCACTCTTACGTTACCTTATTCGATGGGTCTGCAACACTTCTGAATACCTCTCAACACCTCTTCCAGGTGTGTTCCGCAAACTGTCACAAGTTATCAAAGAGTGCCCTCTCTTATTCTTATTTCTCATCACCAAAGCCATATATCGTTTGCTACGAACACACATGCAGACACGCCCTGCATGGAACCCAGCAAAGACGGGTGCTCCATGTCCAAGGCATGTGATTTCCGATGCGTCACCAACCTCAAATTGCATTGCATGGTTTAGTGTTATTTATTAATTTTCCTTTTTTATTTGTTTTTTTTACATACATATCATAATTTTTTTATGCTTTTTTTTTTTTTTTTGTAATTCTTAAAATAATTTTAATGTAACTTTACTGTACATAATTTTAGCCCTTAGTATGTTTTTCTGTTTTAAAATATTCATAAATTTTTAAATGTTGGACATGATGATGTTCATTGAATTTTTAAATATTGCATATTTTTATGAGTTATGCAGTGTGTTTGTTTTTAATGTTTCAGTTGTGGGTTTTTATTTTTCTTTAATGTTATAGCCTTGAGGATGCGACTGAGTCGTGAAACGTCGGCAAAATAAATGTACCTGAGTACGATGCCCTTCCCTATGGTTCCCCTGATGATATATATATATATATATATATATATATATATATATATATGTATATATATATATATTCTATATATATATATATATATATATATATATATATATATATATATATATATATATATTATATATAAATATAGATATATATATATATTATATATATATATATATATACTACATATAAAGATATAATATATATATATTATATATATATATATATTATATAGTATATATATATACATATATTATACATATATAAATATATATATATATATATAATATATATATAATATATACTATATATATATATATATATATAAATATATAACTATATATATATATATATATATTATATATATATAGATATATATATATATATATACATATATATATATAGATATATATATATATATATTATATATATAGATATATATATATATATATATATATATAAATGATATATATATATATATATATATTATATATATATATATTATATATATATATATATATATAATATATATATATATATATATACCTATATATATATATAAGATATCTATAATACGTCTATTATATATATATATATATATATATATAGATACCTATATATATATATATGCTGTATATATATATATACATTTATTTAGATTATATTATATATACTATATATATATATATATATATATCATATATAGATATATATTATATATAATATATATATATATATCATCAGGTGGGGAACCATAGGGAAAGGCATCGTACTCAGGTACCATTTATTTTTGCCGACGTTTTCACCGAACTCAGTCGCATCCTCAAGGCCTATAAATTAAAGATGAACACACGAACATTAAAACTACACACTGCATAACTCATAAAAATATGCAATATTTAAAAATTCAATGAACATCAGCATGTAGAAAATTAAAAAAAATATGAATATCTTAAAACAGAAAAACTACTAAACGCTAAAATTATGATAGTAAAGTTACATTAAAATTATTTAAGAATTACAGAAAGAAAGCATAAAAAAATTATGATATGTATGTAAAAAAAACATATATATATATATATATATATATATATATATATATATATATATTATATACACATATATAAATATATATATATATATATATATATATAAATATAATACTATATATCATATATATATATATAAGATATATATATATATATATATATATATATATATATAATACTATATATATATATATATATGTATGTATATCTAATATATATATATATAAAATTCTAATATATAAGATTATAAAATGTATATTATTATTAAATATCGATAAAATTAAATATACATTTTAAAACTTTAAAGTACAACATGAGTATATAAAGAAGGCTACCTATTCCAGAGAGGGTAAGATATAAGTGAAATTCGGAAGAAACTTGGTCAAGTTGATAAAATAGTAATTTATAAACCTGACAAAGGAAAAGGTATAGCAATTCTCAATAATGTTGACTATCTTGAAAAAAATGAATAGAATTCTGTCGAATAACTCTAAATTCAAACTTATTGTTGACCAGAACTTTGTTAACATTTACAAAA
>NC_087217.1:34606215-34648715 GCF_015104395.2 Macrobrachium nipponense | reverse complement strand
AGGGACCTTAAGTCATAGCCGAGGTCGCCAGCCAGTACAAACAACGTAGTATGTTTAAAATTTGCATATTCCTGCACAAAGTATAAGTATACATATAAAGTCTGAAATTAAGCTTATGTGATATAAATAATGATGTAATAAAGATGTGCAAGCTAGTTTCTTGCACATCAATGTATCGATAACACCGACACTAGGATGATAGAGAATCAGTGATGCATTTTTAATATTAATATTATATTATATATATATATATATATTTATATACTATATATATATATATATATATATATATATATATATATATATATATAATATATATATGTATATTGACGAAGCGGCCAAATGTCTGGTTACTACACTTATCAAGCAAAAAGTTGTTACCTTACAACAGCCAGACACTTGAACCTTCATCGCAGATAAAATACGACTGATTACTGTAAAGGCAACAGTGATCCCTTAAAAGCTGTACAATTACCACGCTATATATCTACCTAAATACAGCCCTATTACTGGTGGTTAATAAATGAAACACGGTTATTAAAATTTTAAATACATAATTATTCATTTTTAAATTCAAAATTTATAAGTGAAATTCCCAATCTCAGGGAAATTTACTATTACTCGAAAACAACACATAGTTTAATTAATTCTTGAATTAAATATCAAACAACATTAAATCAAAATTAATTTATCAAGAAAATTAATTAATCAAGAAATTAAATTATTCAAGTTAAATTCAAACTGTTAGGCGATAATTAAAATTTGAAAAGAAATCTGAGTAAAGGGAAATTAATTCACAAGTGTTAAATTGGTCATGTATCAATACTAAATCATTAAGAAATACCTAAATTAATGAAACAAAATGTGAATGGAAAAATATGTAAACACACAATGTTGAAAAGTACCAAAAATAAAAAAAAAATAAAAAATACTTAAAAAATACAAAAAAAAAAAACACTAATCACACAGAACACAAAATAAACACTTCAAAAGAATTGAACACAGAACACAAAAAGTTGCAATGTGTAAACAAATTAAATAATTTCACATAACCACTATAAATATGTTTTTATGTGCACTTAAAACTTGTAATATCATATTACCTGGTACCAGTTCCTCCTGCTTTCTGCAACTTCCACATTCACTAACACTTTCACAGGCGCTGTTACAAAAGCACGTTTACACTGTCTGTTCAGATTCCACAAATAAACACTATGCTGTTAAGAAATTAAATAAATCTAAAACTTACGAGTGACCATTAATGTGAAAATCAAAAGTTCCCTCGGTCGGGAGAAAGAGAGAGAGAGAGAGCAAGAGAGCTTTAGCATCTCTTTACAGCACGGTTATCAATCTCAGAATGAATCTGTCCTCTATGGGAACTAACTGATCTGCGATGTCTTGACCCCAAAATGGCTGGGCAAAAGCATTTTGGAACGAGACACTGCTATTAATCTTAATAATTCTCTTTCAAAACAAGAAAGAGAAAGTTGGATTACAATTATAAATAATCTTTATTATTTATTATTTCCACTTCACAATCAAATTTCTTACAAGCTGATAAATTCTCTTTTGACACATTGAGAGAGATGAGAGTTAATTTATCAGTAAATTAAAGTTTCACAACAACAGAATCTCTTAATTACTAAAACGAATTGAAAGATATCGAAAGTAATACATTTTAGTCAGAAGAAAGACTTCTAGAAGCTTCTAACATGATGCAATTGGTCACATGGTTTCTGAAAAAAGACGAACAAGTCCAACACAAAGAACTCATGCTTTGCTATGTTGACAGATACATCCGCTTTCGCGAATGAAGCTAATCTCCCTTTTCACTCTTTGTTCTTTCTTAACTTTAAATTATGCATTTGCGAATTCTGAACATGCATTATTTAAAAATATTAACTCTAAGCTAACTTTAATATGGAATCTGAACATATTATAGACACTTAACAATATTATATACAGTTAATGAGGGGAAGTTATGAATTGCGAAAGCAACAACATAAGAATATATTTCTAGAGTTGAAAAAATATAATTTTTTTTTTCATTGTGTCATTGACCCCCCCCCCCCCCCGCCCTGGGGCATTCTCCTGGACCTTAGTTTGGGAACCACTGACCTAGGTAACCAAAGAGTCTTTATGAAAGGACTGGGGATAACCAATCAAAATCTATATGGCATAAGAGTTGTGTTAATACAAAAACAATTATCCAAGTTTACATTATGCTTGACACATCATTTATGTCTCTGATGAATAGTCTCCCTGGTAGCTTCAAAAATGTTCTGCCATTACCACTATCTTGCTTCCGTGTGATTAGACTCTTGTTCTTTTCAAACCTAAAGCAATATACTGAGCCAGAACGCGTTAAGCAAGTGGTTTCATATTAGAAATCTTTGTTTGAGAACAGGGAAGAACAGCGGAAAGAAGATACGTTTGAAAATGTTTTATACAGTCAGGGACACATAAATGATAAATTTACAAATACAATTAGAAAAAAATTGATATCGATAAAAATAAGTTAAGAAATTCAAACATAAAGAATTGAAGCCAAATGAAAGGGAAGTGGCCTGAGTTTACTACCTTCATTAAAGGGATCCATAAAAAAATTGTAGAGGGCAGGATACAAAACTCAAAGGGGAGAACCACGGGTTTAAGAATAATCACATTATGGGCAGCTAACTTAAAATTGGAACTAAATGGTATAGGCTTTTTTTTATGCTCTGTTTGACCGTGTTATTTTCCATTAAAACTTCATTTCATTTTTTTACCAATGAATGTTTGATCTGACGAGTTGTAACTGGAACACTTAGGATTTCCAGTACCAAAATGAGAATAATTTATTTTTGAGATTTTGATAAATCAGTTACTAATAATCCAAAACATACAAAAAATTTATATCTTAAAAATTCATTGGCGTCATTGATATCGTCATTGTTTAAGATCTCTTCTGTGGGACCAGGAATACGACGAAAGAAAAATGGATATTATAAGGATTAAATATTGGTGGTCCATCGCCCTGCAGTATGACTTGAGCTGAGGGACCATGACCTATACTCAGCCTACTCAACCTAGTCTTGTGCCTCTGGTTTCCTTTGCATAACAACCAAGAGACAATTAAAGTAAGAACTCTCTGGAACTTCAAGTTCTTCTCAGAGAAAAAGCTCAGTTGATTTGACATTTTTGTTTAAAATACGACCAGACAATCCATTTCACAGCAGCATAAGAAACCAATGGCAAAACAATGCTGTCCAGTTTCGCCGCATTTCTGCATCTGCCAAGGCAATTCATGATCTCTGATGCCAAAACCAGCCGGCATCCAACAAGCCCGGAAACATTTCCAACATGATGCAAACCAACAGATCCTTCCACGGATTTCCGGAATATCTGAATAGAAAGGACTGGATGGCCTAATTATTACAGGACTTGGAATAAATAGTGAAATCTTTACATGTTCTCCAGAGGAGAACTTCTGAAAGCTCTGAGTCTAGAACATATGTGCATTTCTATAATACAAAAGATGTTCAGTGTTTTTTAGTTATCTTTTATGAATACAAGAGATATTCCAATTTTGTCCTACAGAGAGTATTACACATCTTTAAACTAGATACATTTTTCTAATAATTAGAGATTTCTTTATCTTGTCTGTTAAAAACTTAAAGTGAGGAGACCAGACAATTTTCTCACTAAATCTTATTCCAAGAAGCCTCACCTTATCACTGAGTTGCAGAAACCAGAAAAAAAACTATCTATCATCTTTGGAGTTCCTTAGACCTCCTGTATTCCTCTTCATCTAAAATGAACAGCTACAGTCCAGAATGAAGGTAACTTAAATCCCTTCCCTTAGCCCACTTCGAGTAAGTTTTTTTCTTTTATGGATGTGTCTCTTCTTGATATTTGGGGGCCTGTGCAGCAGATGACAAAATGATTGAGCCTGTCAATCTATAAGTAACAGTACACTTCCTTGGAAGATAAAGTGAGATGCACTTTATTTCTTACTTTTACCCACAGTTGACTTTTTGATATTTAATAAATTTCAGCAGGCATACGGACATCAAAAAGCTAACAAATGAAAACAATAATAATTTGAGCCCAGGTCTCCATCCTGCACACGATCAGAAGGAGATTTCAAAGACAAACTTAGGAATCTCAGTAATCCTTGTTAACGCTCTCGCCTTACCTTGGTTAATCCCGTGCCTGAGTTGATTCTAGGCACCGGCTACTCACATGAAGAGCTACAAAAATCGTAATGACCTTTGGGTGCATTAAAATGCTTATTAGCTCCATTAATCTTAGTTGTTGTGTATGCAACCGAGTCTTCTTTGTAATTTTTTTTCTATTGTATGTAGTTTGCTTTTAAATGCCTTAATGTAAAGGCTGAAAATCTTGTGCTCAGTTGTCCCTCTTTCCTCGAGACCATATGTTATTTATACTTTATGTCAAGTTGTTATTTTCAGGACAGAATATATATATATATATATATATATATATATATATATATATTATATATATATATATATATATATATATATATGTGTGTGTGTGTGTGTGTGTGTGTGTGTGTGTGTGGGTGGGTGGGTGGGTGTATGTGTGTGTATACAAATAGGTAGATAGATAAAATAACAAATAGGGAATGGTGGCGGGAATAGAATATTCTATAAATGAATAGAAGAATAACATTAAGGTCAGAATGCAAGACAAGGCAGTGACTTACCAGAGGGGCATGAAATGGAATACTGAATGTTACGAAGGACAGAAGCAGAAAAAGGGAGAAAACGCTGGAAATGAGTAGTAAAAGGCACGACCAGGAACACTCCTACACAAAAAGGGAAATTACTTGAACAAACTCAAGAGTTAAATACCGCAAGAAAATGCAAATTGTATGCAGTATCAAGAGAGAGAAAAAATGAGAAGAAAAAGAAGAATAAGAAGAGAGAGAGAGAGAGAGAGAGAGAGAGAGAGAGCGAGAGAGAGAGAGAGAGAGAGAGAGAAGGGGGGGGGGGGCGGATGAGGAGAGGAAGAACGATAATCCTATGCAAAATCCAGCAATCTGAGAGAAAAAGAGGTGTAATAAAGACAGCGGAAGAATTTAAAGGATGCAGAACGATGGGAAGAAAAGGAGAAAACTGCAATAATGGAGGAGTAAAACACAGTTTTCATTTGCAGAGGAATGGCACAAAAGAACTAAGGAAAATCAGAAACAGAAATTAAATAGGGACCGGAGTTGTCAAAAATGCGTGCTGAAAAAGGAAAAAAAAAAAAAAAAAACGTTTTAGAGTGAAATAAGAAAAATATCAAATCATCCTAAAAACAAATTTAACGGCGTCTTTTCTTTCCGGTGAGAGGTGGTGTTGATTTCTTATCAGATATGTCACAAAATATATTCAATGATGAAAATTATCATTGAAACTTATTAGTGTCAGTATTCGTACATAAGCTGCTATCACATACAAATATATATATATATATATATACTATATATATATATATATATATATATATATATATATATATATGACACAGGAGCGGGTGCAGCTAAAGAAGCGAGCTCACATTGGGTTTAGAGTATGTCAGCTAAATGTTGGGTCCATGACTGGGAGAGGTAGAGAACTGGCTGACTTGATGAGAGAAAAGAAAGTAGATGTTGTGTGTGTGCAAGAAACGCGGTGGAAAGGAAATAAAGCTAAAGAGTTGGGAGATGGATATAAGCTATATTATGGTGGAGCAAATAAACAAGGTAGAAATGGAGTTGGCATAGTACTGTCTAGTGAACTAAAGAACTCGGTAATAGAAGTGCATAGAAAGAATGACCGTATCATCAGATTGAAGATAAGTTATGGAGGAGAGATTCTGAATATTATAAGCGCATATGCACCACAAGTTGGTTGCACAGAAGAAGAGAAGGGAAATTTCTGGAGAGACATGGATGGAATAATGCAAGAACTGGAAGAGCATAAGAGGGTGATAGTTGTGGCAGATTTGAATGGCCATGTCGGAAGTGAAAATGAGGCGATTGGGCGGGTGCATGGGGGCCATGGAATTGGGGAGAGAAACCCAGAAGGAGAGAGTGTAGTGGACTTTGCTGTGTCATTCGACATGGCAATAGTAAACACATTCTTTAAGAAGAAAAGGGAACACCTAATAACATATAGGAGTGGGGGAAGATTCTCCCAGATAGACTACTTCTTATATAAAAGGATAAATCTGGTGGAGGTCAAGAACTGCAAAGTTATTCTAGGCGACCAAGTAGCCCCCCAACACAGACTGCTATGTATGGATTTGAAGTTGAAAAGGGAAAGAAAAACCAAAGCTAAAGGGATAAGGAAAATTAAATGGTACAAATTAGAGAAGGAAGGGGATAAATAAGAAGAGAGAGTTTAAGAGGAGGGTTTTGGAGGATATTGATATAAGGATTGAAGATGTTCAAGAATGGTGGGCACGAAATGCAGCATTAATAAGAAGGGCATGGAAAGGAGCTGCTAGGAGAGACATCTGGTATCAAATGGGAAGAAAAGGAGAGTTGGTGGTGGGATGAAGACATTGAGAAAGTAGTAAAAGATAAGAAGAAGGCAAAGAAAAGATGGGAAGAGTCAGTCAGTGGAAGACAGAGATAGGTACAGAGAGAAAAACAAGGTGGTGAAAAAGGTGGTAGCCCAAGCTAAAGCAAAGTCGTATGATGATGTGTATAATGAGCTGGGGACAAAGGAAGGATTAAAGAAGATGATCAAGCTATCAAAGGCTAGAAATAAGAGCACCAAAGATCTAACACATATCAAACAAATAAAGGAACAAGATGGTGTAATACTTAGAAAGGAGGAAGACATTGTGAAGAGATGGAAAGAATATTTCGAACAGTTGTTAAATGAAGAAAATAATAGACTAATAAGAGAGGATGGGCAAGTGAACATTGGCATGGTAATGAGGTTTTCTAGGCAAGAGGTACTAAATGCACTGAAGAAGATGAAGAATGGGAAGGCAACTGGACCAGACATGATTCCGGTGGAGGCATGGAAAGCATTAGGAGATGAAGGAGTGGATATACTGTACGATCTTATGATAAAGATCCTTGAACAGGAAAAGATACCAAATGAGTGGCGTGGGAGTATATTGATCCCAATTTTTAAAGGGAAAGGCGATGTCCAAGAGTGTGGTAATGATAGGGGCATTAAATTGATGTCCCACACTTTGAAGATACAGGAAAGGATGATAGATGCTAGGCTGAGAGAAGAAGTACAAATAGGTAAAGAGCAGATGGGATTTATGAAGGGAAGGGGAACAACAGATGGTATATTTTGTCTGAGGCAAATAATGGAGAAATTCGGGGAAAGACAAAGGGACCTACATATGGTATTCATTGTCCCGAGACAAGAGGTATGGAGGAGTCTGAGGGAGAAGATGGTGCCAGAGAAGTATGTGCGATTGATACAAGAGATGTACCTGAATGTATTTACCAGAGTGAGGAGCAGTGTTGGGGAGACAGAAGGTTTTGAGGTGAGAGTAGGATTACACCAGGGGTCGGCTCTGAGCCCATTTATCTTTAACATAGTGATGGATGTTTTAATAGAGGAAGTAAGGGAGACAGTACCATGGAACATATTGTATGCGGATGATATTGTTCTGTGTGCAGAGAGCAGGGAAGATCTGGAAGTGAAATTGGAAAGATGGAGACAAGTACTGGAGGACAGAGGAATGAGAATAAGTAGATCTAAGACAGAATATATGTGTACCACCACTGAGGGGGATGATAGAGAAAGTATTCAGCTTGGTGGAGAGCAAATAAGGAGAGTTGATAAGTTTAAGTATTTGGGAGCTTTTGTTAACGCTGGAGGAAGTATGGAAGAGGAAGTAAAACATCGGGTACAGGCAGGCTGGAACAACTGGAGAGCGGCCTCTGGAGTTCTTTGTGACAAAAGAGTGCCGCTTAGGTTAAAAGGAAAATTTCACAAGACAGTGGTAAGAACAGCAATGCTGTATGGTACGGAAACAGCAAGCATGAGAAAAGCAGAGCAGAAGAAGATGGATGTGGCAGAAATGAGAATGCTTAGGTGGATGTCTGGGGTGACAAGAGAGGATAGGATCAGAAATGACTACATAAGGGGGTCGACTAAGGTGGTGGAAGTATCAAAGAAAGTACAGGAGGGGAGGCTGAGATGGTATGGACACCTGTTGAGGAGAGATGAGGACCACGCTGGGAGACATACTATGGGGGTGGAGGTGCAAGGAAGAAGAAGAAGAGGGAGACCAAGAAAGAGATGGAAGGACTGTGTGAAAGGAGACTTACATGAGAAGGGAATTGATGGGCAGAAGCGCAAGATAGAAATAGATGGAAACGGCTCATCCGAAACGGCGACCCCATATAAAAATGGGAACAAGCTGGGAAGAAGAAGAAGAGATATATATATATATATATATATATATATATATATATATATATACATACACACATACATGTATGTATATATATATATATATATATATATATGTATAGTATACATATATATTACAAGGTCTATTTAAGGCCTTGTGTAAAAAGAAAACTTGGTAACGTGGACCTTCTCAAAGATGTCTGGGACCTACCTTAAGAAAACCTGCAACCGGCATCTCTGCTACTCCTTTCAATGTCATTAATTTAGGCTAAAACAAACTCGAAGACATAAAAACTAAAACATTTATTTCCCTAAAAACTAACATGATAAAAAAGGGAAAATAAATTTGAAAGCCCCCCAAAAAACCACCTCCCACCAAGAGATATTATTTCACATAATCATTTCTATTTTCCCCACTACCTGAGAGATACAAGTGTCAGCCAAAAAAAAGTCAAGAATTCCCATTCTATGTGGCGACGTTGATTAGAAACTCTGTTTTTCCACCGAACATCGTCTCTTTGCTGCAACAGTGGGCGCCTTCCCTCTGGCTTTCCTCACTGATAATCACTTACACCTGATATCTCATTATATTCCATTCTCACGGGTCCTGATGTTCGTGCGTACGAACACACTAAATCCTCTTAGAAGGTTCTGTTTGCATTCTATCGTGAAGTAACAAGCAGGTGACACTCGTCACGTAAACCACCCTCTGGGTCAATTTGCGCACGCGCGCTCACTCCTCTTCAACCCGAACATTTCTTACGATCGTCAGCAAGCACCAGACATTCACCCAAAATATTCTCTGATCGGCATATTCGCTTTATCGAATCTTTTTCACAACACACGGCCGCTTGTTGAACATTCCAATCGCTTCTCGACAAAGACCGTTGCTCTCTGCACTCATTCCTAACTACCCTAGTAGAGCAGGTAATATATATATATATATATATATATATATATATATATATATATATATATATATTATATATATATATATACATATTATTCAAGCAACAAATGTCCTTTAATATCTAATTCGCTCTACCTCGGAATTAATATATTTTCATATATGTAAACCGAATTAGATATTATAGGACATTTGTAGCTCGAATAACTTATATGAATCACGGTGAAGTGATAATTATTCATATATAATATATATATATTTATTATATTTATTATATATATATGTATACACATACATACATACATACTACATACGTACAAGTTACTTATAAATATTACTACTTAACCAGAGACTGTCAACTTCCAAAAGCAAATCCAAAAACGAGAAGCGTCGAGGACGACCTTCGCAAAAGAAGTTCTCGATGTTACTCAGCAGAAGAGCGACGTTCGAGCATGAGTCAGACTCTGAAGCCTCAACCAGTCTTGTGACCCATAAAGAAAATCCGATCTTCCAAGATTTACATGTGAAGAACTCGTCCATATCTAGAAAACCATTGACTCATTTTCTGTTATTTGTTTCCTGCTCCCTTTTCTTTTCTCTTGTACTTTTTTGTCCATTTCTTTTTAGTTTTTCCCCTCTCTATTCCATTTTCTTTTTTTCGGAACTGCACACAGAAAGAATCCCATTTATCTAAGTCAGTATTAACAAAACTGTTTTTTCTATCCTTTTCCACATCGCCTAAAAATCGAAGGGAATCTGAAATTTGAAATTGTGCCCATTCCAAAAAAATACATAAAAGGGGAACAATGTGTTCGTTGACGATCCATCCACGTCAAACGACGGCCTGAATTCGAGTAAATCTGTATGGAAATCAAATTAGGAAAATATTGGAAATGATTCCGGGATTCCATCAAGTAAGCAGAAAGAAAGAAATTCAATTTGTGCTCGGTGGAATCAGGACCCGATATGAGTGATATATGAATCGCACCCGACAAATATATTACCGGGCGATTCGAACGCAGGGGGTCTCGTCACCAGCTCTGCCATTGGCTGGCGATGTTCACTCGACCAATCTCGAGCGCCTCCGGACTTGGATTGCGTTCGGGGGGCTGAGTTTGTGGCTCCGATCGTGGGATTTGATGTCCGTCGGCAGGTCTTTGTCAGTCGTCGGCGAGTTCCCTCCCGGCGATTGACGAGCGAGATCTGCTGAGCTTGCAAGAGGAGATGGCCCAAGATACTACTGAAGAGGGAGGTATTTTCGGAAGGAGACCACCATCAGGATAGCGATGTCGTGCAGAGAGAGAGAGAGAGAGGAGAGAGAGAGAGAGAGAGAGAGAGAGAGGCGGGAAAGGGTAGAGAGAGAGAGAGAGAGAGAGTTAAAGGTGTAGAGAAATAACGGCTGCAGTGCATCAACGAAAACTAATATTATAAAAGTAACAGAAATAAAGCAAATAAAATAAATTGCTGCATAAAATTTTTAACTAAAAAAACTAAGAGGGAGATTGATATACAAGGAGAATTTCTTACGAAGCGATGACAGAACGCACGAAAGGCGAAGAAAACCACGACTCTGAAATCAAGAATAGGAGACAGGGAGGGAGGGAGGGAGGTAGGGAGGTCAGAACGGATGCGATAAGATGAAATGTTACTAACCATTTCTTGCCATTTCCTTTCGTTTCTTCCCTTTCCATTCTTATCAGATAAGCTTCTTAATGTTCCTTGCAGGCTATTGAATTTTTCATTAATGATTCTGGTGCTTTACATAACTTCAAATTTGTAAAAAGACCTTTCACTACGGATGCTAATTGGGAATTTATTAAATTAGTACATGTCAAATTTTCGATTTTTCTAAGTCTTACTAATAATAATAATAATATAATAATAATAATAATAATAATAATAATAATAATAATAATAGTAATAAGAAGAAGAAGAAGAAGAAGAAGAGGAGGAGCAGGAGAAGGAGAAATAGCCTGTCGATGACAAGTCAGCTGGAATTAAAATAACTACATCTATACGCTAACCAGCATATAAATGACTGAGCCATTAAAATTCACCAAATGCAGATGCCTGCAAGATATATCTTTCCTGGTACTTATGGAAATTAATATTTGTGTGTGTGTGTATATATATATATATATATATATATATATATATATATATATATATATATATATATATAAACATGAATAAATAAACAGACGTTACTCGGTCAGCATAAACGAAGGATTTTCCATTTACCTATTAGGAATGTCCTGAAACCTTGGGTCAAATTCTACTGAATAGTAGCTCGAATACTCTCAGCAATAATATACTAGTTTATGCTAGTCCCTTCAAGCTCATGAAGAGATTGGTATAAGAAACCAGCCTTATATTTACTAATAATCCATGTAGCATCTAAAATGTGTATAATGAGAAACATACAAGAACAATGCCTAATGTATGCATATTTGTTTGAGTGGAAAAGTAATGAAATATGAAGTGATAACAGTCCATGAAAAAAGGAAGGAACAAATCTTAGACTTTACCAGATAGGGAGCTAGGGTACAATATTTTGTATCGGTCATCGGTAATCAATATTACTCACACACACACACACACACACACACACACACACACACACACACACACTAACTGAGTTCATTACATCTCTGAAATGGGTTTCTTGGAGCTGGCGTTCAGATTTAGAAATTGTACACATGACGTTGTGGTGGGCCTTTGAATTTCTTCAAATCCCGTATCGCATAACACACCCGTCATGGCAATCCCCGACATTTACAATATCAAACAGCTGCAAGGAACTCTTACAAAACTCCCTTTTTATTTTCCCTGAACTGACGGCTCAAGAATTCGAAGTATAACTGTGTACCTGAGTTACTGCGAATTACCCTTCAACCAAAGCGAATGGTGTACATGATGTTCCTGGTAGTTTTTTCGGCAGTAGAGAATAGGCGTGCTTGTAGTCTTGTGATTGACACTTGAACTCAGTGTCGCAGTAATATAATGTTATCAGTATAAAAAGCAAAGTTGCTTTACAAAATTCGAGAGTCACATTTCTAGACCCTCTCAGAGGACTCACCTTAAAGGCTTCTTAAACGTTGGTAAACAAAGACAAAAGTTAAAGACATAAATTCTAGATAGATCCTTAGAAGGAAAAAGATTAAAAGAAACTAACTGGTATTAAATGGCACTTCACAATTCATAAATTTTTCGTATTCTCCATTTGTCACAAGAAATCCTCTGTTCATTATACATGATTTTATTTCATTTCATCAATCAGGACTACCCTCTTGGCTAATAGCCAAATGTTCGTGAAGGATGAGGTCCAGTATCAAAGCTAATCGACCTCTATCTGATGCACTGCCAGTCCTCTGTCGTCCAGCCAAATGTTTTTGGTCTCAAAGTTTTCTGGACTGAGTGATGTCGAAAGCCGTCCCACATGACGTGGTCTCCCAAAGAGTTGTCGTGCCGCGAAAGAACTCGGGGTACTTCACCGTTTGGTTGGAGAGTATGAAATATTATTGTCCAAATATTTTCCTAGTAGAGCCGGTGACGCCAGGAGATGTTTACGATATATTAGCACTTCTAGATGACTATTGAAGGGCTTATAACGACGGTGCCTCCCATTCCTTGTCGGCAACCTATCAAAGTACTGACACTATGCAAACGTGTAGGGAGTAACGCAGTGTAAGGAAGAAGAGGTGAATACGCGTTCATGCATATTTCAAGAGTTAAAATATTTCGTAATGTTACACATTGTAGTGGATTTCTTCACTTCAGACAGTATTTAGCGACATAAATCTTTCCCGAAAGCCTTAGAAATTCACTCGCAGAAGTGGCCATTGTTTGCCACAACTACGTTCTTACATCAGCGGCATTACTTTTTCCAGTTTTTTTATGTCTCATCTCTTTGTCGTCTTTCTGTCTGTTTGCCCCGCTTACACTTTACTTCAGACCCTCACTTCTCCCGCCAGCTCTTCCCCCACCTTACCCTCTCTTCTTCCTCTTCCGTCCTCGTTCTCTTCTTCTTGACAAAATGTTAGGATTGCGAGAACAATAACGCCTCACCATTCTTCACACTAAGAGCAGAGCATCTTTCTTCTCAAGGCTGTTCTGCTCAGAGCTGTGTAAATCGGACTATCGTTCCTCTTCAGATGGGACGACGCGACGGTGGCATGGCGGTGCTGCTTCTCGTATCCAGCCCTTCTTTTGTTCATTCACTTCCTACTATTACGGAAAACTATTCTCAAGACGGGTAAGACAGGGCGGAGTGAAAATTCATGCCAAGTTTTTCTTGAATATTGTTCTCCATAAAGGCTGCAATATGACAAGTAACATTTTTATAATTATCCTTGAAAGCCGACAAAAGTAGTTCCAGAAAAAATAAAGTATAGCTAAGTGGTTTCATAATAACAACTTTCAGAGTGTATGAAGACAATGAGCCAACCTAAAAATCTATCGTCTATCTAAGCATACTTGGCCATCCGAACAAACTAAGACTAAATGAGCTCTGCTGCTCTATCAGTGTCACGTTTTCTCACAGAATAGGAGTTCATATTAGAAAGTAACACTCGGAAGGAAAGTTACCGTAAAAGACGAAAAAAAATCTCGCAGGAAGGTTTTTCAAAATGTCTCATCGTAATAAAGAAACCGAGAGCCTTACTTGAAAATTACCCCTAAAATAAGAATGACTTATATGATCAACAAATAAATCAAGAAATCAGAAGTCACACTGGAATGAGTAAACAGAAGTAAACAGCTAAACGGAAACAAACAGAAACAAAATAAAAGCAAGAATACATAAAGACTGAACATCATCTGAGTATGAGAATATCAGATGGTCACCGTCAAACCGAATTAGGACTAATTGTGACAAGTAATGAACCAAAGTCCAGTATTCTGTGAACGCTTTTTCTGTTTATCGAAACTTTTCAACGAAAAGGTTCCTTCCCAAACAATTACGGACACTAATAAAACATACATGTAACTGACTGCAATGTCTTGTATCCTTGCCCTTCTAAAATGAACACCTCTTCACCTCTATACCAAGAACGTTATTCATTCCTTTTCGTATACGTTACCGAAACTCTTGCATCCTCCTTTCGTATCTGTTTCCTTCTTTCTTCCTTGTATTCCTTCCTAATCAAGAAAGCCTTCCTCTTCCTCCCAAGCCCATGGAAGTTAACAAGAACCTCCTCCTCCCCGTCCCCCTCCCAAGCTCACTCCAGTTCCCGAAGTATTTGTCTATCCCCAGAGTTGCCAAAACAATAAATTTTGATCAAATGCACTCCCCGCCATTTCATCATTTTACCTTCATAAAAATTGAATAGACGTATCTCGGTGCGCTGTTGGTTGTGGAATCCTATATTGGTTTATGATGATGGAGCACCGACTTGTGTCTTGCGTGAAGGAGAGGCAGGAAGATGAAAAACTTGAGAGAGAGAGAGAGAGAGAGAGAGAGAGAGAGAGAGAAGAGAGAGAGAGAGAGACGCAATTTCCTTTCTCTTAGAAATGGATGAACGATAATCGAAACTTGTAAGATGAGACTGAGTTGTCGGCAATTTTTTAACTTTTAAGAAATAAGTTGTAACAGAAGAAAACTGAAATATGGGAAAAACTTCATTATCTACGTTTCTTTATTGCCTCTGCATACAGGAAGTATGTGAGGACGCATTGAACTCTACTGATCATTTCAGGACATGGCAGCAAACTAACATTCGCTATTGCATCTCAGAGGATAAAACAGCGCGCGAGAGCACAGGCGGCCGGCAATCTCTGTGTCAGCGAGCGTATAATTATATTCATGGTTCAAATTTCCGGTCGAACTTTCATTAACTTGTGCATATACTGAAAAGAGGCCACTGACAATTGCCATTTGTCTATTCGTATGCCATTTGAGCCTAAAGATATAGAACTCGTATAGAAACTGCAATACAAACTCATAGGTCTATCGTCTTCGATCTTTAGCTGGCATAACAGCAGTTGCATGAGAAAAAGGAACCTCACTAATCCTACCATTATTCTTGATGCAAAGTAACCGATTGAAATGAGTGTAAGAGCCCAAGAAAATAAAAATCAACTAGGGAAAAGTCACTTATTTCCGGGGTTTCTTCAGCCCCGAGCACTGAAGAAGGAAGTGTGGGACAACTACGGTGGATTCGGGTCGGGTAGTACATAGATTTGTGGATTTGATCACAGGTGGTCCTGTGGTCAAAGGCCGACAAGATGCCGAATGCTTGTAATTCGTTTCGGTTGCTGCGCAGTGGGTTTCAAGTGCTAAATGTCTTTAATGCAGAAAATAAAAACAATTTGAGACCATTATTCACTTGCTGACCCAATGACTCAAACCTTTCTAGAATATCAATAATGCCATCAATATGGCGAATAATAATAGTCAAAGAGATACACGAACAAATATCAGATAACCTCAATAGAAAAAAACAAAAAAAAGTCATATCCTACAGTCAAAAACGTCAAGAAGATTACAGATCATCTTGTATCCAGGAGCCAGTTCATTTTTTACGATCCAAAACCTCTTGTGAGTACGCTCATTACTGCTCATTCAAAATAGAAAATAAGCAGACTCCGGTGAATACAACATAGCAGGCCAAAATTGTAATGAAATTTTCATTGGAGACTGCCTACTCCGTTTCACAGGGGTTATCCCAGCACAAATGCGCAGCAAGTCAAGGAACGTATATCGTGGAGATATATATATATATATATATATATATATATATATATATATATATATATATATATATATATATATATATATATCAGGAGTAAGGGCGAACTCAGCGCACATCGCATTCTCATTCTCATCCAGATCAAGGGCAGGAATTCAGAAGCAGAAGACACAGTATCCATTTATTCCAAGCTTTCGTGATTCATAATCACATCATCAGGGATATCTACAACAATAAAATATAATATATCAACATAAATACAAGACTTTAATTTTAAAAGCGGATGAAGGAAACTGATAAAAACGAAATATATATATATATATATATATATATATATATATATATATTATATATATATAAACATGTGTGAATGTGTGTGCTCGTTTGTGTTTGTTTGTTGGCGCATATGCATGTGTACGGTATGTGTACGCCCTCACGTGTGTATGAGTGTAAGAATAATTTACCGGGTGAGAAACAAGAAAAGGGTACAAGATATGATGATTCGTATCATCGTAAGGAGAAAGTGCAGGTTTTCGAAAAGTGAAATTTGAATTATGATCCCGGCTTGACCAGCCATATAAGGGGGAGAAGAAATGAGAGGAAATCTTTTATCGAGGGGCACTTGAGTATGAATCAGCACTTAACCTTCTAATTTGCTGCTTATATTTGCATAAAGGATCCTTAAATGAAAGCATGATAATAGAGGAGGAGGAGTAGTAGGAGGAAGAGGTTAACCATCTATCTCAGAATCAGGTGAAGTACCTCATAAACGAATTGTTAATTTATCCTCTGCTTACATTAATGTCAAGGAAACTCACGTCAAAGACTCAACGTCTTCGTCAGAAACCTGGTAAAGACACACGCGAACATACAACATATTCTCAACATTTTCAGTGTCCATGTATATAAACATCCACTATACACTTATGTATTATATATATATATATATATATATATATATATATATATATATATATATATATAGATATAATAGGCAACAAGTAGAAAATAATAAACTGCTTACCCTTATGTGTTTGAAGACTGGGTACATATTCCTTAAGTAACATCAGTCAATAAAAAGAAAAAAACTTACTTTTACAATGAACTATACGAATATGAAATCTTGACAGCAATAAGTAATTTGTTGATTTAAATGAACTATTTCATGAAATTAATGGTAGTGCTCCTAACAAAAATAGTTTCGCGTTTAAAAGTTAAAATGGTGCGATGAATACGAAGCAATGTTATAACAATGTTATTTAACCCAAGTCTTGCGCAGGATTTAGTACTGAGCGTTATATATAAGTGCAAGTGCCTCAGATGTAGCCAGGGGATCTATGTCGGATGTACGAAGAGGCTGTTGCAAATCTGCATTGATGTTCATAAAGGGGTCAGCTTCAGAACCGGAAGCAGATAGGACAGGTACAAAATGAAAATGATTTAACAGTACTGAAATCTATCATTATCAAATTAACTGTACCACTGTTAAACTTCCAACCATTGTCCACACAATTGCTTATTGCCCTCATGGTCTTGTCGAGCGGTTTCTTTTCTGTCTGTATGTTTGTTTATTATCACTTTTCTTGTTTACTTTTTTTATCTCTTTTGTAATAACTTCATAAGATCCAGTAATTTGTTTTTTTTAACTTCCTTCTGGGTAGGTTGTCACCGGCCTTTTGCTTGTTCTTTTGGTAAGGTTTTAGTGAATGTTTTATCTTAATTATAATTTGCAATTCTGATTTTATCAATTTATACTGAGTACTCCATTCCCTGTTTGCACCCTAGAAAATGCAACTATGAGGAATAAAATGCGTATGGATAGTGCCTTTCCCTGACCCGCCTTGGACGTGTATGTATATATATATATATATATATATATATATATATATATATATATATATATATATATATATATATATACACACAGGGTGTTTCGAAATTGATACAACCCCCCTCTACAGCATAAAGTATCTGCCCTTCCATGACTGTCTGTTTTTTTCTTTGATGATCCACATTAACCGTTTGGCTGTGAGACAGAGAAAAATTCCCAAACATTCAGGAAATTTCACAACTTGGCGATAGCGCATGTCATCGCTGATTATCAACTTTGCCAACTTTGCCCAGCCCAAATGATGTCATTTTTATGATTTAGCTTCCTGACTGTGTAAATGAAGAATTCCTCTGATGCGGCAACTGGAGAAATTCAGCTTCATCCCAGTCTTTAAGAAATGAACCACAAAATCATGCACAGCCTTCTCTCTGTTGCTGAGTGATGTTGGGCTTTTGCTGATGACATGAAAAGGCTTGATACCAGGTTTTTTCAACTCACGATATACAGCACTATAACTTTCTATCCTCTTTTTGTTTCAGTCACTCTCTTCGCTGGTCGTCAAGGCTTGGTATACCATCATAGTTCACTGTGCGCGCTTCAACACGATCTTTTAAGATACTACCAATGTTTTCACACATATTAAGGTCAGGGGAGCTACCTGGAAATTCACTTGACGGGAAGAAATCGATACCACTGTTTCGAAGCAGCTCCTGTGTCTTAAGAGCCTTGATACATGGTGCCTTATCATGCAAAAATTTGACTTCTTCAACAGATAACACATTTTCGGATCTTTGAGGAAAGGAAATACTCCACCAGTAAGCACAGTCTCTCTGAAGTATCTGCCCTTCCATGACTGTCCTTTTTCTTTGATGATCCACATTAACCGTTTGGCTGTGAGACAGAGAAAAATTCCCAAACATTCAGGAAATTTCACAACTTGGCGATAGCGCATGTCATCGCTGATATCATCCAACTTTGCAGCCCAAATGATGTCATTTTTATGATTTAGCTTCCTGACTGTGTAAATGAAGAATTCCTCTGATGCGGCAACTGGAGAAATTCAGCTTCATCCCAGTCTTTAAGAAATGAACCACAAAATCATGCACAGCCTTCTCTCTGTTGCTGAGTGATGTTGGGCTTTTGCTGATGACATGAAAAGGCTTGATACCAGGTTTTTTCAACTCACGATATACAGCACTATAACTTTTCTATCCTCTTTTTGTTTCAAGTTCAAACTCCAATTTACGTAAAGACTTTCTTGGTCTACCCACTGCCTCAGCTATGATGTCTTTTGACTCCTGCAAAAGGACTTCAGGCCTTCCAAGATTCTCACTCTTTTCGCAATGACAGTCATATGAATTTTTGTTCCAGTTTCTTTTAACAAAGGATTCATCTCTTTCAACGTATTTAGCTATCCAGGAACGTGTAATGAAGGATATGCCAGTATCCCTGGCCTCTCTGAAGGTTATAGCCCGGATTCGGTCAATCCATCTGATTTCCAGTGAGTCGTTAGCCATGTCTGTATCTAACTCCGTCATTCAGTCTGAAAATACAAGAAATGTAAAATGAAAAATAGTTTAATAGAAACTTAATAAAATGTACTTGGAGATAGCCTATAGCAGAAAACTTCATAACTTTCCATTTGTTCTGTGGAGGGGGGTGGCCTCTAATTTCGAAACACTAAGTATATATACATACATACTATACACACACACATATATATATATGTGTGTGTGTGCATGCGTGTGTGTGTTTGTGCATGTGTGTGTGTCTGTGTGAATGTGTGTACAGTAACCTCTCGATTATCTTGATTAATAGTCAAGCCAAATCAAAATTTGGATAGAAGGTAAATAAAACTATGTAAGTTATTATAAACAACAATAATAGCACTTCAAATTGAAAACTTGACACAATTGGCAATTGGCTAGCTTATTATCTCATATTTGAAGCTAGACATACTGTATAAATAAATTTTGCAAAAAAACCCAAACCCCTACTTTTTACTCTCATATGTTACACTACTGAAAACAGTAACACGTACGTATCGTATTCTTTTCCTATGTTGCTTAAACATAACTAAGAACAGACTTAGATAATAAATGTCTTGCAAATTAAACAATTTTTTCTTTCTCATTTACCATAACTACATACGTTAGCCAAAAAGCTTGCAAACTTGCAAGGAGGTTTACAAGGCCTCCTCCTCCTCTTACCCTTCTTCCAACACCACTGCATCGTCGAGGTCCTAGTACCTCCTCCACCTCCTTGATGTCTAGAGGGTCCTGGTCATCGAGAGGTGGCAAAGAGACATCAGATTCCTCACTGGATGTACATGACACATCAGCATTATTAAAAAAGGAATTTCCATCGGCTGAAATTCCCGTTTCCTCCTTGGTAGCATCCAAAGCTTTGCAGGGAGCCTTCTCATTAGAAAGCCATATCGAATCTGGAATCAGAACTGCCAGACTTCGAACGCCTTAAAGTCTCCAATCCTGTGCAGGCCTGCAAATTCCATGGCTACAGCCTTCAATTCAGCACCGCAGACAAGCATGTCAATCCCCCTTTGCTGAAGAAATCAGATCGAGGTCAACTGTTCAAAGTTCACTGGTTGGTCTCTTGCCATGATTTTGCTGACCTCACTCATAGACAGCTTCCCAAAGTCTGTTCCGTACTTCTTCACCTTGTCCTCGGAAGTCTTGATATCATACATGGTTGACTGTGCAATGGAGCATTCATTCATGATAGGCGCCATAGACCAATTTGCCTCAATTCTCTTGGTGATATCTAGTTTCTTTTGTAGGATCAACACCTCACTAGCCCTTTTAAAAAGAGATGGAGCCATACATATGAATCACGGCAACACACCACACACACACACACACACAACTAACAGCTGCAGGCACTACATGAAAGCCACGTTTTCAGGGTAATGCATCGCCTATCGCCTAACACCCGCAAACAGCTAAAACAGGTGACTGATCACCCACGACTGTATATTGAGGGAAAATGCTCTTGTTACTAAGTGCATTGATGCTCTCTGGATGTAGCCAATTAGAGAAGGATATGTTTGTGATGCTACATCTATCAGCCACCAAAATGCAAAAAATCAAAATGACATGAAATGCCGCTTGCATTTTCGTCAATAGCGGGAAACTTACGAAAAACTTAATTGCTGCACTAACCGCCGCACCTTTAGCCATAAGCTGTTGAACTGATGACGTGTCATATCAACCAATGAAAAGCGATAAACAAAGTGAAGTATGATGATCTATTAAGTGACATCGCACTTTTACGCCAATAATAATTGTGAACGCGCATCTCTCTCTCTCTCTCTCTCTCTCTCTCTCTCTCTCTCTCTCTCTCTCTTTTGCTTTGAGATTCTTATTGGTTTTCCATATTTTTTTTATTCGTCAGTTTTATGCAATGAAAATTACTGTTTGTCAAAAAACAAGAAATAACAAACGAGCAACGATAGGGGAGAAAGGGAAGGTAGGTGTGTGTACTGTTAATGCATGTGTTCATTTTTGCTTTATAGTAAGTTGTAATATGGAGGTGTGTTTCTTTGTGAGGTATCTCTCCCCCTCTCTCTCTCTCTCTTTTGCCTTGTGCTTAATTATTTCATTACAAGTTACAGAACAGGGCAGTACTATAATATCCCTTAATAAAATGTGGAAAAAGCAGAAACGTAAAAAAAAGCATAAAACATAAAAAGCTTTAACGACGCAAAGCCTAACTACCCGTCTCTGCCCTCCCCACTCCGGATTCCCACCGCCCCTTTCCAACCCGGGGAAACTCCTTCCCCAGTCACTCACCTTATAAAACAACCGCTTCTTTGTGTGCTTTTTCCTAAAAATAAGCTTACTGCCCTTGTTACTGCCATTCCCCTCCCATCGTGCCCAGCCTTCTGACCCCAGCCCACTGAAGAAACCTGGCCTCCTCACCGCCCCCCACCCCCGCCCCCAAACCTTTCTGTTTGTTTATGGGTGTAAGCAGTGTTACCAACACTTCCTTAGACCAGCCAATTGTTGCCAACTATCAGAAGCAGTGTTATCTATTTTTTTATTTACTTAATACCACTATTATGGATACATATATATATATATATATATATATATATATATATATATATATATATATATATATATATATATATATATATACATATATTACATAATTGGTCCCTGGGGTCCAGTTATAGCCAGATTAAGCCATACTTCAGATAAGGTGAAAGTGAGAAATCGAGGGATTACTGTATATAGTTTTCAGAGACCAGTCTATATCCATCTTCAATAACCATACTGGCCTCTGAAAGCTTGGAATAATAATTCTTTTTTTTTTTAGTCTTCTATATCATAAGGTCCTCTACAAAGGAAATAGACCCGCCTACACCAAATATTTAACCGCTTGCTTCATTTTAGACTAAGATATATAAATATTTAGAATCTATGTACATAATTTCTTATAGCTGCAATGTCCTTTTAACTTCTTGATTTCTTCACACTCTGGAAATGCTTCTCACTACTAACCCTACAGCCAATAAAGACAGTAAATAAGTTATTCTGTTGCATGGCCGAGATTCAAACTCTTGTCCAGGGTATCAGAGTACGGGAACAATAAATACCTGGCTATGAAGAAAGGCATAACTATTCTCACTCATACATGCTTATATCTGTTGAATTCAGGTTGAGTCAAGTCCAAAATTCTGTCGACATTCTCTGGTCGTTATTTTAATGGTACATAGATGGTGCTAGTCTCACCACCACCAGGGTGAATTGATAGTAGCCGTTGTTCGCTCTTCCCATTTGAAATGGTTAGTGATGAGAGGACGAGAACCTGGTTTAACATACAATAATTATGATATTTTGTCTACTCCTGTATGACATATCCAATGGTAATCATTCCACACATTCCTAGTGCTTGGACAGATTCACAGGGTTGAAATAGTATATAGTAGATAGATGTAGTGCTTAAACAATATATAATTAGGTTTTCTTGCTACAAGTTAAATGCAGCAACATCTGATAACCTCTATTCTACTTTAAACCTGTTCATTTTTACTAAGTTTGTATTAGGAATGTAGTTTTGATCTTCTCCATTCTTGTCAATATTTTTATTATTGTAATTTCTACCACTATAGCAACAGCATCCCCATCATTAGTAGTAGTAGTAGTAGTAGTAGGAGGAGGAGGAGGAGGAGGAGGAGGAGTTGTAGTAGTAGTAGAAAGACCGAGGCATGTAGAGAGAGATTGAGTGTGAGTGAGTGCGTGTTCTGTATAAGTTGCTGTCTGTGGAGTGAAGCACTGTGCCTAGACTTCAGCCTATCCTATTCAGTGTGAACTAGGCCAACGTCTGATCACCGTCGGGTGAAGTGGTTGAAGTTTCTTTCTTAGAATCGCATTGATAATTATATATACCAGGTGTTTCTAAATTAGAGGCCCCCCTCCACAGAACAAATGGAAAGTTATGAAGTTTTCTGCTCTAGCCTCTTCTCTGGCCTATCTCCAAGTACATTATCTTAAGTTTCTATTAAGCTATTTTTCATTTTACATTTCTTGTATTTTCAGACTGAGTGATGGAGTTAGATACAGACATGGCTAACGACTCAGAGGAAATCAGATGGACTGACCAAATCAAGGCTATAACCTTCAGAGAGGCCAGGGATACTGGCATAGCCTTCATTTCACGTTCCTGGATAGCTAAATTGATTAAAAGAGATGAATCCTTTGTTCAAAGAAACTGGAACAAAAATCCATGACTGTCATCGCAAAAAGACTGAGAATCTTAGAAGGCCTGAAGTCCTTTTGCAGGAGTCAAAAGACATCATAGCTGAGGCAGTGGGTAGACCAAGAAAGTCTTTACGTAAATTGGTGCTTGAACTAGAAACAAAAAGGGAAAAGAAGAGAAGTTATGGTGCTGTATATTGTGAGTTTAAAAAACCTGGTAGAAAGCCATTTCATGTTATCAGCAAGCCCAACATCCCTCAACAACAGAGAGAAGACTGTGCAATGTTTTGTGGTTCATTTCTTAAAGATTGGTATGAATTCTTCATTTACACAGTCAGAAAGCAAAATCATAAAAATGACATCATTTGGGCAGCAAAGTTGGATGATATCAGCGATGACATGAGTTATCGCCAAGTTGTGAAATTTTCTGAATGTTTGTTTGCAAACAATATTTCTTAGTGTTGACGGGCCTTTAGTGACCAAAATGGCACTTAAGAATAGGATGAAGCGGGTCCTGAACCGTATGAATTAACTGGATGCTCTTTAGGTTCAAAAAGAAACAATGGAAGGCACATTCCAAACATGAAGACAATATTTCAAACAAGGATGGATAAAGCCTATACAAATAGAAAATAATTGAGAAGAGGAAAAAACTTATGGTAACAAGAAAAAACATTCGTGTTTTCTCGAGAAAGACTTCAAAATGGTCCAAGTGTTCTGCATAAGATGCGTTTAGAGCAGTGAAAGATTGAATTTTATTTGCACCAAATAATAACAGAAAAGCTGATTGCTATAGTAGTCACAGAAATATAGATAATACTTTACGAATTATAAATTAGGATTATGCCTTAGGATCAAAGTCGATAAGAGTAAATGACAAATGATTATAGGGGTGATCATCTGCAAGGCAAGAGTATAAGAAAAATGTAGCTACACATCCAATCACTTAGCTATACTTTGATATGTTAGAATCTTACATGCATTTGGTGTCATAGGATGTCCACCACATTTCCCTACCCTTTGATTTTGTTTTTATATTTCAATAACAGAGGACTGGGATCATCTCTTCCTAGAAGCGATCAGAAAACGTGATGCAAAAAGCGGTAATCGTTGGTTGCTAAATTACACACACGCCTAAATGCCTACTCCTAAAAATAATGAGGAACTATACATTATTCACGTGAACCTTGCTATTATAAAGTAACGTGCAACTGGAAACTGGGCGAAAATTTCATTGGAAAACAATTTACAAAAATATCTACAAACTATTTGTAGACATTGTTAATGGATACAATACTCCAGATATTCTATCAGGAACACAATCTGATTCCTAAGAAATATGGGCCATAAATCTTTCAATTAGTTATGAACAAAATGTAGTAAAAATAAAATACAGCGGAGGAAGAAGAAACAAGAAAGTTGACATTTCATGCAAAATATAAACAAAAAGTAACGATGAGGACAATAACAGTGAGGGTAGCAAAAAGTGCCGAAAATGCAACCAAATGAAAACCAAGTTTATCAAGGGAATCCTCCCAGATATAACTCGAAATCCAGCTGGCTTTAACAGTTCCAGTATCAAAAGGAGTAAAGATAATTAAAGGGGGATTAGGAGAGAAAGAGGGAAAGAAAAAGGACGAAACGGTTGCTGTTAAACTTGACGAAGATAAACTAGGACGAGTCTCCTCTCCTGATGGATTGCCTCCACATGCCTGATTCAGCAACTTAATTACCTGCACTCGCAATGTTAATTAACCTACAACGTTAAAGTAATTAAAACATCAAAATTAAAAGTTCTTTTGTCTGGCAATTTCTCTCTCTAACTCCCAAGTTTCCTACTTCTTTGTTTAATGGGAAAGTTCTTTTGAGCTCGGCTAACTCTGCCTTTAACTCGACTCCTGTGCGTCTCTATTTGACTTCAGTTAACAACGGGAGAGGCGACTGCGCGCCCGCCTGTCAGTGTAATCTTTTGATTACAGTATCTTGTAATCTTTTGGCCTGGTAAGTATATTTGTGCTTTAATGCATCAAACAACGTCCAAGCAGTTGTTATAGTTCTTAACACTCAACAACTCAGAAAGAGAGAGAGAGAGAGAGAGAGAGAGAGAGAATTGGCTTCCTAGATTTCCCTGCTTGATTTCTTTCGTTTCCTTCCACAATAAAAATTCAGAAACAAATGAAAGTATCATATTTATATACGGCTGCTGATAGTTATTTGAACTTTTACGAAAGTCTGAACCGTTTTGATAAATGTACTACGTGTGCAGCAAAATTTCTTTTATTTCCCAATAGGCGTGAATATATTGTAAGGTAAATGCATTCGGATTTGGCATGGAAACATCCTTATTCGCCGTACTGCCTATGGGCGACAAAGAATCATTGTAATTATAATTGGTCAGTATAATTACCCACGTTAATTTCTTTCTATTTTAACCTCTTAGATGTAAATTTTAAGCAACTCATCATTTTCCATCTTTGGGAAGGGGAAATCCAATGACCTCTCCTCAAACAATGGAAAGGAAAAAAGGCGGTGGAATATTTAACAGTCCACTCAGCTGAAGGACAAACGCTTGCAATCTAAACAACAGTTTAAGGAATTCACTTGGCAAAGAGTCTCCTCATGCGTCCAATTAAATGAAGACATAAACTCGTTAACCTGTACCCAAGTTTACTCTGCTCACTCGAGTTCCCGGAGTTAGAGCTGTCACACAAACCCTCGCCAATTCACAGCTCATAAAAGAGATGAACAGAGGGGAAAACAGGAGGTCCTTTATAAGAGGATCCCTTTAGAAAGCCTCTCCAAAAGCAAGACAAGAGATTGAAAACCATAAAATTCGCCGGTAACGAAATTTCCATCGTTGTCAAGACCGCTAAACACCGCCGTGATGAGCAATCCAGGCCTCTCGCTGGGTTTTCCTGGAAGCCCGTGGCACCCATTAAAGACTTCAATCTTCCCTTCCCAAGGCCCTTAGACTGGAAAACTTCCTGGAAAGTCATTGGTTAAGTTTCCAAAGAAGACGCTCCGTCCGTCATTGGGGCTGGAACTCCTAATTTAATATCTCAATCAAGGGTTCATTTCGAAGTTTCTTTTCCTTCTTCTCTTCTTCTTTGTTTTTTCTCCCTCTCTATTATTTCCCGTTTTTTCAGCAGCTCCAACATTACTTTGAATGTCGCTCTTTCTCAACCTGTCCCGTTGACCACGGAACAAAACCTCGCGCTATTGACAGGTGTTCTTTGTGGCCATCTTTTATTCTTTCTTTGTCGAGTTCGGAGGCGGAGAAGGGAAGAACGAGAGAGAACGAAGATGTGGGAATAGAGAAGTGTTCATGATGAGATGAAAACAAACTATTACATGAAAAGGGAAGTTTTCTGTCGGGGATTTTAATATACAAAAGTATTCAACGTTGGCAGATATCGAAATAATTTGACTTTATGGTCTCCTAAAAGCAACATACAAATATTGGATATGACTGCTAATGATGCTAAGTTTCTTACAAAACGTCAGGAAACTAATTCTTTCTATACTACATAACATTTATTTTCATGTTGGGATTACATAAGCAGATACCATTGGAAAATGGCCTTTCATATGTAGCTGCAAAGTAAGATGATAGTCTGTGACTGGTTCTTTTGAAATACAGAGAATATACAGAAACAAGTTGCAATATTAGACAGTTTAATATTCCAAACACATCAGACAGGGGTTCGTTTGGGCACACTTATTTACATGATACAATACAGTACTTCAAGAACCCAACTGAAAACTTTGAAATATTCCACAATGATTAATTAATTTGACAATGCATATGGCACTGAAGATATTACTGCAATCCACTCATTTGATTCAATAACAATAATATTAGAAACAATCTTTTAAAAGGCTGCGAAACTTTAGCTAACAAACTAACAAAGAAATAGGGTCCATCTGATGGACCAAATGAGGACCTTAAACAGAAGTGGAGCGTTACGCAAGGGTTACCGCCAAGTCGCTGGGTGAGTCTGTAACACAAGACCCGGTGATGAGATACGACAACAATTCTTCTTCCTCGTACAAAGAGACACAAGTCGAATGCGAACAAGTCCCAGCAAAAACGACGTAAGCAAACATTTCGATGAAGTCAATCAAAAGTCACCCTCACCAACACGAGCTGTATCAGCACCCAATTAGTTTTCCATTAATTGTATCTATTGATTAATCTGCTGACAAAAAATATTAGCTGTGTATGAGTTAGCGGGAAATTCATTTCAGGTGGTTATTTGTTGTGACATTTGCAATATGCAACTTTCAATATTCTCTGTTCCATTTATCGTAATTTTTGTGAGAGAGTTTCTGAATTTCTAAACTATCAGTAAATAATTAATCGATCTAACAATTCTCTTTCCCGCGCTCTTTCTACACCTCGAACCTCCCCCCTCCCCCCCCCCCCCCCCCCCCCCCGACCCCCCCGAACCGGCCCCCGCTCGGCAAACCCCCCCCTACCCCCCCAACCGGAGCTCTCTCTCCTCTCTCTCTCTCTCTATCTCTCCTCTTCTCTCTCTCTCTCTCTCTCATATCGAATGTAAATCTTAATAAGCCACACATAGACAAAAATTTTAATTATTTTTTTTCTTCATTAAAGTGTTCTCCATAGAAATGATTCTAAACTGTTTAGTCACTTAACAAAAGAAAATCGGAAGATGAGACGACCATTATTACGTAACCTGTTTGCGATTGTTCGAATTTGTTTGAAAATGGCTAGTTTCTTGTACACGTGGCAGGTTACCCTTGGAAATATTGTTGTTATCCTATTTTAAAGTTTATAGTTTCTCCACTTGCATATACTCACCTTTCCTCTTATAAGGACTTATAAGGAAGTGCTACATACAGTGTTATCCTTCCGGTTTTCAGAAAGTATTTTCGGGTGAGATTGCAAGCACAGAGCTCTTTTCCCCACTGGCTGGGAACATCTGTAGTTGATTACATACAAGATAACTATACATATATATAATATATATATATAGTATATATATATAATAATATATATATATATCGATATAATATATATATATAGAAGAGAGAGAGCGAGAGAGAGAGAGAGAGAGAGAGAGAGAGAGAGAGAGAGAGAGAGAGAGTTGCTTAATTTTTGTTCATGAGTCTTTTTAACGTAAATGTTTGCCTGATCACCTCATACCAGGCTTTATTTATTTGTGTGTTTTCTTTGAGCCTCGAATAGCTGAAGAGGGTCTTTTCGCTCCCATCAGTGGAATGTGGATTGTTTTTCGTTACTGATACCTCGCCCATGAAGTTTGTCTTTCTTTGCATGCACGAGCTGTTTATCGTCTAAGTTTTCTCCTAACGAAGTGTTTTGTGAACAGTGGGTTGAGTGTTAACGGAGATCATGACTCGGCTCCTTTTTAGAAAGAACTCGACCGATTAAGGTAACTTACTATGAGATTCAGGGCCTCTGTAACACGGTTTTTTCGTAATAACTTTTTATCTATGCATTTCATAAATATAACGCTTATTCAGAATACATATTATATCAACACATAAATTTTGAGTGTACTCTGCACTAAGTAGGTTGAATAAATTTGGTACTTATAATGTAAAAGTGACCTTTTTTGAAGACGGGCCAACTTACTCAGAGAAAAGGTTTCGAACGCACTCGTTACGTAACTTATGACAGCATTTCTTCCCTCTTTCTCGATGGATGATTGGCTATACGTAACGAAGGCTAAACCTCTGGCAACAATGACATACAAATTTAAATACAAGAAAAGCAGTACACCTTTATGAACTCTGGAACCTCTCCACTGATAATTGTCATAATGAACAAACCAACAAAATATGTTAATAAATACAAAAACACTTCGATTATTAGTCTAACTCCCAAAATAAGTTCCAAAGAAATTACAGTCTACTTTATAGGTCACAATCAGATTGACAAGATGTAGGGAATAGTTGGTAATTATCAAAAACATAGTAGACAAGCTTGATTTGATAACTGCTGTATCCAATGTCAAGCAATTTTTATTTATTGGCTATCTACCTATTTACTAAAAAAAAAAAAAAAAAAATAGCCGGTACCGTATTGGCTGTAAACCTTCACCAATAATTATCGTCAGAATGGTGACTTCATGAGGCTCCACCCACTTTCGCCTCGTTATAATTCAGGATAACACTGAAGGCTACCATGGGCATTGTTGGATTAGAAAATTTAACTTCTGGCTATAAAAACTAATTTCTCGAGTAGTTGTAAGAAGTGCTAAATGATCCTCAAGGATCCCAGCAGTTGGCCTAAACGTTTAATTAATGTATATTACTGCTATACTGTTGCGGCACTACTGCTACAGTAGTACTACTACGCTAGCACTAATACCCCACCCACATCTATGTATCGTTCCGCCATTCATAAAGTCTTTGGGTTTCAGAGCCGATGGAATTTCTGTCTGGTGGATGGGCGGGGCAACATTTAGTCAAAAGGTGTTTGTTTACCTTGCTTACGTAATGAATGTTTTTCGACTCTTGGCTCGTAATCATTGGCCATGGCGTCGGCTAGATCATTTTTACTCTATAAAAATTAAAACTATCGGGTTTAGGTTATTGATAATGCTGACAAAATTTGTGTGTGGTTGTAAAATATGCATATGTCAACTTTCAGCTACATCCGATGCTTTGACAACGAGCAAAGTCCAAAAAACCGTGTTACAGAGACCCTGAATCTCATAGTAGGGCAAAGTTTTTGGAGCGCATTATCGGGCAACTTGTTGTTTGAGGCCCTCTGTGAAGATCTCGTGAAAAGCGCTATTATATTTATTGTTATCTTCTGAGGGCCATCCTGCCCTCTACTGTATACTATACTGCCTCCCCACCGTGTCGAGTCTTTAGGGGTCGTTAGGATAACCTGATGGTCAAGAAGAAGCATAAACTTGCCTTCCGTGAATTCCTTATTCTTTTTAAAAAGGACGACCCCTTTTCAGCTGCCCGTAGTGTCCTCATGGTCATGAAGACAGTCCTGTGCTACTGCTCAAGTGTCTATATCGAAGTTCATCAGTTTTAGTAATGGGTAAAATAAAATACGGGCAGAAATATACGTTGAGTCTAATTGTTATAAATAGATGTTGAAGATATAAATGGGAGGATTAAGGTTCTCTTCGCCTCCTTTGTCTCTTCCTGTCGCGGGTATGAGCGTTACGTTGTAGTGAGACAAATTCGTTGGAACTCTATCTTTATCCTGTTTCTTCCTCTATCGAAAGATCTGTTGGTTGATTGAAGTGAATGGAGGTAGTGGCCTTGTATTGTGGGCGAATGGGATTTTCTGTCCCCATTATCAGGTTATTTGCGGACCTGTTGATGTTATACTTTGTAATAAATTACTGAAGTTTACGTTAAAGACTCAAATATCCCCTCGAGTGGTCTCCCGTGAACTGTGGCATTAGTAATCCTGCTCTTAGACAAGCTGGCTATGTATCATGGTATTCAAAAGACAAAATAATCTGCAATAAGAAAAAAAATGTAACAAGATTCACGTTACAATATATATAAACACAAACACACTAAATTAATACATTGACTTACTAGTTTCTCAGCATTGTAAAAAGCTAAAGCCTGGAATATGCCGCCGGCATGAGCGAGAAGGTAAGCCAACTCTTTTAGTTTTATTTTTTCCCTCATATTCTATGTTGAAGACTTAATAGGCTCATGTTAAATAAATACTTTCCGGTTTCTTTCGTTTCACATATATACGTGACAACATTTATCTACTTATCTCTTGCATACGAAAATTTTTACATTTAAGAATGGTTTTGCAAATATGATCGTCGTACGAAAGCGTAGTTACAGAGCTGAAATTTTCGAAGTTGTCCCAACTTTAACATGGATATTAGTCACGTTGCGAATATATTAAAAGATACGATCTGGCAGAGATAAAATCCTTATTTAAGACAAATCATTGGCTTGAACAATCCCAAATACTCGAGGAACGCTATCTCAACGTCTGTAGTAATATACATATTTCTGTATCATTTATATACTCTACATTCTGTTTTAAGGTAATTCCTGTTAGTTTGTTGATTGTGGTGGATTGCAGCCAGGATGACAAAGTCATGGGGCTCACAACCACGAGAACCTAAGGCTAAGGACCTTCTGGAGACCAACTTCTAATGCAAAGGCGTATGGTGGAAAAATAGTAGTCCCATTTCTTTTGTTTGTGGTACAGTCACGTTCATTAGTGATGGTACTGTGTACTTTGGATATCGTTCACAAGTGAAAAGAATTTTTATTTATTTTACAAACTCATTTTGAATTATAATATATATATAGATATAAAATAATAAAATCTCCACTGCTAAAAACTTCACCATTATAGATACCACGAAATAAAATGAAACATTTTGAGAAGAGAATGATAAAATCAGGGCTGGCAACCAAATGCAATCTCCCAAAACAATAACGAGAAAATTTGACTCCTTGACTCCGCAAGGTTGGCATACCTGAAAAGCCGGGAAAACAGTGCTGCAACGTGTCAGGTGACACAGTGGCTCAGCATTTAGACTACTACTCGCTGACCCAAAGTTGGGATGATGGAGGAGCACCTTGCGCTACATATAAATTCTGGAGTCAAACGACAGGAAGCCTCATTAGCTATAAGAAGAGTCATAATAGAATTGCATAAAAATACTATCCTCCCCATAGAAATTAGCCGTAAATTAAATATAAGACAAACAGTTTTCAGGTGGATCAAGCATTTCAGTGAAGAGGAGAACCTCAAGAATCGGCCTAGTAAAGGATGACCCCGATGCACTTCTCGAGAGCTGGATGACCAGATCATTCATAAAGTCACCTCATAGCCTATAACAAATGCTGTGAAAGTGAGAAAAGAATTAGGGCTCCAATTCTCTTATGTTATGGTAAGAAGGAGATTGCTCAACCAAGGAATTCATGACCAAAGTCCAGCTATCAAACCCTCTGTCTCAAAATCACCTAGAGCGAGTAGCTTTTGCTCTTCACTATCTAGAGTTTTCAAGTTAATTTTTTTTCACAGTCCTTTTATCCTTTATGATTCAGTTAAATAACAATAGACTTGCATCAATACTTATTATAAGCAAGATAAGTAGGCATTAACCCTAACAACGAACAACTTGATACAAACAAATGTTTCCCACCAATAGACCTAGTAATGAGAGTGCATCCTTAATGAGAGCTTGAAAATTTAAACCATACATAATTGATAAAGCAAAGGCTTTGGTTTTTCCTTATTTTAGTTTTTACCTTTTAACTTTTCTCAAGTAAAAACATATTAGAGCCTGAAATTACAACTAATTCACTACGCTAATTTGAAAGATTACGTGTTCTTTTAAATCGGTCACTTCTCCGCATCTCTGCTGCCAACGGTACCCTTCCCGTGCTGTAGTTGCCATATGTTGCTTTCTAGGTTGAAAATTTGTCTAAAAATCTAGATTGAGAGTATTGAGAATTTTGTGCTTGACTGTACAGCAATTACAATAATAAGAACGGAAGTATGGGCTACCTAGATTATCTTCCTCCACGAGTAGTAAGCATGTTTAGTTTTCCATTTACAAAATTAGGAGGCATTTAAGCACAACAATACTGATGAAACATTTACCACTTTGGTCCGTGACTCAAGACTGAGTCGGAATACTTCGTATTTTTTTCTTCTAAGAATATGAAGCCACAAAGGCGTACTTCATCATTACTCATCAGCCCCGTTGAACGATCCCTCTAATCATTCATGTGTTTAATAGTATCCGGTTTATTTAAGGAGCCCTGTATCCATCCAGAACCATCCTCCCTTACATCCTCAAATGAACAATTCCCTTTTTTGAAATAATAGGCAGCTTAATTACCTCCTAACGCAATGGCCATACTTCAATTACAGACACATGATTAATGATAGAAGATTTTTTTTTTTTTGTCAAGAGTCAGTTTCCTTGCTAACAATCACTCATTTACTTCCTCACAAACCATTTGATCTTTAATGGAGCCTGTTGAAAGAAAATGGAATTCAAGAGTCCTCAATAATGAAAACATGACGGAAATGGAGTAACAGCTGAAACTGAGCAATAATCACACATCAATAGCCATGAATAACATAATATATTTCCGTAATAATTGCTGAGTATCAGCTGCAAGGCCTTTTACTAAAAGTGTTTAGGATGCTTCATTTGAATACAGAAGACAAGATCAATTATCAATTAAGGAAGCTCTCAAAAAATGAAAGAAGCTGTAACGGACCCCCGAAAGTGCATAAAAATGGAAAACCACCAAGACATATACTGTCTGCCTTTAAAGCACCATCCTATAAACTAGCGAAATTTCTTATCAGTTTTATACCGCCATTGGCAGAAAATTAGTATACATAGAAAAACCGTATGAATTAAAGAATATCATCAATTCCTATGTACTGCCCGAAGTTGCGGTGCTATAGCAAGCTTGGACGTTACCTTCCTATTCACAAACGTTCCTATCAAAGAAACAGTCGATATATTAATGAACTCTGTTTACAATAATATTGGACAAGAAAAAATATTTCAAAGAACCTGAAGAAAATAAGAATTCTTAACTTTTTCAAAAAGTCCACTTCTACCAGTCTTGGAATGAATTTAAACTTAAAATAAATAGCACAAAGACTTTGATACGTAGACCATATCCTCTTTGCAGCTCCTACCAGTCTTTTAAATATATATATGATTTAATATTTAATTTACTTAATAAACTGTTCAATTTGTTTTACCTACTGAGTAGTCTACATGATATAGTAAACCATTTTAAAAATTCTGTCAGTTACTTGTATTATTGTGTCCGTCATTCAGCTTTATCAGCCAATAATGATTGTATGATCTTTCAACTATTAAAAAACTACAATGTCGATTTTAGGCTTTAAAATGTAGTTATGAAGAAACAATGAACGAGTCGCAAATAAAATGGTGGTTCTCAACCTGTGCTCTTCATTTCCTACTGAGGCTGAGATTACCTCACCTCTACAGAGATTTCGATTCAGGTCTCCAGGTTATCGCTGTGTCAAGGGATCATCAGATACACAGGCTTTGGGAGGAAATGTCGCACAACTGATTTGACAGGTTCTGCGAGTGACCTTCATTCTTAAAGGGTTATAGCCATTAAATTTCGTCAAACAGAACTTTCAATAAGCTAAAAAATGCGCCACTGCTCGAATCTGTACATAATCCCATTTTTTACAATTTAATTTGAAAGTAGCGCCGAGGTACTTCAATGGAGAGCGCCTTTTATCCAGGATTCGATTATGTTGCCATCTGGCGGATTAGTACCGATGACGTAAGGTGGCGGTCGCCTTACAATAACAAGGGCAGCGAAGCATGCGTATTGTATTGTATTGTATTCGTCCTCGGTACTGCCCTCGTGTTTTAGGTCAATTATGCCAACTTGTATGGCGTTTGGTTGTGCCAATACTTCTTGCAAGTGTCCAAAAGGCATATCATTCCACAAGATTCCGTCAAATAGAGAGAAATCAAGTCGCTGGCTGATGGCTCTTCGAAGGGAGGATATCAACATCAAAACCTTTTAACCTTTTAACCTTTTAACCTTCGAAGGAAGGATATCAACATCAAAACCTTTTAACCTTTTAACCTTTTACCTTCGACCTTGGAAGGATATCACAATAAAAACCTTTTAACCTTTTAAGGCCTTGGCTTGAAAAATGGGCCTTTTCCTTCGGAAGAAGGGAAGGTGGATAACAACATCAAAACTTTTAAACCTTTGGTACCAATTTAACCTTCGAAGGAAGGCATATCAACATCAAAACCTAACCTAAAAACCTTTTTAACCTTCGAAGGAAGGATATCAACATAAAACCTTTTAACCTTTTAACCTTCGAAGGAAGGATATCAACATCAAAACCTTTTAACCTTCGAAGGAAGGATATCAACATCAAAACCTTTTAACCTTTTAACCTTTTAACCTTCGAAGGAAGGATATCAACATCAAAACCTTTTAACCTTTTAACCTTTTAACCTTCTAGGAAGGAAGGATTCAACAATCAAAAAACCCCTTTTAAAACCTTTTAACTTTTAAACCTTCGAAGGAAGGATATCAACATCAAAAACCTTTTAAAACCTTTAACCTTCGGATAAGGAAGGATATCAACATCAAAACCTTTTAACCTTTTAACCTGTTCGAAGGAAGGATATCAAACATCAAAAACCTTTTTTAACCTTCGAAGGGAGTATATCAAACATCAAACCTTTAAAACCTTTTAACCTTCGAAGGAAGGATATCAACATCAAAACCTTTTAACCTTTTAACCTTCGAAGGAAGGATATCAACATCAAAACCTTTCAACCTTTTAACCTTTTAACCTTCGAAGGAAGGATATCAACATCAAAACCTTTTAACCTTTTAACCTTTTAACCTTCGAAGGAAGGATATCAAATAAAACCGTTTCACCTTAACCTTCGAAGGAAGGATATCAAAACCATTTCAAAACCTTCCTTTTCAACCTTGTTTTAAACCTTCGAAGGAAGGATATCAAACATCAAAACTTTTAACCTTCGAAGAAGGATATCAAAACCATTTTTTCAAAAACCTTTTAACCTTCGCAAGGAAGGATATCCAACTATCAAAAACCCTTTTAACCTTTTAACCTTAGAAGGAACGGGATATCAACCATCAAAACCTTTTAAACCTTCGAAGGAAAGGATATCAACATCAAAACCTTTTTAACCTTCGAAGGAAGGAGATCACATCAAAACCTTTTAAACCTGTTTTAACCTTCGAAGGAAGGGATATCAACATCAAAACCTTTTAACCTTTTAAACCTTAGAAGGAAGGGATATCAACAATCAAACCTTTCAAAACCGTTTTAAACCTTTTAACCGCGAAGGAAGGATATCAAACAAATCAAAACCGCAAAACCGTTTTAAACCTTTTAACCTTCGAAGGAAGGAATATCAACGACTCAAAACCTTTTAAAACCTTTTAAAACCTTTCGAAGGAAGGATATTCAACATCAAAACCTTTCAACCCGTTTTAAACCCTTTTAACCTTCGAAGGAAGGATATCAACCATCAAAAACCTTTTCAACCGTTTTAAACCTTTTAACCTTCGAAGGGAAGGATATCAACTATCAAAACCTATTTTAACCTTTTACCTTTTAACTTCGAAGGAAGGAAGGAATCAACATCGAAAAACCTTTTAACCTTTTAACCTTTGTTAAAACTTCCGAAGGAGGGAATATTTCAACCATTTTCAAAAACCTTTTAACCTTCGAAGGAAGGATATCAACAGCAAAACCTCCTTTTAACCTTTTAACCTTTTCGAAAGGAAGGATTTTAATCAACCATTCAAAACCGAACCTTCGAAGGAAGGAATCAACATCAAAACCTTTTAACCTTTTAACTTTTAACCTTAAGGAAGGATACAACATCAAAACCTTTTTTAACCTTTCAACTCAAAAAACCTTTTAAACCTCTTTGAACCTTCGAAGGAAGGATATCAACATCAAAAAAACCTTTTTTTTTTTTTTTTTTTAAAAAAAACCCCCCTTCGAAGGAAGGATATCAACATCAAAACCTTTTAACGCAAACAGTTGTCGGTTTGGACCATTTCTTGCCAACAGATTTAAAAGATGACATTAGGGGTAGGTTATTAGGTATGGCTATGAAATTTATATGTTTTGGGAACTTAATTTCCCTCTGAACAGACCATGGTACCGACGAAGATAGAACAGCTATCTACCACTATATATACAATGGTGCCTCCGCTTGTATGCATTTGAATTGAAATTTATTCTTGTCAATCGCCATGTGCGTGGTGTGATGGGGTGAACTGCAGTTTTCTAAACGTGTGTGTGTGTGTGTGTGTGTGTGTCCATGAATTGATGTGGGCCTTCACTTAGTCCTTTTTAACTAGTTTGATTAATGCGGTTTTAGAATTTAGGGCTGTAGGCCTAACTATGCCTACTTCAGGCCACCTCTTTATTTACCATTTCAATCATATATTTTCAGCTGACAAATGGAAAACAAAAAGGATATTATCTGAAGATGCTGCGCCCTCGTTTTTTGTTCCGCCTGTCTGCGCCTACCGCGACATAACGTCACGCATAACAGATGAGCCACACATGACTGGCTGCGCCCATGGTGCAATAGAAAATTGATTGTAAAAAATAAGAAAACGTCCCTTTCAAAAAATAATTTCAACAGGGGTACTTAAATGGAATAATACTGCATATGGAACAGCTAAAATGCAACTAGAAGATCCCCTTTAAGCATGGGTCACAGTGGTCATTGGCAAGATGATAATGCTGTCGCCAGGAAAGTTGTACCATACAGACACAGAGACAGAGGGCTATCGATCCTAAGGCCGAGCGCGAGAAGTTACTTTAAAAAAATTACTGTCCCTCACCTTTTAACCTGAGGCTTCCGATAAAACTGGAATGCTGGGTGATCACAGGTCTGGTGCCCGACAGCAATTCCATTAGTTATGCTTTTCCACTATTTTGTAGTTTATGTGAATATATTTGTGCGTATATATATGTACATTTATATGTACACACATATATTTATGTATATATATATATATATATATATATATATATATATAAATATATATATATATCATATATATATATATATATATATATATATATATATATATATATATATATATGATTATACCTAAACAGTATCTGAATTCTACAGACCAATGTATGGAGTGGAGGACATAAATTTAATTCTTCAAGATCTTTAATCCGGCTTCAAAGTTTTGTAGTGACAAACTTATCTGCAAAAGTATGAAAAAAATCCTGCCAATTCTTAAGTCTGGTAAACCTAACAACAAATTTCATATCTATCTCTAAGGTTCAGTCTTATGGACAAGTATCCAAAGTAAAATATTTGTTACTTATCATATTAAATAACTTACTTTTGAAGACGAAATCTCTTGCATTTAACGAAATTCATTCAAACAGTACTACAAATTGTCGTTCAATTTTGGTATGTCTAGTGTCTGCCTTTCTTTCATTCATATTGGCAATATTGTTCGTTATTGAAATTCCCTGGAATTCAGCCGATCGCATTTATTAAACACTACAACTCCCTGTCGAAGAAATGAAAGGAGAAACGACCACAATGTTACCAACGTTACTGTTTCGCATTAGAAGTTGAAGTGACTTTCGGATAATACTGATTAAACAAAACGAACGAAAAGAGAAGATAACACGTTCTTAAACCTACATTCGAGTGAAAACAAAGGAAGAAAAAGGACATTTTACGCAGAGCATTTTCTTTAATTAGATATGAAACGTAACCCTTAATGAAATACTAATGCTACCTCCACGTTAAGGACGAGAATTAAGCCATGAACTTGTTACACTTCGTTCATAATGAAAATGAAATACAAAAGTTACTTTGCCTCAGTGACGATGCCGACTGAACCGAGTACACATTTAAGGTCGAAACTGCCTGTAGGAAGCAATACGAAAATCGACTCTATTAGCAGCACCCCAGAGCAGTTATCCCGGGGGACACTTCCGTGCTGTAAGCCGCAAAAGAAGTCATAATGATGAATAGTGTCGCGAGACCATGTTTATCTCTGGCTTTGTTACCCCTCCTTTTTTAATGATTGTTTGGCCAGCCTCTATTGAGTGTTCTCCTCAATGCTTGATTGTATTCATCAATTGTCACTGGTCGATAAAGTTATTGTTTCGGTTTGACACTATCTTCTCCAATCCATATTAGTTTGCTGTTGCTTTGCCCAGTTACCTGCTGCTCCGCTCCCTGCAGGAACACGGACACCAAAGGATGGACAGACTGAATTGCACAGCCTCGGGAGATTCACTTTTAATATGTCTTTTATTTGTTTTTCATTTGAATGGCTTCTTTTTTAACGTAAAGCGTCACGCAGCACATCAGTCGAAGAAATCCACTGGAAACGACTTGCAAAACTAGATAGACGCTGTTAGTTGGTTTCTCGCTGCAGGCATACAGTTCGTAAATTTCGCAATTCTACAACAATCCTAACACCAGTCTGAAAAGTTAGTCTTTAGTTAGTATATTTCAGACCAGCCATTTTTCGTTGACTCCATAAGATATATTCTATCTCCTCTGAATATAGAACACGTCTGAATGATCTGATATGATCGGATGAAATGTGGGTGAGCCCAAGATTCCTTCTAATTGCGTCGTTGTACGTCTCTCTTCTTTTTTTTTCTTTTTTTTTTTAAGGAAAAAAGTAATAATCTGTTCTTTTCTTACAAACGTTTACCCACTTCTTGGCCCTAAGCTGCATTATCTTTTAAACGGTTCCATTAGGTTTTATCGTCATTGCCTTCCAGTAAGCAAATTTATCATCTCACAAGAAATCAGCATCCCATTCTCTTTATTCTGTATATTAATAAAAAGTAGTAATCTTATAAACTATAAACTTTTAAATCTTTGATTTTTAATGCTGTCAATGTTTTTGCAATTATATAAAGGTCGCAGCACTATGAACAATTTTCGAGGAAAAGTCATCACCAAGAGATAGATACTGTCAAAGAAACTTCACCGAGGTACGAAACATAATGTACAGTACAGTTCATTTTGAATAAGGAGGACCCCCATAGGGAGTTAGTGCCGTCAGAGCAGCTCATGTGGTGCACTGTAGGCATTACTTAAGGTACTTCGCAGCGTGTCTTCGTCCCCTAGTTGCAACGCCTTTCATTCCGTTTACTGTACCTCCGTACATATTCTCTTTCTTCCATATCTTACTGTCCGCCCTCTAATGACAATTGACTCAGTGCAACTGCAAGGTTTTTCTCCTGTTACACCTTCCAAACCTTTTACTCTCAATTTCCTTTTCAACGCTGAATGGCCTCATAGGTCCCAGTGCTTGGTCAAAAATGCTGCTCATGATCATGGCTTCCAAGCGGTTATGAAACTGTTGTAAGGTTGTGGATTTCTCGGAGGGGATGAATGCAGTTGTTGTAGGTGACGCTGTTGGTGAACAATTTCACCTGAAGACATTTCTTTCTTTTTCCCTATTCCTCAAGTTGACATTATATCTTCTCTTTTCTTTCTCTTCGTGTTGACTACACGTTGCCTATTTCCTTAACTACACAAGCTGGTTAGGCATTTTTCATTTGACCTAATTCCAACGGTGGCTACATATTTCCCATTTCCTATCCCCTACGTTGGTTGTATATTTCCCCATGGTGCTGGTAATGACAAACAAACCTCCTAACTACCTGGCCAACACGACGGAAAATCAATCTTCAATATCGCCTAATCATAAATCCGGCGGCCATGATAGGTTTGATTTCCAAAATTGATGAACTACGTTCATTTATTCATAAGGTTTATGCGTACACCCGTCACATCGCCGCATTATAATGAATGATATACATTTGGAAGTAATCCCAATTCATTTTGCATTCATAAACAAATTAATAGTTTGGCATCGGGGAATTATGACTCTCAAACAGCATTTCTATCAGTTTCACCCGATGATAACCCCCGGAATTCCAGGCCCTTTTACATTCACATCAATTCTTTATTATTATGGAATACGCATGAAAAACATCGGGTTGGCATATAGTAGATTAGGAGTGCATTTGTTACCTGTCGATTTGCTATATTAACTCAATGGAATGAGAAAGTGGCGGCGTTTCCACTTCAGACACAATATCCACAATTTGTTCAGCTCCTGCATATAATTCAAGACCAGCGCTCTTAAGTAAACTGACATTAAAAAGGCCCTGTACGCTCAGATATGAGAAACATTCCTTTTATGATAACAATATTTATGATATTTCTGCATGAAGTAAATATGTATTTACACAGAAACTACGCCCTTTTGTGTTAACTTCATATTTCTTTTCTTTGTGAAATCAATATATACATTGTTTCTGCAAAACATAACCACTCAGTGTTGATACCGAGTCAGTGTATAATTAGCTCTTCGTAATTTCTTGCATTCCACTCTCATTAGTATTTTATATTTAATTAATTTTAAAAACATTCAATCAAGAGAAAGCATATCATTGATGAATGCATTCACCATATCGACAGATAATGGGTTTGATCAAGCTGAAATCGAGAAGAGTCCCTTGTAAAAATTCCTTGCATCCACTGCCATCCGCCTGTCAAACTTTGACAAGATGCCAAATGTCGGGCTTATAACGGCTGACCGAACTGATGTACAATCTTCGTAGCCTTGTTGATATATCATTCGAATGGGTCAGAAGTTCGAACTTGGAGCAAATGGTTTTTGATGAACAGGCCGACATGAGTCTCATTTCATAGTTTGTGTTTCATCTTATTCATTTTACTTGTTATTTACCGCGATCATGTTTCGTTTCATCATTCTTGGTCTTACAACCATTCTTATTTCTCTTTAATAATTCACTGTTTACTTTTAATTTTTTGTTCGCACGAAGACTCGTGGTCATCTAATTTTCGACCCAAGGCTGCAGCTTGGTTTTCAATAATAAGAATAAATAAGGGATGGGAGGTGCGGTGACTTCCGGACAAACTAAATAGGCAATCAGAATGACGACAATGGAAGAACATCAATTTCGAGATTACAACAGAAAAAGGGGAAAATACCTGATTTTTTTATCTTTCCTTGTTAATGACGTATGCATCCACCTCTGAAGAGTGTTTAGTACAAGCTCGTTGGGGATTACCGTAATAACATAAAACAAAAGATTGTAAACATCATAAAGATAATGACCCCAAAAGTCCTAGATAACGACATTGAAAACCCTTGGGTTCATTGTCTAGGAAAGCATTGTTTAGTCTTTAAAAATTCAGCTTTAATATAAATGCGTATATTCTTATATGCAAAAAATCACTAGAAAATCAATATTCATGCGTTTATATAAGTACATTACAAACATGTTTCGTTCTCGAGTGATTATTAATATGCATACACGTTTGTGTCGGCAAATATACATACGCTAAGTCTGGAAATATCTCACACTCTAAATTCCCTTGTGAACAGCATAAACAGACATGCGCGCGCGCGTACACACACACG
>NC_087217.1:34526215-34603715 GCF_015104395.2 Macrobrachium nipponense | reverse complement strand
TCCACTCTCCCTCAACCCCCCCAAACCCCTACCTATCAAATGCCCAGTTTATCCTTTCCTATAGTTTTAATATAACATTTGGTTCACCATTTTTCCAAAGTTAAACTTAGCACATATATTTCTGTATTTCAATTTATTCTCACAGTCTCTGGTCCACATGAACCACATGGACTCTTGATCTAAACAATTCTAACTTTCGTTTTTTTTTTTTTTTTGTAAACTAGACAATGCTTAGTGTTCGTGCTACCGTTCTTGCTAATAACATTACTAAGTATTATTAAATGGAACAATACAGTAAAAAACTAATCTTCTTTAAGTTAAGCTTCATCAGGGTTCAAGACGACAAAAATGTATTGAGGCAAAACCACAAATGATTTCTTTCACAATATGCTAATGAACTGACTTAATGCAAATAGCGCCGTAGAATCTAGAGTCACGGACATCGGCAATACATTTCGCTTTTATATAAAACTTGCAATATGAAAAATTAACGAAAATCGGAATCCCGGTCATTTAAAGAAAAAGAGAAAAGTCTGTTTCTTATTTTCTGGGTACCAAGTGCATACCACCTGTTTGGCAATACAAATATGCTTCATTCTGAGGGCAAGGAACCTCTCATTCGATCTTACCGGTCAGAAAAATTCAATCAGCACCATTCCATTTGTGTCTAGCACAAGTCAATTATATTCGTAATATATACAATTGCCGTTGTAACTGGCCTCATTATCGTATCACCGCATTTTCCATTTTTTAGCTTTTATATCTGATAACGTCTAATTGCTGTGTGTAATGAGAACACGTTACCTCTGCAGCTCTGCAGTCTGCGTCAATAACGTCGAGAGAACAAAAAGAAAGAAATAAAAAGGGCGGTTTAGATCCGTCGAGTTCCTCCTAAGCGGGTGATAATTGGGATGCCTTCCGAAGGAGATTACTGACAGTCAGGAGGAAAAGAGAGATAAGTCAGCGTTGATAATTATACGAATCCAGCAATCGTAAATGGTAATTGATAAGGGAACATAAGGAGCGCATTTAATAATTATCCTCCAACAAATTCTGCTTTTCACGATATACAAAACGTCCATTCCATCTGCAAGCGGCAACAATTAAGGCATTCAGTTACTAGAAGGAGCTATTTGTCTGGGCTAATGGCCAGAGTCATTAGTTGTGAAGGCGTTCATTTGCTTTCATATATATACATTCACTAAACCTGTAATTACAAAGCACTCCGACACATGAAATTCAGGCTGAAGTGTAGCACAAGCATTCTAATGGCTTCTTTCAGGCATCGGCGTAATTCCACCTCATTTGCTGCATTCTCTTTTTGACTTATTACCCCTCAGCCCCATCAGGCAAATCTCCTCATTGCTAATGAATTTCCTCTACTCCATTATTTACATATTATGGCGAGGATTCTCTCTCTCTCTCTCTCTCTCTCTCTCTCTCTCTCTCTCTCTCTCTCCTATTAAGCAAGTGTATCTAAACGTCATATGTACAGAACAAATAAATACGTCTATACATGCTAATATATAGTATATACTCCTATATATATATATATATATATATATATATATATATATATATATTATATATATACTACTATACATATATATATATATATATATATATATATATATATATATATATATATATATATATATACATATTTATAACTGATTCACAAGGATATGGTAAAAATAAGGGCAAATGCAAGGAAGGAAAAATAAATGCAAATGAGTGGTTGCTAGGCCTTCCGACACAACGGTCCTATTCTAGCAAAGTACCGTTGTTTATCGAAAGGCCTAGCAACCATTCCGCTGTTTCATTTTTTCTTCGTGGCATTTGCCTTTATATATATATATATATATATATATATATATATATATATATATATATATATATATATATATATATATATATATGTGTGTGTGTGTGTGTGTGTGTGTGTGTCTGTGTGTGTACGTTTATATACGTGAGTGAGTGTACAGTGCAAATTCCAGTTAATATTCTTATCTACTCGCCATGGATACGATTCCACAGGGTGCCTCAGAATGTGCGAGCAAGCCACAAGCATCCATTTTTTTTTCCGTAACTTTCCTTCTTCGCACCTGTCCTTTGAAGTATAAGGAACCTTTTACCTTTCAACTCCCAATGCTCCCCGACAATTATCAAAGGTACTTTATTTTAGTACCTACTGTCTCAATCTCTCCCACTTCCATGTGTCGTATTTTGTCATCAGAATTGATCTATGTTTACAGGGAACAGTATTTTGGAAGACAAGTCCATTTTTAGCGAGTTTAAAAGCAAATTATTCTCATTCTTCAGAATTCGAAGTTTCCCTTCTATAGGATTTCTACTCACTTTTATTGCATCTATATATCTTCTGTTATAATTAATTAATAATACTTGTATTCCTTCAAAGTCATTGCCAAGTGACAGCTTACCTGACCGATTTATGTAAACTGACGTCTCAATGGCTATAGTCATCGCCAAGCAGAATAAGTAACGTGAATAAAAAAAAAAAAACATCTTTACAAAAACTTTCTAAAAAAGATTAATTTAATCTATATATGCATATGTCTTCTAGAATCCATAAAATTATAAAGAAATGTTGTTGAATACCATCTGTGCAAACAAACTTATTACAAATAAAGAACATCCTTAGACAGAAACCCCTCTAACCAATGTTGCCCATTTATGGTTAAAAGAGCTTCTGAGAAAGAAATTCGCATACATGAAGGTCTTCACTGTTTCTAGCTGAATTGAACAGTTAATGTTTATATCTTAGGTTACAATCAATCTGAAAAGTAGTCGTGACCTAAGATGTAAATATTCGCACACGGATCGTTCCTAGATAGTGACCCCCAATGGTTTTCGAGGGTCGTTAACTAGGACTCATATTCTTGGGGGTCTTTATCTTCATGATATTTAGTCTTTTGTTTATGTCTTTACGGTAATTCCGACCGGCCTTGTACTAAACACGCCGCAAAGGTGTATACATACCGGGTTAAAACCCTTGGGGTCACTGTCTACGACAATCCAATGTTACCCAATAGGGTCTGTTTAGAGGAAGAATGGAATTAGCAGTGGAAAAATAGGATTCGAATGATTCAAGAACATGATACACTGACAGCAATATCTAAAGAATTCACTTGCTTCTGTTCAAAGCAGCTTCTCGAGAGATAACTTGAAAAACGCAACAGCTCGTGAAATTAGTTTTCATTAGTGCAATGAAAATGTAGAAAATTCACAAAAGGAAAAGTAAAAAGGAATAATAGGAATCGTCGTGAGAAAACAGAAAGACTTCTGGACTACTAGAAAACAAACAATCCTTGGAAACATCTATTAAGATGCTACAAGTTCATTAAATTTTCAACGCACGATAGTTTACCCAGCATAATGAATGCTGTAACAACATTGTTATATATCATTACTGAGATGGCTGGAAACATTAAAACATTAAACTTTTCACACAAACACACACACACACACACACACACACACACACACACACACACACACACACACACACACACATATATATATATATATATATATATACTGTATATAACTAAACTGGGCATCGTTGTTATACGGGGATAGTTGCTACTTTCATTTTTCGAAGTGACTAGCAGTAGCAGCTAGCCCTCTTACGCCGGAGCCCTAAAAATCAAAACGTCTCCCGTATGCCGGGCCTGGTTTGGAGTGAGCGCGGAAGTGGAAAAAATATTTTTTTCAAAAAATTACAGCGCGCGTACTTTTGAAGATTAAGAGTTCATTTTTGGCTCCTTTTTTTGTCATTGCCTGAAGTTTAGAATGCAACCATCAGAAATGAAAAATAATATCATTATCATATGTAAATAATGCGATATATGGTAGCGAAAAAAAAAAAAAATTCATACATAATTGTATTCAAATCACGCTGTGCAGAAAACGGTCAAAGCTAACCAGTTACTTTTTTTTGCGTTGTATTGTACACTAAATTGCAATCCTTTTGATATATAATACATAGCAAAACAATAAAAGCAACACCGGAAAAATATTATCACAAAATGATGTACGAATTCGTAACGAGCGGACGTAAAAAAATGTTATTTTCAAAAATTCACAGTAATTCTAAATAATGTTCTAGAGACTTCCAATTTGTTTCAAAATTAAGACAAATGATTGAATATTACGATACTGTAAGAGTTTTAGATTAGAATTGCAGATTTCGACCATTTCGGACGAGTTAAATTTGACCGAATGTCGAAATTTTAATATATATTTTTTTTATATGGACATATTTCGAAGATGGAAAAAGCTACAACCTTCATTATTTTTTATTGTATTCTTCATGAATTTGCGCACATTTTGATATATGAAACTCTATAAAAAGGCTAATATGAAAAGGAGCAAATATTAGGATAATGCCATGTACGTATTTCGGAGACTTGCGGCCGCGAATCGGCGCGCGGAGTGAAGGTAAATATATTTTTCAAAAATTCACCATAAATCACAATATTGTTTTAGAGACTTCAAATTTGTTTCAAAATGAAGAAAAATGACAGAATATTACTAGGCCGTAAGAGTTTTAGCTTACAATTGCGTTTTTCAACTATTTCGGTAGAGTCAAATCAATTTGACCGAACGTGGTTTTTTTTCTATTTATCGTGATTTATATGCAAATATTTCGAAAAAGAGAAAAGCTACAACCTTCAATCATTTTTAGTTGTATTCTACATGAAATTACGCACATTTTCATATATAAAACTTTATGTAACAGCTAATTTTAAATGGTGCAAACATTTCGACAATCGCACAAAAAAATTCTGATTTTTTCGGAAGTTACCGCGCGAACGTAATGTTTTTTTTCATAAATTCACCATAAATCAGAAATATTGTGCTAGAGACTTCCAAGTCGTTGCAAAATGAAGGTAAATGATTGAATATTACTAGAATATAAGAGTTTTAGCTTACAATTGCGTTTTTCGACCATTTCGGTAGAGTCAAAGTTGACCGAAAGTTGAAATTTTTGCACTTAACGTTATTTATATGAAAATATTTCAAAACTGATAAAAGCTACAACCATGGGTTGTTTTTTGTTGTATTGTGCAGGAAATTGCGCACATTTCCATATATAAAACTTTATGTAACGGCAAATTTAAAAGGGTGCAAACATTAGGACAATCGCACGAAAAAATTTATCGGAAGAGTTATCGCACGAACGTAAGGAAAAAGTTTTTTCATAAATTCACCATAAATCGAAATATTGTGCTAGAGACGTCCAATTTGTTGCAAAATGAAGGCAAATGATTGAATATTACTATAATGTAAGAGTTTTAGCTTACAATTGCGTTTATCGACCATTTCTGTAGAGTCAAAGTTGACCGGAGGTTGAAATTTTTGCACTTATCGTTATTTATATGAAAATATTTCAAAACTGATAATAGCTACAATCATGAGTATTTTTTTAGTTGTATTCTGCATGAAATTGCGCACATTTTCATATATAATACTTCATGTAAAGGATAATTTAAAATGGTGCAATAATTATGTCAAAGTGACGAAATAATTTCCGAGATTGTCACTGATACTTTTTAGTGCGATAAGAAAGAAATTCGCGCTTGCGCGCCTGCGTAGCGATTGTAAACAAACAACGCCTTGATCCGTGAACTCCCAGCATCCCCAAGGCGCGTGATACAAAAGTTTTTGGCTGGTAGGCCTATAAGTATTTTTCCGCGAATTTTTTAAAAAAACTTTTTTGAGCCGACGTATGATACGTCCAATCGGCATACGGGAGACATTTTGACTCGACGTTTAATACGTCCAATCGGCGTAAGAGGGCTAGCCACCAGTCATGTAATTGGCTTCTTCCCTTTTCCTTTGTTTATTATTGAGGTATAATTGCAACTCATGAAAAACGTTTGCTAATATTAATAAAAACAATCGTGAAGATATATTTATCTAAACAAGATTTTCTTTCCCTTCGGTATAGAGGCTATAAAGATACAGTATGTTCTGGAGTAACACTAGCTCTATTTATTTTGCTATAGAATAAAATAGTAGTTGTACCAAAAGGTAGAAAATTTAAGGACTTACCCGGTTAAAATTTGAAAATAACTCCAGCCATAAACGTTATGGCATGTAGCTTGGGGCAGGTTGGTACAGTGCCAAACAACCTCATGCCCGGGTTAATCATTTTCTTGTTTTTTATTCTTTTTTTATTTTAGAATGGTGCTCACATGGAAAGACGAAAAGAGACACTACACCTGAAGACCTACACCATAAAACAAGGCAAAGATAATTGTAACTGATAAAAGCTACATATATATATTTTATGCAAGACCAATAGCTTCTGATAAGACGGAAATAAAACTCAAGAATATATTATTGCTTAATAACAAGAGCTAATAGAAGTTCTGCTTATGAGTAAGCAGTGGCTTGTGACATTGTGTATCCCCAAAGGTGGGACCAAATCAAAAGGGTGACTGAAGACTGGTTACTTGCATATTTAAAGAGACATCCTAAACTTTCTCTCCGAGCTACAAAGGCTCCAAATTTATTCACACCGATAAACTTTCATGCCTCAAGATTCTGATGTTTTATGATAATCTTTTGGATGTTCATAAAAAACATGGTGTGATTTACAAACGAAGCAGAAGCTGCTGCTATTCAGAACACCTTCAAAAGTTTGAGCATAAAATGGGAAAGAGCAAACAGGAAGAACATGTACCAAAAAGAGCACAAAAGGAACCATAGAAATTTAACAGATAATTCACTTACTTGAATAAACATCTAATTTCTGATGTCCCCACTGGGAATGTGGTGCAGCTTCACTTAGCAGATGCATGACAAGTCCCATTTCCTGCAATTTATGAAATATATCCATAATCATGGACTTTCCTCTGTTGAATCTCCAGTGTTCGTAATCTTGGATAACCATTCCTCTCACTTGTCTATGGCAGTGTTGAATTTGTGCTGAATACCACAAGACTGTTTGTTCTGCTTGAATGAACTTCCACCTTCGTATCCCAATATAAGATATGACATAGCACCAATGTCAGAGCTTCTTGAGTTACTGATTTCGCTTTCTCCTTCTGTAGATAAATGAATTACATCTCTAAATTAGTTGTGTTGTTCTGCGGGTTGTTCCTGAGTTTTCCATCTCGCCGTTTTCAGTGGTTTTACAGGATTGGCATTGTTGTTAGCACTCCAGGTACCATGTTGGTTCAAATCAAAATATAGTTTATATTATATATATATATATATATATATATATATATATATATTATATATATATATATATAAATATGCATACATATATACACACACACACACACACACACATATATATATATATATATATATATATATATGTATATATGCATATATATATATATATGTATGTATGTATGTATGTATGTATGTATGCATGTGTGTGTGTGTGTGTGTGCGCGTAGTATGTAATTGTAATAGCCACAATTACATATGTATCTGGTAAAAAGTGACCAGTAGATTTTTCACGCCCAACACACACACACACATTTCATTTATATATATATATATATATTTATGTAGTTAAGTACATCTGTTGGAAGCTATACATTGTTATCAGCACAATATATATAATAATATATATATATATATATATATATATATATATATATATATATATATATATATATATATATGTGTGTGTGTGTGTGTGTGTGTGTGTGTCTACGGTGCATAATTATACTGCGACAAGAAATTATAAATATATATCCACTTACACTGTTTCTAAATACAGTATTCAATCCTATTTAATATTTTGAATATGTATTGTTTTATAATTATACTTGCTTCTGCTCGGTGTAATATGCAGTGAATATTCATAGTTTTAGATTACTAATTTTAAATATTATTTTCCTTCCCTTTTTCTACTTCGTCTCCTGTGCTTGTTTACATTTTTTCACACATGGACATTCCATTCTCTGGGAGTCCGCTTTGGAATTCATAGAATTTGACCTATTCCATATCATGGTAATCGCAGTAACAAAGTCGGAAGCAGCTGAAAGAGCGACTTAGCGCAGTAACATCCACAATACGTTACTTAGGGAGCATGTCGACATTATCGTTATTATGTGATGAACGGAAGGTGATTTTGTATTGTGTCCTACCACTGAAGGAAGTTTCTTAGATGGTACGAAGAAGTTCGGAAGAAAGTATTTCTCAACAATGAAGAAATTGATGAGAACTTATTTGAATCTTCACTCAATAGCTTTAAAGGGGAGAAATTCGTCTAAATGAAAAATAACTTATCAGCCACAAATATGTTTGAAGCTGATAAGATACTAATAAATTTATTTATCTAATGGAATATTAGAAATATCGTTAAACACAGGATGGAAGAGGTTAGTAACTTGATTTAAAAATTACATACTTAATTCGAAACGATCGTAATCTTGCAGTAGACAGGCCAGGAAGGAAAGGGGGCAACGGGAGCTGGATAACCCTTGAAAGGAAACATCTTTGAGCGATGCTGACTGAGCCTTAAGTCCTCGATAGGTATCCAGTTTGCAGGGTAGAGGAGGTTTAACCTAGATTTTTATTTCATGTGATGGCATTACCAGAAAAAAAGCTTTACTGTACATAAAAATATCACCAGCAAGTTAATTTATTATTCTTATTCCCAATGGCATCGGAAGGTTGATCAAAGTATGGGTTACTAGAACCCTGAACCAGAAAACATTCCCGAAGGATGATCGTTACAAAAAACTTCAAATTTCCCGAAATGAGATGTTTAAACTTATGCTCCATATAGAGAAATTACTTAAAACATAAACAATTCTCCAAGAAGACCCAAGCGATCGCATGAGTATCCATGAATAATTTCATGCCTGTGTATCTGCGCCTAAAGGCAGACAGCAGTTTCTAAATCTGGCAAATAGAAATTCTATTCAAAAGCCTCAAATCATCATTACGAGTTTAATAAAATTTTTATCGTTAAGTTCCAAGAAAGTTTAGTAGCTCGTGAACTGAAACTACTGCTCGAAAACTTGACCGTGGTCCCTACATTACCGAAACAATGTCACTGGGAAAAGGGTACGCCATTAACGCTTATATACAAGTGAGTATGAAGTGCCTCTCATATAATGACAACATTTTATTCATTCTAAACGTGAATCACAAAGTAGCTGGCGAAGAGGCCATCAGGAATACTTTCGTACAGGCACTGGCAAGGTCATCGAAGGATTATTATCCTCATATAGAAAGTTTTAGATTCATATTACTTTGTCTAGAAATATTATTCGTAGCAACTATGCTACTCTACTTTTCGTCAACGCTCCGAAGTACTGGTTAATTACCTTTTGTTTTGCAGGAATTTTTGCCGAAAACATTGTTATTTTCACACAGGAAAACGTATTCTGTTTTTTACAAATTAACTGAGCCTTTAACTATCCCAGCCAAACACTTCTGCGCTCATTATTATCTATTTAATCTTCAATTGTATCTCCTCTGACAAAATAATGCATTCACTTAGAATATTTGTTGCCCGGGACGTATGCTAATAGCCATCAATAAGGTAGTGTAGTGTCGACGTCTCAAATAGCCTTCATGAAAAAGAGCCTTGATTTAAGGAAGGATATATGGAACTGCTGAAACTCGCTGCACAGAAATAACATGCGGTTCAAATGGCTTTGATTTTGATTAACGATGACTCTTCTGGTAGGCAATACGTGTAAGAGTTACAAAAAGACGCAAGGTTTACTTCTTAAGGAATTAAAATCAACAATTATTTGCAATAAATACTGTAAAATCTCTTCACTTAAAATGCTAATTTATCATTTGATTCAGCTTAATGACTAATAACTCTGAGATAAGGTATCTTATAAGCCTACCTCTCTCTCTCTCTCTCTCTCTCTCTCTCTCTCTCTCTCTCTCTCTCTCGTCCTCCTCTCTCTTCTCCCCTCTCTCTCTCTCTCTCATACATATAGGCATACACACTTCTTTTGTCAGACTTCTGTCAATGTCACGGGAAATGAACAGCGGTCTGACCGTCTTTATTCTTTCAACTACAGTACCGGGCGGGATCCGTCCTTGCTCTTTCGCCCTCCCTACCATCACGGATTCAGGATCAAATATATTCAACTTTTACGAAGTCGGATACTGTTGCATATTCATTCCCTTGTAGCCCAGATAACAAACAAAGCCTGTAGAGTCAAGTCTTGTTTCTAGTTTTAAAAATTCAATAATATTGAAAAAGGAATAATAGAAAATGCAAAAGAAACATTCCATTTCCATGTTATGTTGCTATGATATTATTTGAAGAGTTTCCTAATACTGTTAGACAGTTTAAAAGGCAATATCAAACTCATAAGTATCGCATGCATTTAATCTTCAGTAAACTGAATTATATATGAACACAAATAAAAAGCTATTGTACCTTTGCTGTTATTTTGACTGAGATAACATTCTATTGGAAAACAATGTCTTTGCTCTTAATCATTGAGACAGTGGTAGCAAGAGCGCAGAATCTGCTTTGTGGTCTAACCTCAGATTTCTCTTCCTTATTGGTATAATACGTATGTGTCCTTCATATTGAAGTTTCGGCCCTTAACCACCATCCACACGAAAGTTTCAAAAGTCTCTTAGACATTTTTTATTCAGTCAGTACAATCATTCAGCATTCTATTCTTAACCAATTCCATACATATATATATATATATATATATATATATATATATATATATATATATATATATATATATATAAATGTTTGTGTGTGTTTGTGTACTATAATTTACACTAACACACATGTCTATATAAAAAGCATACACACACACACACACACACATATAGATATATATATATATATATATATATATATATATAGTATATATATATATATATATCATATATATTTTCTAGTTGATAATAATTTCATAATTTCGTCCTCTCGTGGGTTCGAACCAGCTCCCAGAGGGCTGAGGAGAAATCAGGACTCTAGCAACATTATCGACTCGGCCAACAAGTAAGGTATAAGTTGATACCGACTCCGACCTTACAAATCTCTGCCAACTCAGGTATACGTGTAATTATTGAATCGATATCCAACCCCCTCTGCCATGTTAACCAAGTCGAATGTCTGCCGCACGTAGCCATTTTATGAATAATTATCACATCACCATGATTCATATACATACAAATGTCCTTTAATATCTAATTCGCTCTACCTCGGAATTTATATATTTTCATATATGTTAACCGAAGGGGAACTTTTTAGTTCATAATAATTTCGTTCATTTGTGGGATCGAACCAGTGCCCAGTGGACTGAAGAGAAATCAGGACTCTAGTGACATTTTCGACTCATCAACTAAAAAATTCCGAGGTAAGAGCGAATTACATATTAAAGGATATTTGGAGCTCGATGTACACACACACGCACACACACATATATATACATGTATACTATATATATATATATATATATATATATATATATATATATATATATATATATATACATTATATATATATATATATATATATATATATACATATATATATATATATATATATATATATATATATATATATATATATATATATACATATATATATATATATGTATATATAGTATCATGTGTGTATATATATTTATATAAATGCATATACATATATACATATATATATATATATATATATATATATATATATATATATATATATGTAACACACATATTGGGCTAATATTGCCATTCTCTAATCATTCAGAAAAATTTCAGTAAGAATTTATTGTCTAAATACTCAGGTAACAAGAAATTTCTCGTGGAAAAAGACGGTGTAAATGAAAAGAAAAATTTATCAAACATCATATGAAGAAATTAAGATCCTCTGTGCCTCCTGAGGTGATAATATCTTGGAGGATAAATTTATTATAGACTGTCGCTAAGAATATTTTCTTTATATAGTTTGATTCTAAAATTTTAATCTCTCAGGTAGTTTGTGCACCAGTCCCTATATGTAGGGTTCCAAGGGCCACTTCGCTGGTCGTTCGTTTTAGATCAGTCCGCCTTGCGCTGATAAGGGTTCTTGCTCCTGGGCGGCGCTGAGCACTCGGGATTTAGATTTATTTGAACACTTCTGACAGTCATTACTAAAGGAATCTAAATAAATCACATTTATTAAATGTAGTCAGAACGAAACTGAAATTTTGCTGGAAATGTAAGAAAACGTATTCATGAAAATATTGACACTTAAAAGGGGAAAAAAATACTGCATCTGTACGCACACACCCGTACACACACTCACACACACACACGCACACTCACATACCCACACACACACACACACACACACACGCACATACACACACACACACACACACACACACACACATATATATATATATATATATATATATATATATATATATATATACGTATATATATATATATATATATATATATATATATATATATATATATATATATATATATACACACACATCTGTGTTTACGGGTGTGTGCGTACAGTTGCTTATTATATATATATATATATATATATTATATATATATATATATATATATATATATATATATATATATACAGAGAGAGAGAGAGAGAGAGAGAGAGAGAGAGAGAGAGAGAGAGATACTGTAATCCGTAAGGCGAGCATGACCATAACCATTAATGTGGATTATTTTTCTAAACTTATTTTCAATTCACAGGTGATTTGAATTCTTCCGGATTTCTCCCTCAAACCGAGACTTGTTTTTCAGACCTCGACCTGAACAAGTAGATCGCCTGACAAAGACGCGATTTATGAGCAGATCCTCTCAGGTGATGAGATTTGAATGTCGCTATACATTAGTTTCTCGAACCATCCGTGAGAGAAGCAGCAAATCGCCTTGCTTGAAAAGCATCTTTCATCCTTACTGGAGCAGTTGATAATAATTTACTTTTCGTTTCCGTCATAACATCATTTTCGAAACACCCTCGGTTTTACTTTGTTGAAAGAAAGTGATAACACCACTTACCCAATATTATTGTTACTCTACCCAATCACCTCCTACCTACGAGGGGAACAATTCCATGACTCCTGAAAAAGAATATTTCCTTAAACATGTCAGACATGACAGACTCTGACTAAACTGTACCCTCTAAACATCTGAGTGTTTTAGTTATATGTATTGGTCTGTTCCCTAGAGGATTTGGATGAATCGAGATCGGAAGAGAAACTAAAGCGAGCGATCATTTTCATCTGTGGTAGAAGAACTTCTCTGCGGGGAATTCTCGCAGCCTTTGGTCTAGAGTCGCCAAGAGAACAAAATTTGAGAGCGCTGCTTTTAATTCGTCATCATTTTTATACATGCACCTGTTGATGGTAGAGTTGTCATATATATATTTTTCTTTCTGGTCTTTGAGCTGAATAATATCTCAATCTGTCCAGCAGTTAACATTCTCTCCCTCTCTCGGTTTGCAGACTCCCTCCGTTCCAGGCCCCCTCCCCTCCCTCCCCTCCCTCCCATAACATCCCAAGCTCCACACATCAGTGAGTCCGGGCAACTGGTAATTTGTAAGCGACAACTCAATTCACCTGAGCGAGCGTTGCCAGACGCCCTCCCGCACCAGTGCGCTTCGTCCGGTTTTAAAATGCTTTCGTGTTCCTCTCTGCTGTGCAGCTGGGCGAAGGGCGCTCCCATTAGTATTTGGGCTTAAAGCTGCCTTCGCTTTTTATGAAGTCACAAGAGAAGGAAATTGCATGAGTCTGACTGCAGCCTCCATATAGCACAGGGGATATACAATTTGCACATCATCCGAGCGTATTTTCGAAAAATCTAATTACACAAGTTGAAATATTTCCCTATAATTAAAACAATGGACTGCCACACCCTCAACTATCTCGCCATCTCTAGTAGCAGTAAAAACTTACCCCCACAAGCAATATAATTATCCGTTCTGACCCAAAACAGATAGATGGCTTAACTCTATAATTGTAGCGTGGATTGCTAAATCTAGCGCAGAACCTGTTAAGTACAATAGCACTAACTTCAAAGAAAAAGTCCTCACAAAAAATGTGTGTGATTAAAAATAGGGGAACAATGGCAGCCTGACAGTTTCACGAGCCAGGCCAATTGAAAGACGTCTACCTCACCTTTCATATTCAAATATAGACATACATTACTTGGCCAGCGGCCTTTGTGAAGCTGTTCTTCTCTCTCTAATCTCTCTTCAGCGCTATTGAATATGATGAAGGCTAATCACCCCCCTGGAAAACTACATTTAATTATTCCTCTTGTTCTATAATTAACGTTGTTTCGCTAATTACACGTTTGGTACACGTTCAGGCGGACAAGACGCGCACCGAAGACAGACAATGTTGCTATCTCTCTCCAACAGGATCAGCCGACCTCTTTCCACCCCCCTTCCCCCCCATTTCCACCCTCTCCCCTCCCCTCCCTACCCCTTCCCCTCCCCTCCCTACCCCCCCCCCCCAACACAGCCTCAGGACCCACAACCATAAAGTCTATTCGTCCATTGTGAATGCTCAGTTCCCATTACAGAGAACCTCTAACAGGAACAGCATCTTCATCAAAACCAAAGGAGATCTTCAGGCCGCCGGATGGACCTCTTAGATGTTCTGTCCTCTTCAACAACTGCGAGAAAAAGGAAGCAAAAGTCTTGTCCCCAAGGCATCTCTTTCATTTCTCTTGGAGTTATACACATTACCGAGAAGTGCAAATTATTCCGTGAATGTCTCGTAATAAATTACGCCTCGAATTATTGATTGTAATGTTCTTGGTAATTCCATTACATCTTCATTACAAGCCATAATTTATCTTGCAATTTTCCAGTTTCACAGTTTTTCAGTTATAAAGACACGGTCAACTCGTTAGCATTCGACACGGCAACTTTTTTTTTTCTTTTTTTTTCTTTCTTTAGGTAGCGGGAGCAAGACGAGGAAGGCAGCTTTTTGCAGGAACTATGAAAATATGTGCCACTAAAGAGATGAAAAGCCATCAGTCAAATCGGAAATCAGAGTAACTTTTATCTGGTATTCAATCCTAGATGCCGCTCAGGCCTTTAAAAAAATCTCCATGAAGCGAAATGAGTGGTGGCAGCAATTGTAGCAATAACTACAAAAACAATCCCGGACTAAATTAAGAACAATGTTCTAACAATTACAGAAGCTTCTCTCTCTCTCTCTCTCTCTCTCTCTCTCTCTCAAACACACACACACACACACACACACACACATCATATATATATATATATATATATATATATATATATATATATATATATATATATATATATATATATATATATATATATATATATATATATATATATATATATATATATATATATATATATATATATATATATATATATATATATATATATATATATATACTATATCGCACAGAAATTGAAAATGTCAAGAAATTAGTCACTCAGCAAACGATATCACCAGCAGAACTCATCCCCCGCGAGCCAAAGTGGAGGAACTTGCACCAGACAGAAATAAGGAAGAGCCCCGGGTGAGTCACACACTGCCTGCAACACGATGAAGCTTTCAAGAGGAGAGAGAGAAAGAGCAGAGCAACCTTGCAATAACGAAAAAAGGGGCATTAAAGCTTCATCTGATCTCGCATTCAAGAAAATTACACGGTAGCTTTTCGGCGGATGTTGTTGCTTTCATCGTCTTTTGTTTTGCACATCCCTCTTGCATATAATTTCGAAATGCTCCTTATTAACTCCCCTCTCCCACCCTGCCTTCCTGTGGAGCAAACCCGGACGAAGTCTGGCAGGCTGCTGCTGCTGTTGCTGCTTGAGGCAGATAGATACCCAGCGCGCCCCTCCTCTGCAACGGACGCTAACGCTAATCGACACGCGGAAGTGAAGCCTGACTTTGCTTGAACCCTCCCAAGCACTTTCGGTGAACCGGTTCATGACTATTTGCACTGTCCTCAGCTGTTTCCGTGAGGTTTTTGGTGTCCTCGATATGAATATTCATTGCAGTGTTCAGTCAACTATTCTTATTTCACAAGTTGTTACCTTTTGTAAGTGGAACAACTGCGAGAGAATTTGTTATAAAAAAACAACAACTGTGTAAGTCGAAAATTGGCGTGTAGAAAGGTTTTGATAGAACTGATGGAGAAGCAGCATGACTATCTTGGCACGCAAATCTGAGAAACAAGCCTTTGGTATTACAATAACCGAACGTGCTACAAAAAAGTAACCAGCCATCATATCATTCATCCGAAGGTTTGAAGCGGTGTCATAAATCAGAAATAAATCGCCTATTTTCGTAATACAATGGAAATATCATCGGTTAGCTTATGATATTGAAAAATTCAAGGAGATCAAGAAAATTAAAATTTCAACAATGCAAAGACTAAAAGTAATGTTCACGGCTTCTGCGAAGAGTTAATAAAATAACTTTCTATTCTATATTTTACTGAGCTCTCAAAATGCACTGTTATTCAGCAGATGAAGACAAAGTTAATTTTATTTAATACTTTTGGAGAAATTCTGTTATGACAGGAAAACAGACTTATATAACTCACGAGTGAACCACTAGTTATTTCAGCTGAAGGCTGGTCGACCCGGCACATTAAATCACTTCATCTTGTCTTTAGTACAATTATTAATGTGCCTGTGAATGGTCATTCTCCTTTTGTCGTTAAAGGACCATGCATCCTTTAAATAGAAGCGATCCCATCGTTTCGTTAGACCTAATTTGGATCAGTTTACTGTTTAAGCACATCCACTTTAATTTTGGATTAACTAAAATGCCAAACCTTGGCCATGAGACCCATTTCCACTACCCATTTCTGTGTGTGTGTGTGTGCGTGTGTGTGTGTGTGGGGCGATGTTGATCTTGTGTCTTTGTCTGCCTCCCTGTTGGTGACAATGATGGTGTGACTGTTTGTACTTTTGTTTATCTTTGCTGGTGGTGGTATCTCAAACTCCTTTTACTCTCTCTCTCTCTCTCTCTCTCTCTCTCTCTCTCTCTCTCTCTCTCTTCTCTGCCTAGGCAGTGACTGGTCTCTCGCTCTCTCATCTCTCTCTCTCTCTCTCTCTCTCTCTCTCTCTCTCTCTCTGCTAGCAGTGACTGTGTCTCTCCCTCTCTTCACCTCTATCCCTCGACGTCACTAATAGCTTAGCGTAATTAGGGTTGAGGTGGGGCCTAATGACAGAGCAGGGCCCAGTCGCTAATTGACTCAATAACCTATTAGCACTGTGAGATGGGGAAGAGAGAGAGAGAGAGAGAGAGAGAGAGAGAGAGAGAGAGAGAGAGAGAGCGGATGGATAAGAATATGTACTGAATATGTACTAGATTACGTTGATTAGATATATAGTGAAACTAAGAAAAAATAGGAAGGGGAAGAGGTTGACTGAGTATTGAAGAATAATCTGGCGTCATAAAAGGAATGGTGAATATAACTCAAGTCTTTCTAATCGTAATTATAGTATCGTTCCCACATCAGATTCATTCCATGACAGAAATCATTTAGTAAATTTGTATTTAAGACAACAATGACTGGAAAACACAATGGTACTTTCCGAGGGCATTTTTTGTCATTACCTGGTGCTTTCTTCTACTGTAATAACGCTAATCCCCAGCAGATGATGAACACGGAGCACGGCTGCCTGAAAACAGGCCGAATGAAGCCGGGAGGGAGAGAGGTTCTGGTGCATAATAAAAGAGAAGAGAAGAGAAGAGAAGAGAAGAGAAGAGGGGGAGAGAGGACACACTCAAAAGAGCAGCCAGGAATCATTAAAGAGCCGCATTAAGCTCGGCAAAGGAGGGAATTAGACACGAAAAAGAAATATAAGTAGACTTTAAATCTAAAAGAAAAATATTAAAAGTGAAGGAAGCGTCTGCCGATTATCAGACACTCAAGAACAAGCGGCGGTCACAAAGAGAGCTGAAAGAAAATACAGTATTATTAGAAATTTAATTGGTTATAATGAAGGGGATAATTACAGGTGCGCTTGCGGGTCCCTGGACGCACGGCTACATGACACAATTAAGCAGTATCATGGCATTAGGTGGTGACAAAGGGGTCATGTGAGTCCCACTCGTTATTAGAGGAAGGAACATTGGCCCTGGGAACTGGACGAGAACACTCGGTCCAAACCAGTTCGGGCTTGGAGAAGAACCCCGGTACAACCACAAGGAAAATAAGAATTAATGGAGATATTAAAGAAGGCCTGAAAATGATTGCAATGCGGGCTAATATAGAGGCATAATTGCCAACGAACTTCAAAAAAAGATGATGCATGCGAGGCAAAATGAGTCTCCTTTAGAATGGATCTGCCTCGTGATCGAGCGAATAAGGCAAAGTGAAAGTAACGTTGCCTGAAGTTGCCCAGTTACGCAAAGTAAGACTAAAATAACTACGAGCAAACACAGAAGTCTATAACTGTCTCATTCATAATATGGAACTCGAGGAGAAATAATAGGTTAAGCAGTCTGCGCTGTCAGCAAGGAGCACGAAATAATCGGTGGCGGAGAAGCTCCGGTCTTTGTAATGCCAGCAGTTGTGCCACGTTTGCAATCACATGACAATGGAATGGGTTGCGTTTTCAAGTCAACAGTGAGTCATAGAGAGAAAAAATATATACTATGATAAAGATCGCCAAAAACTAGTGATGACTCCAGTTTTGTCCGCATGAGAAATGATTCATAACATGGGCTTGAATTCAGCCATGTTGACACCAATGACATACAATTAGAAAAAGGAGAAACATACAAACATAACGCGCAATATGTCGTTAGGCGCAAGTTTTTATTTATCAGCTCCTTTTGCATTGCGCGGCGTTGGAGGCTGAAATGGCGATAATATGAAAAATTGAAAATTACTTATGATTGCTCACCACATTCATTTGTTTACTTATTTAATGTTTCAATTGAGCAATGATGCAACATGAGACTTCTTAGGACTTTCCTCAATTCCTTTTTTTCAAATGTTGGTCAAACCTGTCGTCTTTTTTCTATATATATTTCAACGAGAGTTAAAATGAGTATTATTACTTTTTAATCTTGAAAAATGTCGCTTTTACCATCAGGACAGAAAAAGTAAACTGCAAACCGAGTCTGTAACTATGTAACTTATGGATACATAAAAGATATCTGTATTAATTTTGCAGCTGGCTTTTCGGTGACTGTCCGGGAATGCGGGGAGCCCTAACAAGGAGAAGGTCGGCTGAACTGCCAAATAGTCTACGTACCTTCTCTCTCTCTCTCTCTCTCTCAGGCTTTTCCCTTCTGTCCCATAGACATTGTAGGTACTTTATTGACACGGGGCGGTAATGGTATAACAGTTCATGTATCATCTTTTGTTAAGATATCTATTTGGACGATACCCATTAGTAATCAGTAAAATAAATGAAATATTGGAGCAGATCTACAACCGTCTTGGCCCTCCTGATGCCTTTAGTTCTGGGTAGGAAATAAAAACTAATCCGACATTTGGAGGTTATCTTTGGATCCCTTTGATCTGTTATTCTTAATACCTGACAAAGACCTGATAAGAACCAGATGTCTTATGGAGGAAACTTACACCCAAATATGGGCAAACATACCATCCGGAATGCACATCGTCCTGATGTAAACAGAATCTCCTTTAAGATTTCCCATTCAACGAGGACTTCGGAAATAAGGAAATGACGGTTTCAACTCAATGATAATATATCAAGAGGAAAAACACTTCAAATGATAAAAACGCAATTCATTAATTTATGAAAACTCCGGTGATCATTAACTGAACCAAGAATAAATGACACCAAACGGTGTCACCGCAGAGATATTAACCTGATATATCCTGAGAGAAAAAAAAAGTTCCGGTCACCTGTTTTTGGTGTAATAATATACGTACAAATGGCAGCAGCACTAACAAAATCAGTTTGTGCCTAAATTATTTGCACGCGTAATATTAAATTTCCTTTCGACAATGTTCATCCTGACACCTGCCCTGACAATTCCATTCACTATTCACTTCGGTCTGTGCTAATTAATCGCAAAATGTAAGATTTCTTTTTTAAATCGTTTGAAACTCTGGATAGCATGTTATCACGTGATTCGTATCCTTTACCTCGAGCTGCTCTCTAAAACAGTCAGAAGGAAGTCATAATGGCGTTATCTGTAAAAGCATCGCATTATTGTGTTCCTGAATGTTCTCGTTCTGTCCTTCTCAATTTGTCTGGGATGACTTATTGAGGTGATAAATGATAGACTACAATACTCTCCAAGGTCCTCCTTCTGTAGATGAGGAGGGTCTACACCTGCCCTATAGTGGGGATCCGTCTAACGAGGACCGTTCAGTCTATAATACCGGCGATATTATCACTCCCAGTCGTTCAGTACCTCCTCACCTTGCACCTGGTGGATCGGCTGATATAACAGTTCTCGCTATTTTTGAGCATCATCTTTCCCATAAGAGTGAGTTGTCTTTATATATAACATAATCTTACAGCTAATAGCCAAGAGGAAAGTTTGGGAAGTTTAATAACGTTATCAGTTAATGAGGCTCCTGTAACGGATTAGATCCATTTGTCTGAGCGATGGAGATTTACCTCATATCAGTAATGACCAATCAATTAATTTATATAAAGAGGCGTTGTAAGGATTTAGGTCATTAACAGCGTTAATTTAATAATTTGGACGAAAAAATCAGAAAATCTCAACGGATATTTTTCATACCTTTGCTTAAAATTATCCACAAGCACTTGATATTTATAGTTTCTAATTTTGTTAATGTATAAAAGAACATATCTCAGCATGTGACCCATAACTGGTTTCCTTTGGCCAACAGCCTGAACGATGCTTTTATATTGGAATCAGGTGCGGGATATAGAATTTAGGCCAAAGGCCCACTGCTGGGATCTATGAGGTCATTCAGCGCTGAAATGGAAATAGAGATTACAGGTAATTTTAAAGGCGTAACAGGAGGAAAATCTCTCAGTTGCACAATTCTCGTCAACCAGTTTTTAGGAGAGGGAGCGAAGTAAGAAGGAACAGAGATAAGGATTGGAAGGTTCCAACATGAGTCACTCGCACATTACACCTGTGAAGATATGGAGTAACGGTCCTGCTATCCACTCACTATTCGTTGAAACCCTACATGGAACACTGAGTCATCATCTACCTGAGGAGAATGACAATAACAGCTAAACCATGGCTCTCTTGCTGTTGCTATCCATTACTGCGCAGGACCATATAATGCTGATGAATCGGTAACATGCCATCCAAGCCCTTCGAGTTTGCCTATTGGTCGACCACAACCGAGGTCCCAAGTACCACCACCACTTCAGAAATGCTACTGCACAGACAGTAATAATTAGAGAAAGCCTAGCACACGAGGCTGCATAGTATTTCAGCACTGCAATGAACCTTAAAACTTGCTACAGCGACATACAGTGATGCACTAGTTTACCTAGAATAACACTAGATATCATTAGGACCATTATCATGTGCTCATCAAAGAAGGCATTACATTTGTTCAAGCTTTCTGGTGCAGTTCAAAACTAGGATGAAATAATAACTGCACAGTTGGTTCATATGGCAAGGTGTTCAAAAGACAGGTTTTCTATCATGTATATTTACTAAAGCAGATACCATCTAGAAACCATATTTAATGTGGTGTGAGGGTACACATTCTCACCAGAGTGAACTGTCGTGAAAGCCAACTTACTGCCTACACAGACAACACAGACACCCTCTAACACACGAAGTAGTACACAGAAGGAGCTTAAAGCTAGGAATATACAGCTGCTAAACTTGTCACAACAAATATCTTGAAAAAAAATTATTTTCTGAAAATTTTCAGAACACCAAGAGCATGAAGTAGTGTAGGTAAAAAAAAAAAAAACAAGTTACAAGCGAACCATCCAGTTATATTTGGGGTAATCACTGCTTATGTTTATCAAAAGCAGCAGGTTGATATGAAACATGTTGAGAATAATTACTTGAATTATATGAGCTCTTCCTCATTCAGGATTTGCTACTGTGGCCGTGCAGCGCCTGAGAAAATATACAATTAAAAGTTTAAGAAGACTGCGCAATTCACTTGAAGCCTACAAGAACTTTGAACTCGTGAGCATTACCACTCACCCATTTCATCAAATGTATTGACAGACTCTTACCAATGATGTTTAACACCGAATCTGTGATGAGGGAAAATTCCACCACATGCACTTTACGTTTTGTAGTGTGCCCCATACTTCCCATACTAGTGTTTGTACCCAAACATTTGGAAGTAGAAATCAAGGAAGGGTTAGATGAAGACATCAAAACAAATGAACCCACTAAGAATTACATTTAACCACCTCTCATGCTTTCCTGCCCGACAGTCCACTCCTGACAGCACAGACATTAAGCTGGAAGGTATGGCAGTTACCATGAGTACTGCCAGTATCCTTGGCTAGGAGTGCTATACCATGTGCAAAGAATCAGTATAAACAGTAGCAACTGATGTCCCATAGCTACCTGTTATTAGTAACCAGAGTTATAATGGGTAACTGAAACTAACAGAAAGTACAAAGGTTGCCATGCCTTCTACAATTCCATGAGCTAAAGAGTCAGATAATCAATGCCTGGGAACCTGATAAACTACATACTTGAATACTGGTAAATAGCTTTTATGATTCTAGAAGGCCTCTAACATCAAGGGAATGAGGACCTAATTTGGGGCATTAATGACTAGACTCTAGATTTTTTAGGGTAAAACAGTCAGGCTACTTAAATATGAAGACCTTCACTACATCTCATCATCCCATTTCATTTAAAAATTAGAGCTCTGAGACCAAAGAGACAAGTCCTGGAGCCATATATACAATGCAAGAGGTACTTATAAATGAATTAAAGGTGGGAAACAACATCAGAATCAGTCAACAAAGTTATGAGACTGCCAACATGCCGTAAGGTTAGGTAGCAATGACTGCATATTTTTTGCACACAGGAAGAGGCATGTTTTCCATCATACTGGATAATTACAAAAAAGTTTCTATAAGCACAATTCACTATTACTATTTGATTTGCTTGCCTGTTCCATTTATATATGCAAACATTTAGATTTATGCCATGTATGTCATAATATCTGTAGGGAAAGGGGCACCTGGGAAAATATATAATACAGGTCCTCAATTGAATGCAACCGTTTCAATAAAGAAAACATGACTTATCCCTAAAAAATATGATACTATTCTGAATACACACACACACACACACACACACACACACACACACACATATATATATATATATATATATATATATATATATATATACATATATACATATATATATACATATATATATATATATATATATATATATATATATATATATATATATATATATATATATATATATGAAGACAGGAGCAATTACTCAAGGATAAACATATTAAAGTAGAGAGACACGTTCTGTCTTTTACCCATTTATTTAGCCTGGAAAATGTATCAAGCTGATACGAAATGTCGGCGCTAAATAAATGGATAAAAGACAGAATGCGTCTCCCTACTCCAATATATATGTGTGTATATATATATATATATATATATATATATATAATATATATATATATATACTAGCTGGCAAATTTAGCAACTTGAGGCGGGTACCCATAGGCCGTCATTGTTTGAACTGTAATATCATCATTGTTTTTCATCATGGGAGGAAAGTGAGGGTATATTTGGAATTCTCGTGAAAATTCCTATCAGATTAATGATTCACATTTTTCCCTACAACTAACACTAAAGAAGTTGGGATGGCCAGATATCCGCCAGGAACTTCGAATCAATATAGTACCTGGGTAAACACCATCCCCTAAAAAATCGACAAATATGCTCTGACTTTAGTTCAATTCTGTCCAGTAGTTTCGCCGTCTATAGCGAATACACATACATATCACATAGTCCAACCATTAGCTTTATATATATATATATATATATATATATAATATATATATATATATATATATAATATATATATATATATATATATGTGTGTGTATGTTTGTCACTCTAGATTATGAATATCTTTTATTTATAGAAAGAGGTCCATGTTGTATGCTTTTTACATCAAATAAAATGGTTTAGTGAAAGGACAGCATGAATATATATATATATATATATATATATATATATATATATATATATATATATATATATATATATATATATATATATACACACATGTGTGTTTGTATATTAGAGATGTATCGGATATCCACATTTGCATTGACAAATTCTTAACATCTGCATCCGCATCCGCATCTGCATCAGTGTTGCAAGCAAAATCCGCATCCGCAGTTTGAGAATGCAGATATGGGGGTGTCACCCCTTGCTCAGTGTTCATTAGTTCATGTTCATAACTTTAGCTAAAAGATGGTTGTTTTTATTTTTTGCTAAATTTGGCTCCTTTTTTCCATTACACAGAATACATGATACACAATTACACATTTCATACAGTATATACTTTATAAGTAACTTTATAGTATAAGTGTTTTAAAGAAAATTTTGTTTAAGTAATTTCATGTCATTTACAGCAGTTGTAATCGTAAAGGCAGGGTATTGCATTTTTTAGGAAATACTCTCTCTCTCTCTCTCTCTCTCTCTCTCTCTCTCTCTCTTGCAAAGAATGGCTTTGAGTTTTGTTACCATTATCACGCAATGAGACTGAAATAACCTTGTGCTAATACAACTAAAATGTTCGTGTGTCGCTGTTACTGTTTGTACCTTCATATGAAAGTATACACACATGTACATGAGTATCACTTATGCTTCTACTTTCAATTAGTATATCAACTATTGTGTGGTAACACATAATTTTGAATTATTTGGCTGAAAATCATCTGTAAGAAGTATATATATCTAAATCCTTTAGATTTATAAAGTATCCACATCTGCAAGGGTATGGTCATCAAATATTAGCATCTGCATCCGCAACTGTATAAGTATTTATATCCGCGTCCACAAATCCCAAGTTCAGCATCGTTCTTGGTAAGAAAATGGGCATCTACACAGTCCTATACCAGGAATGCTATGCTAATTTTCATGTTTCAGCGACAGGTCAACAGCATGGACAATATTTATAAAAATAAAGGATATTCATAATCTAGAATGACACACAACACTTACACACACACACACACACACACACAAATATATATAATTTATATATATATATATATATATATATATATATATATATATATATATATATATATATATATATATATAGTTTCTTGAAGATGGAGACAGACTGACCTCTGAAATTTTGGAAATAAAAAATCTTATTTTTGAACGTTCTGTATCATTTAATAGGTTGTTAATGGAAGTAGTAGCTTTCCACATGTAGTAGTAATAGCTAGGCTTAATTGTACGTAGTACAGTTTGATATAATATATATATATATATATATATATATATATATATATATATATATATATATATATACAGAGAGAGAGAGAGAGAGAGAGAGAGAGAGAGAGAGAGAGCAAAATTTACATTTCTAACAATGTATACAGATTATAACGTGAAACCTCAAGCAAGGATGCAGAAACATCGATATTATTATGAAAGGGATATCCATCCTTTTATTAGTTCTCTCAAGTGCCTTTAGAATCCTTGGGTATTCTATTCTTTCTCCCTTTGAGTTATCTGTCAAGTGGGGAACTTTAATTCTGAGATTCTCAGAATCTTTAGTGATGGCCATACTACACAAGAAGAAACAGAAATGTAGAGTAGAATTCTGAAATGTGATATTATCATTTCAGTAAAACTCTGCAAAATGAGGGAAACCATGTTGAAAATAGTCTTCATATGTTGGCAAGTTATACAAATGCAAGCTTTGACTAATGTAGCTAACACATTCAATACAGGAAGTTTAATCATGGAAAAGGACAGGTGGACATGATAGATAAGTATACTGGAATAAAAATTTAATACGAAAGTGCAAAAGATCTTAATAACCATCTAGGAAATCTGTTTAAGGAACTGAAAATCATAGACACAACCATAGAAAAGAACCCAAAGTTATGCAGTGAAGAAACAAAACCTTTGTACGGAATGTAATTAAAGATGCACTTCAAGAAATAGAAGAATTTTACGTGACAGAACAAGAGACAAGAGAGGACTGCTGCTATTATTACAAGAGGGTTTGTCAGTAATATTTGGAATTTCCAACTAAACTCAGCTGCTTTCTCTTCAAGGAAAATGTCTTCAACAGAAGAACAAGTGAAAGGAATGAAAATGGAAATGCTGGACATCAACATAAATATAAGAAATACACAACAATTCCAAGTAAATCTGAAGAACTAAGAAAAAAAAGTTACGACAAATATTAGAGGATATTAGAAAGAAACTAAGAGGGCTGGAGACGAAATACAGGAATTTGTCAACAGTTTTAATAACAGGTCCTCAATGAAAAGTCTCTGTAAACCTGTTACAACTGAAAGACTTATAAGAAATAATTACTAATGCATAACTGAAATTATAATAAATACCCCATATTCCCTATTGAATTAATGCACTTACTCTATCCTTTTCTTAGAGCTGCTTTAATTAAAGAAGGCTTACTAATTACTATTCCAGTTAATATAAAAAGGTCTATAAGTATTACTCATTTACCCCTTTCCTACTTGTGCTGCAATCATACTTTCGTGTTGGATACAGAACATACAGAGATTCTCATTCGGGAAGAAACTCATATTCAGATTTTAACTTCACCATTTGAGACCCAAATCAATTAAATACAGTTCACAAGCCAAAAATATCTTGCTTATACACTCGTATATATAATCAGGGTATCCATTCATGCCGATTTAAGGAAGAGGAGATTCAAGAAATCAAGATCACTAACATCTACTACCATCGTAAAAGAGAAACCTTTCCAATTAAATGCGAAGATGCCATATTTGCAAGTGATTGCAATTTACACATATATACCATGGACGCGAACTGATTGCCACGGATGTGTTTATGCCGGTAACAAAAATTAAATTCGAGGAGCATCAACTCAAGTCGCTAAACAAAACCTTCAAGATCCAAGGTCATCTATGCGATCAGTAGAAAAGAAGAAGCAAGATTCCCAGTTTCAGGATGATCAAGAAGACATAATTTTCTGCTTAATTGTGATGATGGCTCCAACGATGATCACCGTAGTCTTCGTTATGATTTGTAGTTGAAAGAGGGAAATCGAACCTGAAGAAGTGAAGATCCTAAAGTAATCCACATTGCAGGTTAGGGAACAAAAAATTCCACCTTATAAGTAAGTAGGACTGCGGATTTAGTAAAGTTGATGTAACTTGGATATCAATCTCGCTAAAATATTTTAAGAATTAAGACTGCTTTGAGTAATTTGGAAATATGTTTGAATTTTGCTAAGATATACTGAAGTTGATTATTACATTACACTCATATTTTTTAGATACTGTTAGTAACTCCTTTGCCTTTCAAGAAATGAAGAAAGATAAAAGTTTACATATTACTAAAGCTGACAAATAAATTGTTTTGTAGTAATGGATAAAATTAGTTATGTGGAAAAAATGTAAAACTTATCATCTGACTAGTACTTACAAAAGCTACGGAAAGACCCATTAGCTGATGTCATAAAAAGTTTCAATTCTAAAGTAAAAGCTATGCTAAAGTAATTCAATTCAATAAATAGAAAGTGACTACGATTGACCCATCTGTACCTTACATGTACGGATTATCAAGACCCATAAAAGAGATTTCTCTATTCGTCCCATTATCAGTTCAACCGGTTCTATTAGCTATAAACTTTCTAAATATCTAGTTAAATTACTATCACCTATCTTGCCCAGTTTTGACAGAATATTTATGCTGTTTGATTCTTACTTCTAAGCTCTTGCTAGATTGCCTGACTTAAAAGGAAGGGCAGGCCATACATGGAATTTTATATACTATGTTGTTGCTTTCCCTAGGGCCATTTTTTATTAACATTCCTTTTGGTGTGTTATTATAGGGAAAAACGAGGTTGACTTTAAAAGATTTTAACAATGATTTTTTGTCTCAGAACCGTTAAAATAAGGCAGGCTGAGAATGTTCTTAGAAGTTTCTTTCTCCGTGTTACTTACATTATAAAACTTTTTATAGGCTTTATTATAGTAAATATCTAATATATATGAAGGATAACATAAATCGTTCCCTATTTTTGTTATGTATTCAATTTCTTGATCCAAATATTAGGGACTGACAGTGCACAATGCTTGTAAAAACATAGAAGAAAAATTGATATTTGATATTAAGGTGGTGGGCCTGAACAGAAATGAACATATATTGAGTTGTTGGTTGGTTTCATATAAATAATGGATTTACAATGAAATGGCTCCCTATGTATCAAAACATCTAAGAAAGGAGGCAATTGTCATTTTCCATTGCTAGAGTAAACCAGGTACCATCGATTAAGTTTACTCTTTCTTAGATGTTTTGATACATAGAGATATTTCAATTATAAATTCAGTATTTTATAGAAAACAACCAAACAACTAACATATGTGTCCATTCGATTTCAAGGCCACCACCTTAAGTCTTCCCATAGATTTGGCTAAGCCAAGTCATTATGAATAGACATAGTTCGTACATGTACATATGAACTCACACAGAACTGGTCACAACCATTTTCTATATTATATATATATATATATATATATATATATATATATAAATATATATATATATATATATATATATATATAATATATATAAGTATATATATATATATATGATATATATTTATATATTATGTATGTATATATATATATATATATATATATATATATATATATATATATATATTAATATATATATCATATATATATATAGATATATATATATATTATATATATATATATATAATATATATATATATAAATATTTATATATATATAAATATTATGAATGTTTGTTTTCATAAATACTTATTGGTAGTGAAGTGAACGGAGTTATTGAATGATGATACAAAATAAGACATCCATACCATGTCATAAGACCGAGTGGCCATCGGTAAACAAATAAAGAAATCTTACCCGAACGACAATGGGACAATTACAACAATGAAAAACCCAGAAAGCAAGTCAGTCCGTGAAAACTATGACACCCGAAAAACGAAAACAAAATTAAGATCAATTATGCCGCCACAGTTCATCCAAACATCCCATCAGACGAACGACTTAATTACCAAATATAATTGACTTCTAAGCCACTAATCACCAGAGGAATTAAAGTCAATGACTATGACCAGGGATGACCTGACGCGAGAGACCCGCACTTGGATCTCCTGCGGACAAAATTAATTCTCTCCAGACGACCTGGCTGATGGGGTTTGTTGTTTGAATGGTCCACTCGTTTGTTATTGTTTGCTCTTTCCATCTCTCTCGATTATCCGTCTTGGTAAACAACTGAGCCTGTTGTTGTCGTGACTACACTCTTTTCAGTTAAGAGAACAATGCTTAATAACAGTATTTCCAAAGGACCTCAAGATGTTATTGAGTCTGTAATACTGAGGCCTTTCTTTCGCCATGTTCCTAAACATATAGTTGGGAAAAGAATGTTACTATTTAACTTATGTTCTCTACATTATATGGCCTACAGGAAATTCAGATCTCTTTCGTGTTCTAAAATCTTTACCAGGCTTCCGTATCAGTAATTGAATACGATAGATATAACGAAGGCTTCTTAACATTTATTTATCTATACCTGCATGCCTATTATGTAATTCACTGAAAGTTTTGGAAAACTGATCAAATATCGTTATGATGAAAATGTCTGCATAATAATTAATTGTATAACAGTTTCTTTAAATGGTCACTATCTAACTGCGTAAATTAAGATAAGTATCTCTCATGAATAACTGAAATGTGTAGCTTCATATGAAGACATGGGCGAATTATGAGCTGCCTGAGAATTTCAGAATTGCCTTGTATAATTGTCTGTAGCATTTCTAAGGTCATAGATTAATCTTATCAAGTTTTTAGAGTGCAACAATCTTTACAAGGTAGATTGAGAACATTAAAAAAATAACCTCATCCTTTAATATTTTCTATACTGAGTCAATCTGTGAGGCTGTTAACTAGATTCCCAACTCGTGAGCATCATCTGCGTAGGTTATTGCAAGAACTCTTCAAATAAGAACCATCAATCATTTTCTCAATGATCTCTTGTCATGAACATATACTTCTAGTATATCTTTATCGACTCTTCCACAGCACACAGTAGTCCATTTTTTCTTTCCTGTTTCAAGAGAATGTTAGGATTTCTCTGTATCATGTATTTGCACAAAGTAGATGGTAAAAGATGATCTCGTTTTTACAGGATATCTATGAAAAAACGGATTTATTTTATAAACAGTTGTCCTCTTTTTAATTATTTTTAAATATGCATGTAACGTTTAATCCCCAACGGTGAAGATGAACAAAATGTTTATTTTTTTACTTTTTAGCTTTGCCAATTTTTGTCTCATACTGAAGTATATAAATGAATAGTACTTTGCTGATTTGTCCGATATATTCTAAACTAAGGTAACCCTTCAGATCTTTATATATTTCCTAGCGTTTTGCTAATAATTCCTCATCAAGTTTTTATTACTCGTCAATTTTGTATGACTATTACCTGATACGAAAACATTTCAATACTCCATTACCGTTCTATGATTAGTACGAGCTTTCGCTACTTCAGTTACTCAACGGAATTCTTAGCAACAATCGATTGACGCAAATACCTCTTGGACGCAGGAATGAAATGTTCAAAAGCATTTAATCGTCCTGTTCGTGTGCTACACTTTTCTACAGAAGTCTGAATTTTCATTGGAAGACTCAAGGAAAATCGCAAAGGAAAAGTAAGACAAAATGTGTCGTACGAGTAGCCTACTTTACCTTCGTGTATATCACCAAAGTCTGCAAGCATGATGATTGTTCTCATTTTACCATAAAAATATTTCAGACTCTAAACCTTTATATTGAACAGGCTATAAACAAACAATCTCGTGCACTTTTCCACATCAGCTTTTCAACCGCGAAAGAGGAATGAATTTCTCTCCGAGTGGAGAGACTTCACAAATTCACACGGTTGAAAGTACATCCTAAAACAATCAATCATCCCTCAGCCATAATAACTTTATCAAGACCTTCCTCACTCACTCCGCACACTCGCTCCCCGTCCTAACACAGCCTTACCCCCCCTTACCCCCTACCCCCACCCAACAATCATGGAGCCTCCAGCCCCGAACCCCTCCTCCGCAGTGCTCCCAAGCACACTAAACTAAACCACTCACGGGCCGTCTGTTCGCCAGTCTTTGGGCATCGCTAACGAGGCATAACGAGGACTGACGACGAAGGTGTTGGAGTGTAAAGAAGAACAAAAGCCTCACGTAAAGGGTCACTGGTAGTTTAGTCATTCTTACCATCTGGGTCAAACGAGGGTCATCGTGTCGGATCATGGGGTGAAATCCGGATTTTAATAAAGATATTCTGTCCGATAGGTTGTAATTACAGTTCTGCTTGAGTACATTTTCCTTATCTTGTTTAACGTGGGAATACAATCACCGCAGGAATTCCACATCAATATTTTTTCAGACACCTTCAGAAAAAAAAGGAAGCCACACACGTTTCCTCACTTCTTATATTTCCGTAATGTCAAAGCATAATCATGACAGGATGAGAAATATACAGCAAGATCTGTTAATGCCGAACATTTATCCTGAATAAATACAAGGCAAAAAAAAACCATAATTAATTTTTTGATTTAGTAAAACAGGAGCAATCAAAATGACCAAAATATTAAATAAAAAAAATGATGTCAATGACAAATTCCGACCTGTTTGTAAACTTACAAACGTTTTCTCTCAGCCTGGTAAAGAAGGACTTACATGACATTTAGAACTAAAAAACTACAATGTAAACCGCGGAAAATACGAGACGAGAGATCATTTCCCTTTCTCACTGCCAAAAGACAGCTGCCAAAGGTCCTCTTAATACACCTCGTACTGGCAGAAGTTATTAATCATTCATTCACAGAACACTACTTTCATTTTCGCTCTTTCTCTCCCATCTCCCCTTACAAGCTGGAGGTAGGAAAAATGATAAACACAGACGCAGTTCTTTTGAGTACAAGTATTTCCTTCAGTTGGCCATATTATTTTCCCACCACCTGCGAGCAAATTTATGGGCTTGAAGTTACATGCTTTAACTGCAGCAGAGAATTACGCGCGCTAGACAGGAAGACATTTGTGTAAACTCTCAATAAACACTTGAATTACGATTTCCAGTTCTGCTTACGGTCAAATTTAACACGGTTTCGAATCTTCACGGTTATTTTTCCAAGTTTGCTTCCCTGTTCAGCTACAAAGGCTCTGACTTGACTGTCGTCATTCCAGAAGAACGACTCGCCCATTGTTTTCCAGAATTACTGCTTGCCGCCTGGGTAGCAATTTTGCCTCCACGTTATTTCTAACCTTGATCATTTGCTTTGATGACCTTCCACGTCTACAAGTTTACTCTGGACCTAACTGAGTTGGATAGTGTCACTTAAGAGAAATGTTTTGAAACCAGGAAAACTTGTTCAAGATATATATATATATATATATATAATATATATATATATATATATATATATATATATATATATATATATATGTATTATATATATATATATATGTGTGTGTGTGTGCGTGTGTGTGCGCGCGTGCGTATGTGTAATTATGTATATATATATATATATATATATATATATATATATATATATATATATATATATATAATATATATATATACATACATATATATATCGCCCTAAATCTTCAGTATTTCCTAATATCGAAACCTTCAAAATGTGGAAGGAAAATTTTCCGTCCCAAGCGGGATATCATTGTGTTTAGGGACCGACAGCTTTTTCGTGGCGAATTGACTGAAGCACAATTTTCCTATATCAGTCATAAATGCCGAAGTTAGGCCGAGCAACCGTTCATGCATTTCTGTGCGTTACATCATTTATATGCTACTATTGTTGACGTTGTCAGCATGTTTGCTGTGTGTTAGTGCGCGTTCACGTAATAACAATTTTTACGTTCCTGGGTGACTTTTGTCCTTACGGGAATATAACAAGCATTACGTTCCCAAAACATTAAGCCTTCGTTTTTCTAAGTAAATGAAATCTCTCTCTCTCTCTCTCTCTCTCTCTCTCTCTCTCTCTCTATCGGTGGCCGGTACGTCCTTCTTACATACTTTTTACATTATGTAATTATTGACGTTTCTTCTTCTCTGAATTTGGTGTCAGTGTAATAATCTGGGTGAAATTCACAGTGGTATCTCCCTCTGAATTTTATTGAACTGAATATAGAATTTAAGGCAAAGACCAAACACTAGGATTATGAGGTCATTCAGCGCTGAAACGGAAATGACAGTAAAAAGTTTGAAAAGTCCAACTGTATGAATACCTCGCAGTTGCACTTCGAAGCAATGGTTAGGAGAGGGTGGAAAGTAGATGGAAGAAAGAGAATATGAAAGGAGGTACAGTAAAGGAAACGAAAGGGGTTGCAGATCTCTCTCCCTCTCTCTCTATATATAAGTATATGTAGATATATATATATATATATATATATATATATATATATATATATATATATATATATATTATATATATATAATTCATGTCCACAAAGCAGTACAGATCGCATTAGATTTGATGATTATGCATCATCGTAGTTTGGTGCGAAATTTCAGTCTATTTGGTTTCCAAATCTTATTCAAAAGTTCTTTTTTTATTTACCTATTTTTCTATTTTATTTCATAAGATTCCAACTCAAGATAACTTTCATTGGATACCAATGTTTCTAAATAAATGAAAGATTCAGACTCATTAATCCTTTATACATCTAATAAGTCTTCGTCCTTATGTGCGTAACCTGTCCTTGGGATGTCTATTTTTCTGGGATTTATTTCGAATTTCATCTCTCTAGATGTGTGATGCATTCTGTGATGCACACTTTATCAGGTGTTCAGTGTTTTACTGATTGAAGCAGCATCATCTGCATTTTGTAAGTCTGTCAAGTTTCTATCCGGACTTCCTCCCAATCTCCTCTCCCTCCTGCAACCACTTTGTCCTTGTGGAATCTGCGGAAAGGGAACCAACAAAGGCGAATTGCCTTTTGTTGCAGCCTCCGCTGTTTACTTGGAAGGCGTTGGACTCACATCAGGATCGAACCCTCGATTGTTTGTTGATTATTTCTATCATATTCATTCGAATGAAATACTGTCAATTGCGTCACTGCTTAGTCGGGAAGTTGGGGGAAACTCGCTGGTGTGGAAGGCAATTAGCCTGTCCAGTTATAGCCTTAGGTACAGTGGTACTTAGGTTCCAGCTCCTTATATGACTTATGTGGCCGGGTTGGCAGCAGTCTCGTCTTTAAATTGAAACACGCGGGTTCGATCCTGATGTGAGTCAGAAATTTATCTTTATATATATATATATATATATATATATATATATATATATATATATATATATATATATATATATATATATGTATATGTATATGAAGTCAAGGGCGAGTGTTTAGTAACAATGCTTCATTATATAATATATATATATATATATATATATATATATATATATATATATATGATATATACATATAACGATTTGTCAAGATATACCACCGATAAGTTTTTTTTTATATTAATAAATATTAAGAGACAAATATTTTTTAACATCCAGTGCACTATACCTTGTGAATAAGTTGCACCCAAGAGAATTATAAATTAATCAATAAGTGCTTCTCCACCAATTACATTCGGACCGGTGCCCGCTTTGGAAAGATCGATAAACAGAGACTTAAACACTGAGCCATAATATGTGTGTATTTGCACATAGAAAAATATTCATCACCGAAGTAGATGCAAAGATGGGATTTCTTCCAACGCCTTCCAAGTAAACAGCGGAGGCTGCAAGCAAAAGGCAATTCGCCTTTGTTGGTTCCCTTCCCGCAGATTCCACAAGGACAAAGTGGTTGCAGGAGGAAGAGGAGGTTGGGAGTGAAGTCCGGATAGAAACTTGACAGACTTACAAAATGCAGATGATGCTGCTTCAATCAGTAAAAGACTGAACACCTGATAAAGTGTGCATCACAGAATGCATCACACATCTAGAGAGATGAAATTCGAAATAAATCCCAGAAAAACAGACATCCTAAGGACAGGTTATGCACATAAGGACGAAGACTTATGTGTAAAGGATTAATGAGTCTGAATTTTTCGATCATTTAGAATCATTGGTATCCAGTGAGAGTTATCTTGAGTTGGAATTTCATGAAATACAAGAAGAGGCAAATAAAAAATGAACTTGTGAATAAGATTTGGAAACCAAATAGAATGAAATTTCACACCAAACTACGATGATACATAGTCATCAATTTATGCGATCTGACTGCTATGTGGACATGAAATGACGAAGATTTTGTCAATTTGAAGATAAAGCTTTACAGAGAATACCCGGAGTCAGGTGGCAGGGTAGAGTAAAAATGATCCCAAAAAGAAAATTAAGGAATTCTATCAGCAGATGAGATGACGAAAAAGGGAATGGAATGGCTTGGATATGTCACTGCCACAGCCCCGAGAGGATAGTATGTGACAGTGTCAGCCGAGTTCCTGGGGCACCAAGAGACTTGAATGAGAATTTTTGCCGTTGTCCAGCGCGGGTTTAGCCTCTATAATCTCTGGCCCCTGTAAGAGTAAGCAGAGCTCGAGGCAGTTCGCAGCATCCACTGGGAGGGGACTTGCTGTCCAGACAGTTGTTCCGTCTAATGCTGATGTTTTGACCGTATGGGGACATAACATAAAATGAAGAAAACCTTCACACTTCTTCGACATAAATCCGACAAAATGAACATGATTGAGTTCACTATCGACATCAAAACAGCAGAAAAAAGGGAATCCTCCAATCCGACAGAAGTGTGAAAAAGCAGAAGAAAACAGAAGGCGAAGAGGAGAGGATCATAATTGTGCGACTTTTCACAGACCCCGAACACGTCTTGGGAGTCAATTATATTTACACCCGGTGTTCTGTATGATTTACAAGATGCAGGTAAAGAGGAGAAATGAATAGAAAGAAAAAGGCAAGAAGCAAAACTGGACAGAAATGATGATGGAAGATATTGCTGACATAGAAAATGGGGATGCGAGGGGGAAATGGACTTTGAACTTTACAATAATTGTTTTCAATTTCTTCAATTATATGCGTGGGGTAACTCAAGTCTCAGGCAATGATGACGTATGATTTACTAAACAACTGAATTAGGCCGTAAACAGAGAGGAAACGCCGTTAAGATGTTTCTTATCGTTAGTACTTCAAAACTTGACGAAAATTAGACTCCCGAGAAAGAACACAATACTAAAGCTTATTCCACCTGGCACGTCATGAAAAGGAAAGAAGGAATATAACACAGCTTCTCACAATAAAGTGACGGATAGATATTAAAGGAAAAGAAGAGAGAGAGAGAGAGAGAGAGAGAGCGAGAGAGAGAGAGAGAGAGAGAGAGAGGGAAGCGCCCAATGAAAGAGAGGTGCTTCAGGCACGATAACAATGATATATTAACTCTGCGGGCGTGAACAGTTCGAACTCTTTTTGGTAATGAGCCCGAAGCAGGTGTCACCGAGCGGCGACAGGTGAATTGTGACAAACGATGTTGTGTGTTGTGTCCCCGACTATCAACGACTAATTATTTCTGGCGAAAAGGGTCCGGCTGCTGTGTTTATCAAGTCGTCATTACGTTATCACGTGGGGTAAGGGAGAGGACACTAGGAATCGAGAATGAGAGAGAAAGGGAGAATAGATTTAGCGAAACTGACAATGAATATTGCATCGGCGAATGGCAACCACAGAAGTAGACCCTTAGACCCTTGTTAGATATTCTTTATTTTTTAATGGACAACATTTGCGTGCAACATCAGTTACATTAACTGCATTAGGAATCTGCCGTCTTTTTATTTGGATAGGTTTGTGATTAATTTCATGTCAGAAACGTCCGGGTTTTCTTCTACTTTTTAGAAGATACTCATTTGCTTATCTTTTGAAATCTCTTGTAAGGAAAAAGACAAAACTGCAGATCCCTTTAGGTTTTCATCCACTAAGGTAAGGCATAAAAAAGGGTCAAATCACAGTAGACAGTTGATACAATTAGTGTTAATTGTCATACGCGAAACAATATGTCAAAAATAATAATTATAAAGGATAGAATCATAACCTTTAGGACAATCAGAATTCACACAAAAATGATAATGAATGACTGACTTAACGTGTAATGGATTCACTGACGTTTTTCGCAAACTTCAGCTACTGCATCAACCCACTTGTGGTACTACATACTACCCTTCAGCTTGTGGCAACTGGCGATACCGGTGGAGGTGAGGGACAGGAGCCTCCAGCAAAGCAGAAATGTGACAAATAAGACAGATTCCTTATGAAGTGACAAAGAACGGTACTGACATTTCAAAGTTAACATTTGCACGGCAGACAAGGGTTCTTTACAAATAGAGAAATTAAAATCAGAAATACTTCTATGCGGCACACGCAAGCAAAAATTGAGTTCATTTCCATTACACCTTCATTTATCAACAAACAATCACTGGTGGAACAGAAATAAATTTCTGACTCACATCAGGATCGAACCCAGGTCTTTTAATTGAAAGACCAGATTGCTGCCAACCGAGCCCCACAGGTCATAAAAGAAGTTGGAAGTTAAGTAACTCATGCCACGCCAGTAAGAACTAACAAATCAATCAATCATAAGTGCCTAACGCTTTACCTGGACAGGCTAATTGCTTTGATACCAGCGTGTTTTCCCAAACTTGTCGATCCAGCAGTGACCCAATTGACAGCATTTCAATCAGAAAGGATAATTTGAATGAAATGCTGTCAATTGGGTCACTGCTGAGTCGGGAACTTGGGGACAACACGCTGGTATGCAAAGGCAGTCCGCCTGCCCAGGTAAATCCTTGGGTACAGTGGTACTTAGGTTCCAGCTTCTTTTGTGACCCGTGTGGTATGGTTTGCAGCAGTCTGGTCTTTCAATCGAGAAACCTGGGTTCGATCCTAATGCGAGTCAGAAATTAAAAATATATATAAATATATATATCTATATATATATATATATATATTTATAATATAATATATTCATATTTAGATATATATATATATATGTATATATTAAATATCTATATATATATACATATATATATATACATATTATATATATATATGCGTGTGTGTATGAGCATTTAATAACAGAGAAACAGACAGAAAAAAAATGGTTGAACGATTTATTCATCGTAGGTAGTGGCAGGTCAAAAATTATGGTCTTACTCTTTGATCCTAACTACTAGTATGCAATCGAAACAGAGTAACTGATTCCTTCTTTGCAGAATTAGCTATCGATGATGAGGATCATGACACGCCTGCTGACGCCCAATGAGCTCATCGAAGAAATATTATAATCTGTGTTACTGCTAATGACTAAATTGCAATGATGACACTGCTAATGGAATAAATGATTTATTGAAGTTCCATTCAGATTATGATTTCTTCTTCAACTTCCATCATTTCTCAAAGTTAAGTGATTAATACAGTTCGTACAGAAATCGTCACTATTTTTCATATTAAGGTCACTGTTACTCTTCGCTTTTGATAAAGCCAATTTTATTCTCCAGAACGGGAGATTTGTTTGGAAATGCTACATGATGGCAAGGCCTTTGTGGAATTCATTATTGTTTTAGAGAGAGAGAGAGAGAGAGAGAGAATTAAATGGCTCAAAGATTTCAAAAGGCACATAGAGATAACGATCAAGTTAGGCTATCTGAGTTAGGCAGGACTCTTACTGCTGCCAGTGAAAAACAGAAAAAAAAATTAGATGACATAAAGTCTATTAATCTATCTTAATCACAGAAATCCCCCCTCCACTGCCCCTGCCCGCCACCACCCCCCCCCCTCCCCCACCCGTCTCTCTCTCTCTCTCTTACACGCATATTTAACCGTCTGCTATTGGTAAATATAACATGTCACGAAGAAGTCCCATTAAAGAGAAATAGCAGCCTTCCTCCGTACAATGACATGTTGGTTTCAGTGACAACAAACAAAAAGAACCTTGTTTTCTTACAATTAGTTGGATTCCGAATTCCGAATGACGGTATGAAGCAATTCTTCTAAATCCGGCTGAGTTAACCACTAATTATCGCTTATATTTTAGCGAGGCACGCACTGCCTTTATTAATCAGAAGTAATAAAATGCATATGATTCTTCTTATACAAAACAGTCAGTTCTATTTGTTCTGATCTTAGCGTAAACAAGAGTGAAAGGGCACACTGCTTCCAGCTCTCCTTCACATCAACTCTGGGCAAAGTCAACAATCCACACGACCACAATCTGAGTCAAACTAGAAAATCAGAAAATAAAATGATTCCCTCGATCCTTAAACAAATGAAAATTACGCTGCGCTTGTAAATCAATGATCTTAAAATCATACGATATGGAGGAGAGTTTCTTTGCTCTTGAGGCCAAAGAGTTTTTACGTAAGGAATAATGGGCGTGCGTGCGCTCGTTAATATCTTTCGGTCATGACATCAAAGGTTGAAAAGAGGGGAAATAAGTAGTAAGAAAGGAACGCTTATCGAATTCGGCTTGTTCTGTTCTGCATAGCAAGTTTCCGGGTGACCGTATGCAAAGGCCACAAGGGAAATGTTTTCATTTTCACTCGGTTAAAATTCGTTCCTCTCAGTCTAACACTAGCATAGACAAAATTACCTATTTATTTCCATTACTTGATTAGTTCATGGGATCGTTCCCTTCATCCTACGTTTGAGAGTCAAATTCAAAATCCGATAACTACGTTCAGTTACACAAGGAAGAGCTCCTGTGCGTTTGGCTTCTTGTATAACTAAGGAAATCTCTCTCTCTCTCTCTCTCTCTCTCTCTCTCTCTCTCTCTCTCTCTCTCTCTCTCTCTCTTTCTATTAGATACAAGCGTAGCATTCACTTTACGTGAAGTAAAATATTAATTAAGGTTGTGCCCAGCTCTAGTGTCCAAAGCACGATGAAGATTTTAGAAAGAATTATTACTGATTCTATCAATTACGGATTTCGAAATATCTCAGGATTAAAAAGAAAGCAATTCAAAAGGTATGACAGTTTAATTCTAAATCAAATAAATGTCCTACTATTGATCATGCGGTTTGCGATTCTTAGCATTGAAAATATTTTAGCACTTGTAAATAAACTGTTACACCTGAAAATACATGCTTATACACACAGAGGAGGGGTTGGGGAATCCAGTAGGTATTAAGTTATCGGTGCCGTTGGGATGAGGTGGCTTGCCTCTGCCGAAGAACTACCGGCTGCCTAATTCCCTTCTCAGGTAATCGGAGGAACGAAGGACTATTCAGGAAGCTTACCTAAATTTCCCCATATTTGACCCCCGCAGGAACAAACTCGCGATTCTTGTTGGTGGAACTAATACTCTATTTCTTTTACTGATGGGAATTTCCAGCATATAACACGACTGCATTCATTATTATGTTCATCCTTTCTTTACTAAAAGAAGGATGAGCCCCAGCTGCATCAAATTTCCGCAATATTCTGAATCAGGTAACTTGTCTGACTAGTAATATAATGGTAGTAAATGGTACTAACAGGACGTTGCTGCTCTAAGAAGAAAATATGCTGGAAACAAAATGCAACGTTCACTGAAGCAGAGGAGTTCCTATTGGGGGTTGTGGAGCCATTGGATGGACGAAAATTCCTTAAAGTCAATGGCAACAGCAAATTTTACTCTAAAGGTTGCTATATATATATATATATATATTATATTATATTATATATATATATATATCTATATATTATATATATTTATATATATATATATTATATATATATATATATAGATATATAATAATATAGAATATATAAACATATATATATATAATATATAATATATATATAGATATATATATATCTATATATATATATATAGATAAATATATATCATATAGCTTGCTGATGAATAATAGTGCCAAGATTTCCAAGTAGCCGCCCAATTACTGAGAATATATATATATATATATATATATATATATATATATATTATATATATATTATATATAATATATATTATATAATATATATAAATATGGGAAGTTTCCTCGCCACTCTGGGTGGTTTGGAGGGAAGGCTGACAGACTGATAGACCACATCCTACACAAATGCATCTCGCTTGGACAAACTCTTGCACTTCCTGTACAGAAAGTTCTTTCCATTCTAGAACCATCAGCCCTTTCTAAGTCTTCCTCCCTCCTATTACATCAGAATTATATAACTTTATGACCCAACTATTGTTTTCCCTAATTTTCAAATTATAAAACCATCTCATATACTATAATGAATCTTTGTGCTATATCTACATATCTCTACATTTTTCACATATACTAAATACGATAAAATCCTTTCAGCTGCTCCAACCCCTTTATGCTTTCACATGCAGTCAACATCTATACTTTATTCCACGAAGAAAAGTTGGCTAAACAAATCCTACATAGCATATTCCCATTTTGACTTCCATAGGAGCTCTTTGTTTTGCCAAATCTTCGACTCGCTTCTTCTCTCATTTTATAATTTTTCCAATACTTATGCAAATCAGTTGCTTTCATTCCAGCACCATCAATCTGAACATCTAAACATTCCCTTTGAGCTCCTTCTACTTACTTGCGCTTCCATTAGTAGCTAAATTACTTGTCTTCACTATTTTCAGTTCATATAGTATGATATGTAAACATCAACAACCATCTCACACTCCTTTCATAACTCATTATTTCACATCAATTTTCCACTTGCATCAATATCCTTCCTCTAGTTTCTTGCATCCTACCGTCCACATAAATTAAATATGAAACAGCTATGATGTATAATACACCTTAGTCTCAGACTTACTTTTGCACTATACAAGTCACTCCCCAACCTGGTACGTTGTCTGACAAATACTTTCCTTTCATCTTTGATACACCTTTCACATTCATTCTCTCTCTCAGCTCTAGCAAGTGCTTTATCTGGAACCAGTTTTACGCTTTTATATTCAAAATAACAGAATAATTTCATAGCATCTTCTTCGCTAAAGCCAAGGTGTTATTCACCTATCACTCCTGTCCTTCATTATCAGAATCCTATCATGCCTTTTCTGTTCTATAAGTAATATCATTCCCCTATAATTCTTGCAGTCTTCTTCACAACCAACTTTACCATTATGTGAAGATACAATTACTTCCCTCACCTACTCTTTTAGAATCTTTCCTTCACTCACTCATATTGTATAAATCTTGCTCAGCCATTCAGCCACACCTTCACCACTGAACTGCAGCATCTCATTTGTATCCCCTGCAACTATTGGTGACTTTTCGTTTTTCAACCTCTTACCTGAATTCCTTATGACCACAATTGCAACTTACACAAGCATTCTCACCTTATAATAACTGGTCCCACTCTTGCATTATTCAACTTTGCCTCTTCGATTCTCCACACTCAACAAATCATCAAAATGTTAATTCAAAGCTTCATTCATTTCAGACAACTTTTCTGTCTCGGCAATCTTTTTTTTTTTTTTTTTTTTTGAGATCCATTTGCTAATTAATATTTCTCTTTGCATTTACTTCCCTGAGAAACAACTTTATTTTTCCTAAATTTCTTGTTGGTATCTAGCCCTGTATTTCTATTTTAGCCCTCTCTTTTCTCACATTTTTCTTGACTATCCTATACATGAACCTAAGCATTTCCTCTTTGTCAGTAACCTAATGTATCTTAACGTTTTGTTCTGCCAAATCTGATCAAATAAGCTTCCAACCATTACTGTTCTCACTATTATATTAATTAATGTTCTCTTTAATCCCTTCTATCTTACAGTAATTAATCATTTTCTTCAGTATTTTATCTTTGCCAGGTAAACTAACTTATGAATATTCACATTTGGAAACCATGTAATTCCAGCAATCAAACTTCTTCAGTAATACATTTCCTCAAGAGTCTTCATTTTCACCTTCTCACACATTGAAATCGCCTCGTGCAACCACTCTTCTCTAAAACACCCAGGCACCAGTTGAGACTCCTAAACCCCATCTCATTCAAATTTATTTCCATGCCTTGAACTTACAAATTTAGTAACAACAATTTCTCTCCTGTCACACTCAATCTTAATCCTACAATCCTAAAGCAAACATATATGTACTCTTTGGCCTATCCCCAAATTCTTCTTGATACAGTATAAGCTATAGAAACAAACATACATACTTATACACTTTTTTCTTTTTGGAACACTTACCTCACAAGTGCGACGATTTAGGTTAAATTTCCAAACAAAGTTGACTAGCTTTGGGGGCAGCTATTAAAAACAATTGCCTCTCTTGACCTAAGCGGTGAGAGAGACTGGTTGTCAGACGACCGTGGAAGATCACATGCAGGGTGAAGAAGAAAGAACAAGTGGCTTGCAACCTCTTTGCAACAGAATTGTTCAAAATAGAAAGACTAATACCTCCTGGAGCCTTCCCCTTAACTCAGATTGCAGGGGTAAAGAAATAAGATATATATATATATATATATATATATATATATATATATATATATATATATATATATATATATATATATATATATATATATATGTACATATATGAAATTGTAATAACCACAATCAATGCCCTCTAACTTCTCAAATTCTTTGCTGTTTTTTGGATACGCTTGTCACTACAAAGCCTTCAGAACCAACTTCAAAGAAATTCGAAGAAATCATGATGTCCGGTAGCAGGAAACGAACCCGCGATACCATAATCACAATGAGGTCACCTTGCCGACCTGACCAGGTGACCTCGTCGTGATTATTGTATCGAGGGTTCGTTTCTCGCTACCAAACATCATGATTTCTTCATATTTCGTTGAAGTTGGTTCTGAAGGCTTTGTAGTGACAAGCGTATCCAAAAAAGAACAAAGAATTTAAGAAGTTAAGAGGGCATCGCGGCTATTACAATTTCACACACACACACACACACACACACACACAGATATATATATATATATATATATATATATATATATATATATATAACACTGGTTTTATCCATCAATTTGTTTCCCTGAATATTTATGACAAGTATTTCATAAAATTGTAGAATTTAGAGTTTAAAATTTCGAAACAATCTACTATATAGCCACAGCTATAAACCTTATAAGATAAACCTGACCTTTCGGTTCGTAGGCACGAATCCTGAGGTACAAACCTGACCTCTCATCACCTTTAAAACTTACCACATTAATGGGTCCCATTCAGAATGGCTCAACCCCCGGTGTATCTAATCCATCCACTACCCATGATAAAGTTGGCTTGGGTAGTTTAATTTTAATCCCACAAACTACATAGATTATTTGAGAATTGAAAGTGTTTGTCACTTATCAAGAAATATATTTTGTCCTGAAATTAGTACTGAGACACAAGTAGTATTTATAAATGCAAAAATCGAAGGCATTCGATAAACCCTTCTACCCTACGTAGCCCACACTTCTAACGCGGAACAAACTCGAGAACGATATTTCAGAACCAGTTTTCCGATTGTTTCCTTTCTATAGCTAGATTTGACTTCTAGTGAGATTTCATCTACCAACTTTTATTTGTTTTCACCATTCGTAGAGCTGCAAAATAAAACAAGCTTACTTCTCTTCCTGGATATTTCCTCAGTGTCAGAAAATGAAGTTCTTTAGGCTCTGCGTTCATCATGTCATTATCAGTCCTATAGAATTCGCGCTTCCAGTTTCCTAAGCAAATTCGTTTTTCCAATGTTTGGCAACGATTTGCATTCCGATTCTCCAAAGAGGAGAGCCCTCTCATTCTCTCATTCCTTCGCTCTCTCTTAAACCCCATTCTTATCCATTATCCTTCCTTATTCTTCCCTTTATGGTCTTTCATTTCTTCATTCGTCGCCTCATTTACTTTGCCCTTATCCCTGTGTTTCCACTTCCCATCTCATTATTGTCATCATCCCTGATTTCCCTCCATTCCCCTTCGCTCTCACAGCATCCCCCTTTCTTTCTTTCTATCTCCCTCTTCGCTCCCCGACTCTCTCCCGAGGTGTAGATCCTTCTATGCATAAACATAAGCTCCGTAACACCGCCCATTTGCAAACAGATGACTGACTCCAGTGCGAGATTCAAACCTGCTTCTAATAACAAAACAGGATTGGATCATCCGCGCTGGGGTATTGAATCCTCTGTCCAACCACGGCTTAATCATATTGTCGGCAAGTCGGTTTCGCGGATAAACAAGAGACGGCGCCGCTATACCCGAAAATAGCATCTATTTACGAGATCAATAAAGGTGAAAATAGAGATGAGAAGCAGAGCTCCCAGGCCGATGGCAAGCGCTAGGGGAGAATTAGATTTGTTTTATAAGGGATTAAGGGTGATCTTTATGCTTAAGAATGGGGGCATCGCGATTGGAACTCTGCATGAATAAGGAAAGCCAATCCAATTCGCAGGCAGAGTAAGGGTCATTTTCACAAGGAAGTGTAGGCCCGTGCAGCAAAATGAATGAGAGGAGCTTCTGAGAAAAGGGTCTTTATTCAACCCTACGAAAGAGGCCGTATCGGCGGGCTACTCTCACGACGGGTTAAGTCGCATATTCCAGCCCGTAAGATTTGGTTTGGTGTCGGGATGATCGTGTTTGGTGGCATATGGAGCATGGAATTAGGAATTTAGGTGGATAACATTTGATTTTCCATTACCTAAAGGCTGCACGCAAGTCTCGCTCTTACGAACTTGGATCTATACGGGTGATTTCCCATTGCTGACATCCCTACCAGACGCTTACATTTGATCTTTCAACTGTGGGCTTTATGGCGCAAATCAATATGGGTTACTTTTATTATTCTTTTTTTCATCAATGGTAATCGTCCTCTTAACCAAAGTCCTCTGTCAAATCTGAAGGTTTTGGGGACGTCTCTTTTACTCATTACATCTCTCTCTCTCTCTCTCTCTCTCAAAAGGAGATGCCCCTCAAGTTCGGTTTACTTTCTACTTTAACAGTAAAAATCCATCTAACAAAGAGCAGGATAGGCTTCAAGGGAAAGATCATTACTTTCCGACTCCCTTGTGAAAGAATTAGTGAAGAAAATAGAAACCGAAAAGTCAAAAATCCCAGAGACTGGCTGACCGAATGCAGCAACGCGTAGAGCATAAATGAAAGGGAAACCAGAGGGCGCAGTTTCCTAGTACAGAGGTTTAACATTATTACAACATTGTTTTTAATCAGTCACCAGCCATCGAAATGAGCAATAAATGGAGAGGATTTTCTTGTATAATCAAACTAATTTTTTTTAAACCACCCAGAATGTTTCTCTGTTAATGAAATTAACAACGAAATTTAAAAAACGATCTTAAGCTGTCTTTGGTTACTTTTATATGATGAAGATTGCTTAGTGGTACCAACTTTTTCTGCATCCCATAAACTTGAGAGAACCAGTTCTCGTAACTTGTTAGTGATATACGTGTCAAGATTAACTCATATATTTCAAGTTTTTGATCCAGATTAACTCATGTACTTGAGGTTTTTGATTCAGATAGTGATGTAAAATATCACAAGTAACAAACTATAATACCTATTTCGGCTCACTAAATAAGGCATGTCTGAGAACTATGTATGACTGCATGTGAATGGGAAAGATTAACTGACTTATATCTTGACCCGGCAATGCAACATGTGTGTGGCGTGAAACTGTAGGGTACCAATCGCTGAATGTGTTATGAACAATTTTTGCCAGGTGATTTTTTCTTTTTCTTTTTCTTTTTGCTCCCATTAAACACACTCAAGTATCCATGACGTCTAAAACCTAATCATTGCAACGTCAATAAATATGTCAGTGAAGCAATCAATCATTTAAAAAAATGCAGCAAATCTTCTACAGATAAGATGATTTCTCAGGAGACATTGGGCGCTTTAGGGAAAGAATCAAATCATAATCTTCTGGGAACACATCCTGTATCCTTGGTTTCTCCAACTCGGATCTCAGGAAATGAGGACTGGTCATGTAATGACAGCAAAGACTTGCCCTTTACAATTCTAAAATAACGTCTGACTGAGGAAAAAAGTAGAAAAGTGATTTTTAATCTAAATGTCAAATAAAGGTAAATAAAGTAACGAGTTATTTGTAACTTAACTAATAAATAATTGAATATGCCCATAGTCTAAAGTCACTTAAAAAATAGGTCAAGTCAATTAGATCTGTACATTTTATATATATATATATATATATATATATATATATATATATATATATATATATATATATATATATATATGTATATATATATATATATATATATATATGTGTGTGTGTGTGTGTGTGTGTGTGTGTGTGTGTGTGTTTGTGTATAAACTCTTGCAAGTTTGTTTGAGTAGCTAGAAATAGAAAACTCTTGACGTACACATAATTTACAAGTATGAATATTCCTTTCACCTTTGGCTTTTGAAGCTTAGGAGGAAATCACTTGTGTTTATGAAATTTTGGAAGAGGATTTCACGTCTTTTCCCAGGAGCCTTTTGCAGATCAGTTCACTTTGTTTATGATTATGTGCAATTGAAGCTCTACGCAGTAATATTCATCACTAACAACCTTATCTGGGAAATGTGAACACCATTACAAGCTGCAGTTGTAAATAAGGTAACCCAGCACTCCTGTACCCAAGGATGGTCGGGCAGCGAAGTGATAGGAAGCAGGCTCCACCTTCCCTCCCCATCCCCCCCCCCCCACCCACCCTTGGCATGCCTCTCTCTGGCACTCAGCAACATGCAGTATTCATTGCATGATCTTATTCTCCCCGCAAGACAACCTAAGCATGAGCAGCAGTCTTCAGCCATCAGACGGTACTTTCTGCAGTTCTATTTCCAAGAACAGCATTACGAGACCTACATGATTATTTAGGAAAATTTTGGCTCTATTTATAAATTAAAATAAATTTTAATTCATCTGTATTTCCTGAGAGACTATTGTGATTTAAATCTGAACTCTCAATACTTCTGTTCGATCAGGAATATTCAGAAACACGATTACATCAACTTTCCTTGGATGTGGTTTATCTATCTTCAGTCAAGTTTTTCCTCAGAATTTATTTCTGGTAATCTCCATTGAAGACTACTGAGTTAGGAAATTTTAAAAATAGAAATTACCCGTATAACTACATATGAGCTTTTTCTCTCCATTACTTGATAATTAACCAAAACTATGTACATATATAACTCAATTTAGGTACCCAATTTGACTGAATGGAATCCTAATAATTTTCTGTCGTGAGAGGTAACCCTTGTGATTTGTCAATAAATCGAGATATTGCCTTGACATTAACCTTCCATGGTATTTAGGAAATTTGGGCTGCCAAGCCAAGCAATGGGGCAATTTAGCCCATTCAGCGCTTAAAGCTCGGCTTACACGATGCTGTTCCCCGTATTATTCTGCAAAAACCATCTAGAAAGAAAATCTTACGCATGACTTGGCATGCGAGAATGTGTAGATCTCGCAGTATTCAACAACAACAACAACGAGAGAGAGAGAGAGAGAGAGAGAGAGAGAGAGAGAGAGAGAGAGAGAGAGAGAGAGAGAGAGAGAGAGAGAGAGAGAGAGAGAGTTAATAATGAACTTTAAGCTCAGTGTACACGATGCAATTTCTCGTTCGATTTACTGCTTCGGCGAGATCTCACACGAGAATTTGCACCATGTGCAAGGTTCAAGTATGCGAGTTTGAACTTGAAATTACAACTTCTTTGTTATTTCTCGCACGAGTTCAAGCTTTAGTGCGCATTTGACGATTGTGGATGAGGGTCACTATTAGCCCACGTTCTCTTTTTGCTGAATATGCCAGGTCCTCACACATTCTCCCATTTTATGTCTTGCGTACGATTTCCAGGAGGAATAGCACCAGGTACACTGAAATCGTCAAGCTCGCACTGAAGCTTGAACTAATGCGAGAAAAACCAACATCTTTAAGTTCGTTTTATTTGATATTCGAGTTCAGACTCTCGCGCTGGAAGTGTCCACACAGTCCAAATTTTCGTGCGAGATCTGGGCAAAAGCAGGAAATCGAACGAGAATCAGTATCGCGTCCACCCAGCTGAAGACAGTGAAGGAAGGGAGCAGGATGGATTGGACAGCAAGATGAAAATCCATAAACTAAAGGAGATCAAGTACGAGGCTTCAAGGGTGGAACTACGAGAAAATCTCCCTGTTGGCCTAAGACTAACAGTAAGAGAAGTTGGACAGCATGATTGAAGAAAGAAAACCTGAGTGGAGGTAAAACAAAAGGCTCAAAAGTGGGTGCAGTTCAGAACACATTTTTGAAATGGCTGAAAGGCATCACCATACAAAGTAATTGTAGTCGCTATTTTCGTTTTATGGTACGATCTTAGAACTCAAAGCGAAAGCATTTTCACTGGCGTGGTTGGTGTTCAACTTACTGAGATCCCACGTAACTGAAATTGGAAATACTCAACTTTTGGAGTTCTGGAGGAGTACAACTTTAAGGGTGAGAGGAGCTGGCCATATAATGTTCACGGAATGGAAGCAACTATAACCTAGTGGTAACTGAAGCATCAGATGCACAACCAAGTAGTATCATATGGGCTTCTAGAATCGGAATAAATTGCTAAATGTGGTCCTGGAGATCATTTTTTTATTCGTCATTCAAAGCTTTAGTATGGTCTAATTCTGATTAATTCCTGTTTGGAATATGGCTCTTATATTTGGGGTGTTTATTTTCCTTTATTACAGAGCTTCACGCAATTATAAAGGACTTCTTATCTTCTGGCTCAGTAACACAGTTCGCTGATGACAAACGAACGTATATCTCAACGTAAAAAAAAAAAAAAAATTAATTAATAAAGATAGATTTGCACATTTGAATTTTGGGTCTGGCTTATTAGATTTACAATATGTAATCATGATACAGTTGGTGTAATTGAAGAAACAGCTAACTATAAAGCATCGTAAACGGACAAAAAGTTCTTGAAGGTTTCAAAACAGGATATCAGTTGGTTCAACGTGATCAGAACATTACAAGAAAGAGTTGGTAATGTGCAAGGGAGGTTCCAGAACTTACAAAGAAATGTTTTTGATAGATTAGACTTAAACCCTTAACTATTAGAGAGCATCATCTATAAATGTATGATTCTCCAGAAGGTGAGATTTCAGCAAAATTGAACACTTAGCTGAGCACAGCGTCAGGGAAACCATTAACACAAAATTGGAAAAGGCAGCAGTTTGTTCACCGGAAGTCTAATTCTGGAGTAGTCACTTTCAGCCTATGGGTAAATGTCACTTTCGAACATAGTTAATAAAGAACATTTACTACCATACTTTACCTTACTCAGGGAGTAAGCCTGCACAATACTTTTTTGTTGTTGTTCTCGTTGGGGGGTTAGGAAAGGTCTATGGAGAGCATAAAAGGTCTGAAAAAGGTGTTTTGCAATGAGTTAAAGATACAGAAATTTTATGATAGGATAATTATGATCTATTTATTAGAATGTAAATGTAAAAAATAAATAACGTGCATGTTAAACAGTACCGAAAAATTTCTTCTAATAAAATATAGAATATTTATTTCAATTTTCATTGGTGAAACAAGGCTCTATTTGACAGTAGACTTTAGCTTGTTTTAATTTATTTAGTGCTCAGAATTTAGGCTGTTTCTGTTCGATTATTTTGTGTTTCCCCGTATAAATGAGAATATATGAACGCGTTTAATTTGTGTCCGTTTTATTTGATACTTGTTTTTAGTATGAGTATTAATTACGAAGACCACTTCACATTAAGTTAGGAATATAGTGTTTACAACTTATGCGTGAGGGGGAAATCTTGCATGTGTCCCGAGTAAGCTGGAGGTCGAATCACGTCTTGTTCTTATTCATTCGATATTTCTTTGACTAAAGTGCTGTTATGCGAACGGAGCAATGAGCCATAATCAAACTCATGAACTGAAGAGCAGTAAATCACATGTCAAAGGTGGCAAGGATGACGGTCTTATAAAATCCAGTGAGTAGTATATATCTTATTTCTAAATGTCATCTGATGGCAAAGCAATATGACGCTGGAGTTCGAGGAACAAGCAAGGAGACTTGTGATTGTAATGTTTCCTGAAAGATTGATCAAAATTCCCGCAAGTCAATCATTGTGGTCCATTCCTAATATAACTACTCTGTAACTTGATTTGCTGTTTGAGTTACCCCCGTAGCAAACAGATCTTTCTGTATGCAGACTATCCTAGTTTCTATGAACTAGTGTGCAGATGATAAATACAAGGAAACGCAAGTACACTTAGGTAGCCTTCACAAAAACTGTTTCAAAAAATGTTTTGTGAGCTCAGTGTTTACGATAATCAGAAAGCCTCAGTAATTCTATATGTACGCTTACAATAACGACTTATATTATCATTCCCTTAATTTAATGAACAAAAAGCTCCAGAACTATCTATACAACATCAGTGAGATTTGTGACGCTGTCAAAGATTTTTTGTCTGTGAGATTTAATACATATATATATATATATATATATATATATATATATATATATATATATATATATATATATATATATATGCAATGAGAATATTATTTTATATATAATATATATAATTATATATTATATATATATAATATATATAATATATATATATATATATAATATATTATTATATATATATGTATATAATTATATATATATAATTAATATATATATATATATATATATATAATATACATATATATATATATATATTATATATATATATATATATATATATATATAGATATATAATATTATATATATATATGCAATGAGAATATTATTTTATTTTCAATTGAAACTAATAATCTATACGAAGAATGATCTATGGTTTACAATATCTTTAAAAATAGCTGTCCGTAAGGGTCCGATCATTAAAAAAAAATTAAAAAAAAGTCTCTACGCTGAACTTTCAGAGGCTCAGATTTGTCCCATTAGTTCTGGTTAATAAAAGTACACTGGTGGCGATAGGCATCACCATTACCCACAAATACCCACGATAATCATCAGCTTTATCTAACAACTATTGAGATCATCGGTTTGAACTAATCCGTGAAAACATGATAAAAGGGGACGCAGCTAAAGGCGCCTTTATGCAAGGAGTGTGGAAGGCATACAGAAGGGGAAGACAATATTTGATGTATTCCCCACGATGAGGTGAGCAGAGGGGGAGAAAAGGTAATCCTTATGAGGTGTCACATTAATACGATGGGAAAGAGGGAGAGGCATTCCTCAAGGGACTTGGCTGATGACCCGACTCTTTTAACGTAGTGGGGTACTGAAGACAGACTGAGAGAGAGAGAGAGAGAGAGAGAGAGAGAGAGAGAGAGAGAGAGAGAATGGCAATTTATAACGAGAGCGTGGAGATATATAGAGAGTAAACAATGATGGAGCGAATTGACGAGGAATGGAGAAAAGACAAATTATACAGAACATAAGGAATAAATATGTATTGTATAACCATCAAAGAACTGGAACAAGACAGAAGGCAGGCTCTTGTAGGGTGCTTGCTATTATTATTCCCCCAGAATAAACTTAGATATACTGGATTAGTCACTAAATAATCGCGTACCTACTGAGATAGAAATCTCCAGGCTAAGAAGTATTTTTCTCAACAGGATTCAATATGTCACGACAAACGCAAGCAGGATTTCCAGGGAGTGAAAGTAAACACTGGTTTAACATGCATTTCATTTATATGGATAATTATTATATTTCATACACGTATACACACATGCTATCGTCATATCATTTCCGACCTGCTTAAGCTGAAAGAATTGCTCTTTGTAATGGATGATTATTTTCCATTGAAGTTATCAGAAAGTGCACTGACTTTATAAAAGACACTTATTTTCTGTAGATGATATAGTAAGTCTGTCCACTAGAGAGATTGAACGGAGCACAAACTTTAATTTTCCTGTTATGCCTGAATACCATTAAAACACATTTCAAAGTGTTAAGCTTTCAATATAATTCTGGCATAACACGGATACTGAGGTTCATGCTCCACTGAATCCCTCTACTACAAGACTTCCTTCGCCCACAGACAATGATTTCCTTTCCTGTACAGTGCCTGAAAACTGCAATGGAAAATAGTCCTTCATTACAAAAGTCATTCTTTCCGCTTCAGCAGGTCGCAAATACGGCCTTATGGTCATTCTCAATAAATAATAAAGGGACAAAACAAAAAAATAATAGCTTTAAAAAATGTGTGACTGACTTCCATTATATATCATGGAACTCTCATTCATGAAAAAGAGAGAAAGCAAAGGAAAGACCATTTTTATGATAATTAAGTCATAAAAAGGTTACACTTACAAGAGACTTTCAGTCGAGCTAGGCAACATATTTCATCATCGTCAAATCATCATCTACATATCTTTTGGTTATAAAATCGCAATCCTGATAATGAATATATTCCATCTTTTACGTTGAACACTAGCATACGAGTTTCTATACGCAAACACATATTCGGGAACCCTGTTGCCCTGATGTTGGACTCTGCCAAGGCCACAGTTTGTCATGAATCTCTCTGTGATGTCCTCTGTGGCACTTACCTCATGGGAGATGTAGGGAGAGCGAGGTTTAATGATCTGACCCAGATTCTAGGGTAAACGACGATAGGATTAACTGAGAAAATCCCTTAACTGAGATCTATAGGAATAAAAGCAGTAATGACAAATTTATTGTTTTTCTTCAAGATCTGTTACCCCGAGGATGTACTGACGGCAGCACGAAATGTTTTATGGTAACCAGCAGTCAGAGGAGTCTTACCGACCACAATTACCAGAGAAATATAAAGAAGGCTAATATGAAAGTGCAACTCCATTGAAAAACTCTTTCGTGTATAAAGTGGTACAATGCGTTACATAAGGAGTTAGTTTCACATCCATATAATAATAATAATAATAATAATAATAATAATAATAATAATAATAATAATAATAATAATAATAATAATAATAATAATAATAATAAAGAGACGAAAATTCCATGAAGCAAATAAATGAAACAAAACCTGTTTGTGTAATTGTTGATAAAATCCTATTATTATTAGTCATAGCAAGCATACATCCACATGGAAAATAAAATGCTATTCAGTATCCTCGCAAACTTCTATAACATAGAATAAATAAAAATTTATATAAATACAACTGTTTATACCAAATATTACTGAAGAACTGAATACATGAAATTAATAAACAAATAAATCATCTGGCTCAAATTCTATTCCTAGTCTGTCTCCTGTTTAATGTTAAACTACAGAAAGTCACTGTTACCATATAAGCAATACAACGATTTTCATTAAGTAAAATTGCTAACAAAGTTTCTTTACAAAGAAATGAAATCGCTGATTTCATTATAAGGATTAAAACAGAATCTTCTCTAGACATTGGCGAGTTTAAGGCCCCGTTCACACTAGGCGGAAACCGCGGCGGAATCCGCGCGGATGCTGAAGTATTGACCGAACACATTATGGCGGTTTCCGCGCGGTTCATTCACTATTATGGAAGTGGAGGAAATAACACGCTTATCGGATGTTCAAAACACTTTACCCAAAACTGAGAGAATATGAGCCCAGATTCTTTATTTATTTCAGAATAAGCATAAAACTATTTGACGATTTACTACTGAATAAGGATGATAGTTCATCAAATAACATAGTGTAGAGTGTAATCATTTATATGTAATTATGAGTACACACATCCACACACATTCATATAATGTATATATTACATATAATATATATGTATATACACATGTGTATAATACATATATCATATACATATATACACACATATGTATAATATATAAATATATATATATATACATTATATGAGTGTGTGGATGTGTGCACTCTTAATCACATATAAATGAATACACTCTACGCTATGTTATTTAATGAACCATCATCCTTATTCAGTGCAAGTAAACCGCCAAATTATTTTATGGTCATTCTGATATATATATATATATATATATATATATATATATATATATATATATATATATATATATATATATATAGAGAGAGAGAGAGAGAGAGAGAGAGAGAGAGAGAGAGAGAGAGAGAGAGACATAATCAATGCAGAATCAAGTGTGGAACAGAAATAAAATTAGGACTCACATCAGCATGGACCCGGGTTCGATCCCGATGTGAGTCAGAAATTAATATATAAAATAATATATACTATATATATATATAATATATATATTATATAGATATATATATATATATCTATATATATATATATTAATATATATATATATATCATATATATTTATATATACAAATTTCTGACTCACATCGGGATCGAACCCGGGTCCATGCTGATGTGAGTCCTAATTTCATTTCTGTTCCACACTTGATTCTGCGTGTATTCCACATACCTATCAATGTTAACATGCTTTTTTGTTGAGAATATAATACAAGCATGTCTCATTTTCCACAATTTTGTGAGGGCATGAGATGCCTATGTGTACGAAGATATGCATTTGAAAACCACGATAAACCTGTCTGGAGGAAATGTACCGAGAGGATAGGAAGAATGTCGCTACCTCAGCCAGAGATCAATTTGCATTATATTTCATTCATGATGGTAGAGCTAAACTGCATGATAAACTGATATAATGTGATGAGCATAAACTTAGAAATTCAATAAAAAAACTAGTGCATTACTTAACTAGGATTTTTTCTTTTGTTTTTATCAGAATTGCAGATAATTTCAAGTATTTCCTCCCAACGCGTTTCTTTTACTATTTTGTACTAATCATTTTCATCTCATGTCCCACATGGCTGGACATTTTTCAACTTCATCAGACAAAAAAAAATTAGCTGTGTCAAAGCAGCTAGACTCCATTTTGATAAGTGGCGCAGGCAAACCCGCGCGGTCCATATGAACAGACACTATATAGTAAACGTGTGTATCTCGAACCATTCCTCGCGGTTGCATGGGGAAACCCGATCCGCGCGGATGCCGCGGCGGTTAACAAATCCGCGCGGTTGCATGTGAACACCCCTGTCCTCTGTCATTGACTTTGCATCCGCGCGGATGCAACCGTCGTGTGTGAACAGGGTCTAAATGTGAAAGTCCCAAGTCGTAAGTGAAAGGGTTTAAAAGGCCAGTGGGTATTGCAGTGACGGAGGTTCTTACTAAAAATTGTAATGCCCTTATGAAATTAAAAAAGTAAAACGCACTTTCATAGGTACGTACTATGCGTGTGTGTATGTATGTATGTATGTCTGTAGTATCTGTTCAGAGATCATATTTGTGCATGTGTAATAACTGCGGAACTTTTACAATCGGATAAGCGAAAAAGAAAAGGCAAGAGTTGCAGGGCCTCAAATCAAACTCAGTCGCGCAGAGATGAAGTGAGAGCCATGTTGTGATAAGCATCAATACCCTTTACTCTATGAATTTATGGATTTCCAATTACAATTCGCTGGCAGTTTTCAGGAACCAGGTCCGTAAATAACAGGCTTAGTGGGCACGAACAACCCTGCGCCTGATAAGGGGTTAAGGTAACAGTATACATCACCTTTCTCTCCTTGAATGATGGACCATTTGAGTTCGATGTGAAAAGTATTCTTGTTTTTGTGTGTGTGTGTGTGTGTGTGTTTTTTTTTTTTTTTTTTTTTTTTTGTTATGCAACCCAAAAGGGGTATTGAATAGTTTCAATAAGTACGCAAACAAAAAGTGATGTCTATCTCATGCATAGTAAATTGTTTCATCTTGTATTATAGAAATAAGTGATATGAAATAAAAATAAAATGCATATATACAGCAGCTAGATGAAAAATGACAGTGTTTCAGTCATACTACCCCAAAGATGAACATACATAGCTCCTCTTCTTTATATGGAAGAGTGTTAGTGCTGAAACTGCAAGGTTGCTACTAAAACACTCTCCGAGCCTTTCAAAATCAAAAGCTGTAATGTAAAGTGAAACACTTCTGGCGCTTTCTTATCTGTGGAAAATACAGATAGTGCCAGATGGCGTCAGGATATATTTTTGCAAAATGCCATCATTACTCTGCTTTAAGTCCTGCATTTTCGTCACCGTCTTTCACTTTCTTTGCGTGTGTATCGCTGAGAAGTGACCGAGTTGGATGTTCATTCAGCTCTCTTCAATTTCACGTCCATCGCCTGCGTCTGCTTCATTCCTTACCACAAAAATTCCCTTGTTTTTAAAGAAAGGTAATCCGATAGCGAATGCCTCAAACACAAGCAATTGTGCTTGTTTCGGAAAAATAAATGTCGGAATTGATCAAAGCCTTGCACGAAGGTACCGATAATTCCTTTTGATGAATGACGGCGGAGGTAAAAATGCTAAGCTCACTTATCGTTGATAAAAAGACAGTGTCCAGTGACCATTCTCATAAATTTCATCACTTTAAGGAAAACTACCAATTCCCACTCAGATGAAAACAACGATTGTCAAGAAGCTTTAACTCTTCTATTCATCACAGTCGCTTCCGACTCAGGCGCTGAAAAGGCGAAAGATGGAGTAATTCGGATGAAAAACGAAGTGGCCACAAGCATGATGATATTAGTTCTCATCCAGTTTGATAAAATTTGCTACTGCTTGCGTGTGCGATGCACTAAAATTCACAACTCATCTTGATATTTCAGCCCGTTAATGAGTCCGCCTTTGGATTAATACACAAAACGTGTAGCGTAAAAGGAGATAATTAATATAAAAGAGAGGAATGGCTTTTCATGATACACCTCTTTCTTGCTTTTTTACCACTTTAAGTTTCATCAAGTTTACCTTCCCAATTCATCAGACAATTACCATATTTTCATTAGTCTTACACGTCCCCTCTAATCAAGGCTTCCCAGATCATGGCGCCGCTCTAGTGAAGTCCTCTCTCTTTTCGGTTTCAAGATTTACGATACAGAAATTAATCTTTTTGATTGGTAGCGAGCGTTTGCCATACGAGGCAAACGCAAGGGAGTGGAGTGGACTTGAGACTGTGAATTATGTGTTGCAAAAGAACGAAAAACAATTTATTCAGAGGCAAAAAGATAAAAGAAAAAAGGGCTTCCAAATTAGGAGTCGCGTGTTACCCTTAGCAGATCTTTGGCTACTGTTCACATAAATAAACCATACTTTGGATACACCAGGCCCATCAGTAATCTTCATAGCCACCCCTCAACATAAGAACTGAAACTATAGATAAATAATACATGTATTTCGTCGCCTTGCTGGTTTTAATCACCAGAAAACTGATAAATGACTTCTGGTTTTGCCTAACATTGGACACTAGAAAGTAAGACATGAAATCACGATGGCCTGAACAATATGCCTAGTAGCATCACTGCTCAATATTGTGGCTGACATTGAGCACGTTTTAAAATTTACTGAATGAATTTCACGAAAAAAATGGTTGGCAAGCTTTCCTTCTCTCTGCACTTGCAGTGCAATGATAATGATTTCATCTAAAAACAGAAAAACGCATCCGATTTCTGGACTGAAGGAAAAAAGGAACATATGGAAACGTTTCTGTAAAACTGTGAAATTCCAGTATAGATGCTGTTGAGGTAAGCCGTGACTCATAAACCCGGTTATTTTTCGACAGTGTCAGTAACCTACATGTTGTGACGCCAGTTTTAGTAATCATAATCAGTCCGTCAATCGAATGTTATGAGATACTAGTGGGAATGAAGAAGCAAGAAAAGAAGAGGAAGAAAACAACATACGTGAATGATGAGCGACCCATGGGATACACAAATACATAAACGTTGTGTGTAATAACTGACGTTTCCTCATAACGGAGCATAAACGATTAACGAAGAAAATCGACAGAAAGTATTGAAATAGGTTGAAAGGTCTTGCAAGAGGAAAATTATGATAGTAAGGGAGAGTAGGAGTAAGTTTGCGAGTGTATGTATATGGACACCAGAAAGAAGAACGACAAATGCCACAGTGGATCGTGAAGAATGGTAGTAGAGTTTGATACATATTGGCGGGTGGATCTACTGTCTACTATCAACATGTTTAGGTTTCTTAACCCGATCCCATCTTCACTCGAAGCGTTCTGCAGGACCAACACTTATATTTCATGTATGCATATTTTTAACAACATTCACTGAATAGCACTGCGTATTCCACACCCAAAGCTTTGCAACTTCTCAAAGTCACCGTACATCCAGTACCATGTTTTAAGCAGTCGCATTTGGCAAATTCCGAAGTACATTTTTTCATAACAAGGCTACCAGCCTAATTACCAAAACCTATCAGTATTTTTAACTTAAACCCCATCTCAATATGTCCATACCTCTGATAGTAAAAGCAGGATATCTACCATGTTTGTCTTCTATACCCCACCGTAACATCTCATCACCATCGTCATGGGAAGCCCTTCCAATTTCAGGATCACATTTCAAGAGTGATGAGAGTTGCTCCACTTGCGGAATGGTTCCAGAAAAACAGACTTATCTCCTCCTTTACCAATGAAATTGATTACAGTTCAACCAACTGTCAACCAATGCATCTGTCATTGCAGTAAGAATAAATGCAAAGTACTTTACTCAAATAAGTTTTCGGGGTTAAAGGTCAAATTTTCTTGATCCCCAGAGTTGTGCCCATAACTGCAATTTAATGTTTTTATCTGATACTCTGGTAAGAAGTAACAAGTCAAAGGTTGAGTTTTTAATCCCGTGGTTTGATGGTCCGGATTTTATTTATTGTTGCACCATCCCACATAAGCAAGGTATGGCTGTATGCACTAAGTTTAGACAACCTATTCATCGTCAGGAAAATTTGGTGTGTAGTTGCTCTGAAGTTCTTTGTTCTAAAATATTCAGTAAGATCGACAATGTTTACATATTTCCTCTTTACCGGAATCCACATACCGAGGATTCTATACGTGACTGTCACTTATCATTTGTGGAGACTGTAATGCAAAGCACAGCAAGTGGATAAATTCAAATCTCACGGAAAAACATGACCAGTCTTGAGTTCTGTGTATCCTCCGATTTTTTCCAGGTAATTGAGGAACCCAAATATATTTCTGGTAATAGATTGGACCTCATATTCACAGATGTTCCAGCATTTGTCAAGTCCAAGGTCTTTAAATGTATGCATAGGCACTCCTGATCACTAAGCCATTGAGATGGACATATCTGTCATTAGGTATATTCCTAATGCTAACATTGAAAATAGGTCTGGCTGAAACCTAGAACCAATTGGTATTGCATTATTTTTTTAAAGCTTGTCAGGCCCTTAATATTTCAGATGCTATATTAGATCCTGATCCTAGGAAGTTAAATGAAATGCTGATGGCTATTTTAATAAGGTCTGTCCCTAGAAAGGTCATCAAATTCTGGACAAATGACCAGCCATGGTTTGATGATGCATATAGACGAGCTTACCATGGCAAACAGACCAGATTCAACAGCTGGGAGACAAATATTTTTCAAAAGAAAATTACACTATTTTTGTTGAATGACACCATGCTGTGAATAAACTTACCATAGAGCTGAGAGTAATTACAATCATTCCTTGAAGGGAAAATTTTAAGGAATTACTCAGCCTAATCTATGGTGGACCAAACTGGCGTAATCTACTAATAGCTAACAGTTGATGGTAGATTGGTTACTGGCCCTAGGGAAAAGGCTGAACTGCTTCATCAAGCGTTTAAAGTTAAGCAATCAGCTGAAGATGCCCCTCTCCTTGATACTTGTCATCCTGAACCTATTCTTACAAAATCTGCATTTTGCTCAATGGATATTAAGAAACCTCTGGATTATCTTGCCAGCGAGGTTGGAGAAGCTCCAGACAGCTTTTTTTCCAAGATTAGTAGATTCTATAGATTTTTACATCAACGCAGTATCTTTGCAGATGAGAGCAAGCTTAGTAATACATTGCCTGTTCCAAAGAGTGGAATATCTACAGACTGCAGTAGTTATTGGCCAATTTCTATTCTTCCTGTGTTTCCAAAGTTGCAAAAAACCTTATTTGTAAGTGACTATATAAGTATGTGGAATCTAAAGAATTGTTGGCTAATAGTCAATATGTATATGGAAGCAGTAGAGTAATTCAAATAGATTTTCGTGCTGCTTTCGATTGAGTAAATCACAAGGCACTTGTTTATAAACTTCTGAATTTTGGAGTGGGGGATATAATTATGGATTACTTCAAGATTTCCTTACAAGTAGGCATCAGTGAGTTGCTGCTGATGGGATCATTAGTGAACCAAGACAAATTGTGTCCAGAGTTCCACAGGGTAGTGTTTTTGGCCCACTGTTATTTTTAGTGTATACAAGTGATATCGTTCTTGGCCTGGATAACAAGATTGTTCAGTATGCCGAAGATGCAACACTTGTGGGTGTAGTAAAGTCTCCAATTATGAGAAATGAAGCTGCCATCAACCTCAATCTGAATGTGGACTAGATCAGTGAATGGTGTACTCGGTAAAGTATGAGGTTGAACTCCAGTAAAACGAAAACACTATTGACTAGCAGATCTTGTACAGATTTTTCATTTCATCTTCCCTTCAGGTGGATGGGTCTTTGCCAAATGAGTCTGAAGCTTTAAGTACTCCAGATGTAACTTTTTATTCACATATTACTTTTGGGAAACATCTAATGAAAATTTAAGCAAATGCTGCACGAAAGTTAGGTATGGTTCGTAAGGTCTCATACTTATAATAGTGATAAAATTAATCCAACCTGTTTTAGGTCATTTGTGCTTATTTTACTAGAATACTGTTCTTTTGTGTGGATGTCTGCTTCTGCCAGAGATTTACCTCTTTTAGATGGAGTTGTTCGTGATGGTAGGTTTCTGTTTCCTAATATTAGCAGTTATGACTTGGACTATCGACGGATGGTCACTTGTTTGTCACTTTTTCATAAGTTGTATTTTAACAGATCTTTCACATACACAATTAACCGCTGATCCCCTTTTCCTAGAGAGAGTACCCAGATTTGCTGACCAGCAGCACCAATATGCAGTAAATGTGCCTCGCTGTCGAACTTATCAGTTCCAGAGGTCGTCCTTTATTACTCACATTGTTGGACAGTGGAACAGCCTCCCAGAGGATGTTGTGCGATGGGAACTTTAGAAGTTTAAGCAAATATTGAATGCATTACTACCCTAAAACAATTCAACTTGTATTTTAATATTTTTCTTACATTTATATTTATTTTTTAATTTGTTAATCTATCTGTTTGGAATTTCAAGTCCATGGCCCCTGTAGGCTTGTTCCATATGAATAGGGTCCATTTTCTGAAAAATAATAATAATATGTTATTTTAGGTCAGTGCCCAGGAGATAAGCTGTGGAGTTTCGAACAAGCTCAGCAATCCCCCTTATTTCTCACATTAATTACTCTCTCAGAAATATTACTGCATTTTGCATTTCTTTATATATTACTAGTATTTCAAATGATTTATCAAAAAATTAGAAGAAAGCCACCACAATTTCTTGATAGTATCATCAAAAATGCCATCTCTTATGAGTTTAATCCTATATCTGTTGGACTAAATTGATTAAAGTTCCCGTTCTGTTAGCCATTAATGCAGTCCATTGACCCACATATTCTAAGGTCTCTTTATGAATAAAATTACTAGTTTCACAAAGAAAAAGCACGTCTGCTCTCCTCCACCAACACTGTTTTCCCAATATAATGACTGATGATAGAATAAGAGAAAGGGTGATTCACTCAGTATTCGAGGTAAGGAAGAGAGCAAGGATTGTCCTCAAGATCGGCAAGACTTGGAGGGTATATAGAAGCAACGTGGCTAAGTATAACTGTATTCTCGAGTCATCTATCATTTTGGAAGTGAGGCATCGATTTTGTTGGTGAATGAACGAAAAAGGTGGAAGTTGGGAAGAATTGTTTCTGTAGCACATGAGGCTTAAGAACTGAAAGGTTGGGAAATGTAGATACGTAAAAATTTGACGAACAGTTTAATGAAGGCGAATAGATCGTTGTATTTTCAGACATTTCGATCAAATGGAGAGAATGAAGAGTATGCTAATTTGGAAGAGTGAAGAGTAAAGAGAAAACTATGCTAGATATATGTAAAGAGAAAAATATGCTAGATATATGAAGTTAAAGAGGTTTGGGAAAGAAAGATCCTTAGCAGCTAAGAAATATGAGTGTGGACAAGATAGAGATGATGACTTGGGGGGTGCGGGTGTATGAAGAGGCTAATGTTGTGGACGTTTTCTGCACTGGAGTTCATCCACAATTCAGCAGGTCAATCATAGATGTAGTATGACCCCTCGACTGGTTAACCATATATATATATATATATATATATATATATATATATATATATATATATATATATATATATCATATATATATATATATATATATATATATATATATATATATCTCACTGTAATGGGCACTATGTCTGCCTGTCCGTCTGTCATTCAATCACGGCCAAACGACCTGTCCGATGGGTATGAAACTTGGCAGGGTTATAGTGGGGGCCCTAAGATGGTTTATAATGGGGTCTCAAGCAACAAAAGACACTATAGGCACCGGAGGGAGCGGAGCGCCTTCCCCGAAACGGGGCTGGTTCAGCCCGTGGACTTCATAACGTTGCAAATTGATCATACCTAATTTTCTGTATATGTGGTAAATAATATGACTCAATTTTCGGTATACGTACTAAATACGACTTAGTATCGAATACTGTGGGGATAAGACATCAATGGCACCAAAGGGGGTTGGGATTGGAGAGGGTGTGGCAGAGAGAGAGTGAGAGGGAGAGGAAGTGAGAGAGGGAGAGTAGAGGGGGTGTTAAGGAGAAGAAAGAGGGTAAGAAACAGAGAAGGTTGGGAGAGAGAGAGAGAGAGAGAGAGAGAGAGAGAGAGAGAATTTATCAGTTGCCGTTCAGTCACTCCAGGCAGGTCAGTACAGTAATTTCTGGGTAAAAGGGACAGTCAGCACAAGGTGGTGCTGGGAAGCTTCTTTGAATTCTTCAGAGTTTTCTCCCCGGCAACACCGGGTTGGTCAGCTAGTAATATAGATATATATATATATTATATATATATATATTAATATATATATATATATATATATATATACATATATGTGTGTGTGTGTGTGTGTGTGTGTGTGTGTTTGTGTGAGAGTATGTAGACAGATAGACAGACAGAGGGACATATGCATAGCAAGGAAAACATGCAAATGCATTCATACATAATGTGTATTGCCTCAAAAAATTACAGGCCAGAGCACGGGCACTAAAATCACAGGTTAAAAAGCCATTCCATGGCACAGTACAATGAAGTCAGCTCTCTGACCCGCTTCTGGTGCCTTGAATGACTGCTGATGTCAATGGCATGACGCCGGATTGATTGGGGTTCGAATTCTTACCTATAGTCACGGTAGGGCAAGATTTCGTCTGCCTTTCCTATTTGTATGTTAAAGAGGAGGACAGTTTTTCTTGTATACAAAGAGCTTTATACATAATAAGTTGTAGGTTACTGTAAAGATCGTTATAAAAACAGATTCCCCTCATCAACATCGTTCCCCATCTGGTGTTAACAACAGCTTGCAGCTCATTTTTCAAATCCTTCCTTACCAGACAGACATACGCCGAATTGTTCAGTGATACGTTTCATGTAAGATCCACTTTAGGGGTCGCCATACTTCTGAAATGAATGGAATTCATTCGAAACCACTCATGAGTTCAGTTTAATAGATTTGCACTCATACGCGCCTCTAAAAAGATAAGTGACTCCTTGTCTTCTCAGCAAAGCTCTGGAAGTTGAGTCTCCTAAGTCCAGGGGGGAGGCTGCCGCTGCTACCTCAAACGTTCAGACTCCATTCTTTCAATATTGATGTATTCCTCGCCAGTTGTCTATAAAATAATTAAGTTATTATGCTTCCATCTTCTCATTCTATAGATTAAAATAAGTCTATTCTCTTGGTTTTGTTTTTTGGACCCCTCTCTGAAGTTAGATGTTGCCAGAAGTAGAGCTATCAATAGAAACTAACCGGCTTCAATTCTTTACAGTCGCGAGTCTCAGGAAAATGTAAAGAACTTAAGTACAATTTGTTTAAAGTCTCTCTCAGTAGATGAACTCTCGAGTAAGAACGTATAGCAACAATACATCGAGGAATTAGTGCTGGAAAATGAGGTCTGAGGTAACGTATGTCCGAAAAAATGAAAATTTCAATCTTTAACCTGTCTATATGATTTGCATAATCGCTTGTCATAAAAATTTGCATTGACAAAATGTGAAACTTATGAAACAACCAACAGTCGATAGTATTAAAATCTTGTTTCTAGCGTCGATTACCTTCACGTGACGCCAGTCTTAAAATTAAATGAACCACTTACTCAGCCAACTGTTTTCCTCTCGGCAACGTCGGAGTAAACTGTTTATCCATAATAAAGTGTCATATTCATTCGCAGATGCATAAGGGAGTGCTATATATATATATATATATATATATATATATATATATATATATATATATATATATATATATATATATACACACATATATTATACGCACATATATATATGTATATATATATTTATATATATTTAGAGTGTATATTTATGCACGTTTGCAATAGAACGTTATTGGTAAAGAGCGGCCCCAAATAATCTACTACACAATAAAAAGTTACCATATCCCAAACACGACTTCATTTGTCTTTACGAACGAGATGAACTGTTATTTTTCTTAAAGACACGAGATCTACAATGCAAGAACTGGTCTTAATTACAGAATATTTGATGACCTCAAGTTTCCAAGATACATTTCTGCAATTGTGAAAAATCCCATTGCCTGTTAACATGTTATGATGACGTACAAGATCTTTGTAAAAGAAATAAGCTCCAACAGCAAGTTATAAAATATTTAGAAATCGCCTGATAAAAAAGTAACGTCACAATTTCATGAAACCCGAGGACGGACAGGTAATTGGCAGAAAGGTAAACAACGAGAAGCAACCAATAAAATGGGAGCGAAAGTGGGGGAAATGACCGTCGCTCGCACAGCTAATGACAAAAGCTAATGAGCCGGTAGACAGCATATCCATTCGGCGATGACGCCAAACCTTTCTTAATACATCCCACTTAAGAGACATAATTGCGCTTCACGTGCATACAAATCACGCGCAAATGACTTCATTCATTATGGAGAGGCCACTTCAATCGTCTGCACGGTTGGCAAAGGTCACTCCAGGTATGGAAGGGACACCAAAGCCTCCAAATCCCTGCCGGGCGATTTCACAAAAATACAACGCTCACAGGTTACAACCGGGGCAGGTGTAGCCCCGGGGAATAAACAACAGCCAGAGGTGTAATTTACAACCATATGTTTCTATCATATAGGAAGACCTAACACATAATTGGTAGTGAGTCAGGTGTAACTTCCTTGAAAGTTCCCGCGTGAAGAAGGGGAGCCCCAAGATCACGCGAGGTCTACCGTAATTACACACAAACTAACCAATAATAACACATACAAAAAAATACAGAGGTCTATAATTGGTAGTGAGCATTTCATTATCGCGGCTGCGTCTATTCATTTGAGCCGCGTTCCCCACTGCAGAGCTGGACTGGAGGAGGAACGGGAAGGGAAATCACAATTATCACCTTACAAATCCAGCGAGGAGCGCTCGCCTCACCAAACACCATTTACTTATTTTCCCTCGCCAATTAACAGCCAACGCTCGGAGGTGTTGTCGTCACGGCAAAGGCACAACAGCAGTAATTAAATGGAAAGCTATTAATGCAAGAAAACATGAATTATCATTTACCTTAATTAGTCTGTAACTTTAGCCTTCCACTTTCACGTCACCACCCAAATATAAATCATAGCCAAATGGGACTATTTGTTTATTTTTTTCAGTTACATCGCGTGTGCCAGAGAGAGACCAGGCAATGAGCAGATTGCATATTTGCCACGTTATTATTCATTCCTCGTGGTAATTCACACCCTCCCATAATTAGTAATGTTGCTTGGTCAATATACCTTTCCAACTGAGTTTACGCGCATTTACATATGCATGCATGCATGCATATTCATTATACATATATGCATTTCTATTGACACGTAATATTTTCATGTACATGCCATTCAGGTACACACACACATACACGCATATATATATATATATATATATATATATATATATATATATATATAATATATGTGTGTGTGTGTGTGTGTGTGTGTGCATATATATATATATATATATATATATATATATATATATAATATATATATATATATATATTCTAACCAATTATATATCACTACTAAGTCTGATACAAGAATTTATCCTCTTTGTGATGCGAGTGGAAGAAATCGGCCAAGATTGTTTCTGACGTGTCTTACTGCAGCGTTGTGACAAAAACCTTCCAAGCTTGTGTAGAGAGAGAAACGTCAAGGCTCCTTCACCATTTCCAGTTAGCATTAGGACTCAGGGTTTGCAGAGGTTATCGTGTCCCTAACAGAGAGGAAATCGAGAAGTTCAAGGTACTGTGGCAATTCTAAAAATACACATGTGAGTGTTTTGTTTGTGCGTTAATCTCGAAAAAAAAGTATTATGACCTTATAACAGAGACAAGCCAATATGTCTCCCTGTATTTTCTGTACTTATTCGAATAGGATGTCTCGTCATAATGTTGAATATCGCAGAAATTATGGCAGACGCATGGTATCATTTTCCGAGTTGATTTGCTTTACCGTTTGCTTTTCTTTAATATCCAGGAAAAAATGTTACATAGAAAACCGCTTATCCCCATCAGCTATTCAGGCTGTGTAATGGTACATTTGCTTTTGTTATAAAACTGATTTTGGCGGTTATCACCAGATATCCAGATATCATAAAAAAAGGAAAAAAAATCAGTGGCAAAACAATTATGTGCTGTGAACAGTACTTCAGAGGAATTTCTCTACCTGCAAGACCACACAACAGTCAATTTATTTTAAACTCATTCTTCATAATCGTCTTCTCAGTTCTGGCGTTAGTGTCAACTGGAAGTCCTTACTCCCTAGGAGGAGATGACATCCTTTTAGGATGGCACTTCGATTGTTATGGCAGTGTGTATTAAAACAAAAAAAACATATATATATGTAGAATTCAAGTGTGTTATATGGAGGATTTAAGTGATTTGTACTGTAAGCAGAGCTAATAAGGCGGTTACTAAAAAACATCCCAGGAAACGAACATCGGCATGAATAAAAATATTGCGAAGACATCAATATTGCGTTTCTTCCCGTAGAATGCTTAGAGGGACACGGCAAGAATTTTAAATTGAGGACAAACGCCAAGCCCTGTGACCTGTGAGGTCATTCACCGCAGAAAGGAAAATTGAGAGAACAATGGTTTAAAAGGTGTAACTGGAGGAAAACCTCGCAGTTGTACTATTGTTGGGAGAGGGTGGAAAACTGAAGAAAGAGAATATGAACGGAGGTACAGTAACACAAATGCAAGTGGGTACATCTAGGGGGCATAGGGACGCTGCAAAGAACGTTAAGTAATGCCTACAGTGCAACTGAAGGCACTTTCCCCTACGAGACAGAATGATTCAAGATTTAAAACGCAGCGCTCATGGAAAGGAATGTTCTGAGGTGTGAGTGTTCACCAACCGGTCAGTAACACTGTTTGATAGAGATCTGGGTTAAAGAGTTCCGTGACAGTACTGTAATATAATCAAGCAGGATCAATGCCCTCGTATTTGAAATTATCTTATGAACTCCGGTGAGTAAAAAGGCCAAAATGTTGACAGGCTTGATTGCACTCGATTTCTCTCAAGAAACTTATATTTAAAACATTGACTTCACGTTATAATACTGGAAAAAATGTTGAAAAATACAACCGATAATTCTACCATTAATGGTCACAAAAATGCAAGAAAAAAAATGTAACGGATGAACTATCTCCAGAGGTAACCACTGATTCAGTTAACCTTTCTCGGAGATCTAAATTTTACTTTAATTATGGTTTTACCAATTTTTTCCCACCATATCATTAAAGTCGATGACCACAGTCGTTGCAACACTAAATAGCACAGATAAATCAGTCAGCCAAACTTTATGTCATTAATGTTCCACGATGGACTAACTAATGCTTCCAGTTCTATTTGTTGATTTATGTATTCACGAAGAGCGTTTTGAGCCGCACGTATTTTGTCTTATCAAAAGACACATTTCCATCTTACTTCAACTTTTTAATCTTTCATTAAGAATGCTGAATTGCCTGAATTGTGAAGTTAATTTTTTTCAACAAATAGTTTTAAGCGTGCAGAGAGAGAGAGAGAGAGAGAGAGAGAGAGAGAGAGAGAGAGAGAGAGAGAGAGAGAGAGAGAGAGAGAGAGAGAGGGGGAATTTTCACGAAATTCCACTTTCTAAGTATAATTAAGCCACTAAATTGATAGCAGCATGCTCTATAAAATCATGATGGGGAAAATGCATATCTTGAGAAATGGAACTGAGGTTGTTGTATAAAGCTGGAAAAGGCAAACGTTGCTGATCTTCCTCAGCAAAACAATAAAAATATCACTCCCTTCTGAAAGCATCAAAAACAGAACACGCACAGAGGTGTAGTAGTAGTTTCCAAGTGCTTCCGTGATTCGTTGTTCAAATATCGATGGGTAAATGGCCGTACAAATTGCCGCTGTTTGTATGGATCGTGCGGCTGGTTGGGTGGGTATTCGAACCAGTTTAGGAGGCGGCTCCGAGCTGCAGTGAGCCATGAATGGACAGCGAAAAATAATCGTTGTTGTGAAATGTGGCGAATTTCAAACAAATAGTTATAAATCGTGTATAAAACTTTCAAGTAAAAAGTTGAGTTGGAGATACATAAATGCTATACAGAATTCCAATCAACGCGCAACGAAACTCGCACCGGACCAGGTTCAGAAAAGTCCAGTTCGATAATATTCACTCACACCCGCCAACACCAACATTTCTAATAACAAAATTATCCTTAATTGGCCGCGGCTCCTGACCTATAATTTACGCAGGTAGGAAATTACGCGAGTGGCCGAAAAACAGATATTACCCCTCTAAAATTACGTAAGCCTAGTCATGGTTACCGTAAATTTTCTTATTCTCTTCAGCCAGGTTCAAGAAACCATAACCTTTATCTGTTCTTGCTTGATTCTGGCAGTGGCGACTGCAGAAATCCCAAGAACAAAGACGTCATGTGTTGCAGCAAAGGTATTGAAGGGGCTTTTTTCGTCTACAGGTGACAAGGAACGAAAATAAAATGAAGTCAGTTTAGTGCACAGAGTCGAAACTCCAGGATGTGAAAGAAATAAATGGGTATGTCGAAGGCATTCCTGAGTTTCTCTGTAATTACTTGCGAAAGGTTTTAATGCCAATGAAAATTCTTCAGGAAATATTCCAAAAGAAAAAACAAAATCCCTGGACTAATTCTTAAATGGCAACGCAATATTTTACTAATTTCACATTTTTTAATGCTGCTCTACATTTCTCTATAATTCTTTTTCCCCGAAGAAATTTCTTTTCCTTCTTTCGATATCTTCTTTTCACTGGAATTGCCCTCTCTGCGCCTCCCATTTATTCGGTGAAATTCCATTTGAATGACCAACAGAAAGGGGAGATCTCTCTCTTCTTCCACTGCTGATGCTCAACTGTCTGCAGAATTCTATCTAGTCTTCTGTTACTTTGGTTTTCCTAAACGACGCCTCCGCCTCACCCACATTATCTAGTCTATCCAAACAATATGCTTCCATTCACATTTCTATTTATCGCCTCTCTTTTTTCGTCATTTTCGAAGGAAAATCATGACATCTGGTATAAATAGTTTATTCCATATTAACGAATAAAGCAATATGACTGATGACTACTCTGTTCATGGCGTGCTCTCTTGAAGGCCCACAAAATTAAGATTAAATTGGATATCATACCTGAAATCTTTCTCCCAGCTCTATCTATCTATCCGTCTGACTGTCTGACTGTCTGTCTGTCTACCAATGAGACCGTGTGCAACCGTTCACTGCTGTTTCCGTTGTTTCTCTTTCCATTCCGCTCCCTCCATAATTACTCTGCTCCCTCAGTCGGTCCTTTTTCTCACCCTTCCCTTTATCAAAATGTCGCCACCTGTCAGTAAAAGTGAGAATAGGAAATTATAGGTTCCTCGTCATACATGAAATGAAGATCCCGGGTCTTTGCTTGACCCCGTTTCTCTCTCTCGCAATGTCTTTCTGACGCCTGTATTACTCCGGCGGTTGTTGATTTGCTCCAAGTTTATTCATTGCTAATTTATTCATGCTTCCTCCCCTCCCCTCCCTCCCCTCCCCTCCCCTCCCCTCTCCCGAGCAAATGTTTTCCAAAGCCATTCTTTGGAAGACCATCATCTCTCCGTGACCATTAATGGAATGCTTTCTGTCGACGCAGTCAGGGGAATTGTGTCGCTCAGAGCACACACCGATGAGACTCGAGAATTTTGGTACGATGGTCTTGTTACCTAATAATAATAATAATAATAACAAATCATGACTCCCTACAATAATATCACCTCTTTTATTTCCATCAGGATTATATCCACATCTAAATGAATATGGAGTATTTAATACAGAATCTAATAAGTTCATGATAATCAAGTATGCCATGAAAGAAGGCGAGGTATTTTGCACTAGATCAGCATGAAAACATTAAAACTGATCTGTTTTTCCAAATCTAGCATCAATACCATTCTGCTCTCTGATTTACCATTCTTTAATATACTGTATCAATAAATAAATATATATTAATATTTATACTGTATAGTTAGGGTAAAACCCTGGGTTCTCATTGGCAAGGTTCGGGATCTATTCTCAACCAACTGACCTAGCACCATGTTGCACTGGGTCAAGAAAGACATGGCACTAACAACCTCATCCGTAGAAGACTTGCTGCCAAGCGGAAGACCTCAATATTGTCACACAACCTTTCTCAAAGGGAAAAGCCTTATTGTTATTGCACACACACACACATACACACACACACACGCACATATATTTAAATATATATATATAATATATATATATATATATATATATACATAATACCGTATTTAATTCCATTATGCAGTAAACAAAAATCTTAAAAGTTCAAAAGTGTAATGATACAGCGACACTGAAAAATGACTGCTCAGAAATTTGTCCAACTCCCAAGCACTTGGGTAAATTACAGTACAATGGAAGCAAATATAAGTAGTGGTATGATTTAATAAAAAAAATTACACAATGGAAGCAAATACAAGTAGTGGTATGACTGAATTAAAAAAAACAATTATATAACAGTTGACCTAAATAAGCAGTTACACATCTGTGTAAATCAAAATGGCACTTTTTTCACCATGTTCCTTTTTCATGCTCTGAAAGGGAAGTCCTGCCACCAGAATAGAATACCATTAAAGGTTTCTGATGATATTCTTTATGGATGAGGCTGCTAGTCTCACCCCAGTTTATGTTAACCCCAACAGACACTGGTCCATTTTGTAGTTGACATGACTCTTTGGCGGTAGGCTGGAAGCACATCGTGGGCCTAGCAAACGTGAGATGAATGTTGTTCCACTTAGCACAGCGTTCACTGTGGCTGATTGTGCCTTCATCGCAGAATATTCAGAACTTAGGATTGTGAAATCAGAGTGTATACGGACTAGAGGAGGATGTTTATGTCAGCGCGTCTGTAAACAAGACAACCATTCTAATATACACAGTTGTGTAACTGCTTGTTTAGGTCAACGGTTATATATGTATTATATATATATATATATATATATATATATATATATATATATATATATATATATATATACACAAATATATATATATATATATATATATATATATATATATAAATTCAGTTATACTACACTTGTATTTGCTTTCATTGTGCTGTAATTTACCCAAATACTTGGGGGTTGGACGAAATTTCTTATCAGTATATTTCCTTTATCAAAGGCTATATAAATGTATATATATATATATATATATATATATATATATATATATATATATATATATATATATATATATATATTTCTTAGATAAGTTTAATATTTGGAAGCGGAGCTTTTTCACATTTTTATTTTTTTTATCTCAGCTAATTGTTGTTTTCCTTGTGTTAATCACCACAGGTATCTCGAAGGTAGCTTAGAACCAGTCAGTCATTTAGGTTCCACACTTTTAGCTAGAGATGAATGCAGTCCGTGTTCACTCCGTATAGTCTTTCAAACCCATAAATAATTCATACATTTGTTCTTTATAATGTAAGTTACTTTTAAGCAATTGACAGACAATAACCAGACAGCGACAGTCTTCCCGTCTGAAGTTCTTCCTGAATTCCACCCAGCTCTTCAAATGAAAAAGGCAGTGATCTTCGGCCACATATCACCAGGCCATGCATATATTATATCTGATTTCAGCTTCAAGCGAAATGACGTACTAGTGAACCACTTAACAGGCGGCTAAGGGTCTGTATAGAAATCAATAAGGCGCTGTCACAATACCGAAGCTTAGCTACGAAGTCGCCACAGGGTGGGCGAGGCCAATTGATTCACCAAAATGCCAAAGGCGCATAATATCTCGCGCCGCCTCCAAAATTCACACAGAGCCTTGGCATGCCAGTCTTTCCCACCATTAGGCCATAATTAACTTGCAAATTCAGGTATCATTTTTATTGAGGGAGCTTCAAAAGACATATCAGATACGGGTGGGCGGCGTTCGGGTGCCTGGGTGGTTTGCTCTGGCTTCGGCTTCTGGCTTTTAGTTCGGATGCCATAGTGGGTCTTATTAACATGTTAGTTTTCATTTGTCGAGAAGTGCTGTTGTAGTGCTTGCTCGAGGTACAAAAGACTTACACTAATTCGGCACTCGCACCATTCAACGCTTTCGAACTCTGAAGTTTTAGCATTATGTTAACCATCGTTATTGTTATATTTCATGTTAAAAGGATTTGTGTTGTTAGTAGGTCGTGATCAAATATGAAAAAGTAGAAAAATAATACAGTGACCGAGAATACGTAAATCATGAACATGACTGTGATATATATTTGCTTTCATTCACAGCAATGCTGATCATTTTTAGCAGAGACGGATAAATTATATGATCTCATTTTTCGACGACGTTATGACACGTTCTCTGTTATGATCGAAGTCGCCATTGCCAAATTTAACAAAGCTATTCGGCCAAGATTTTCTGTCCAAGTAATTACCGGCACGTTCGTGAGTCTGGCAAAAGATGCACGAAACACAACTGGAGATTCCGGGAAGCGACCCCCACCCCACCAGCCCCCCCTCGCGCACGTCGTCGGAGCCTTCTTTCTCCTGGAGGCGACGAGCGTTCGGACGAGGCTGATGTTGGGAGCGTGGCGATGTGCCGATGATTACTCGAGGCCATTGTTAGCTATTGTTTGGGACCTGCCCCTCCCATTTCACGCCTTATTCCGCCCACTACCTTTGGTCCCGGTCCACACCCATCGCTCCCCATTAACCCCGCTAATCCGATTTGGCTCTCTCAGGTCTGGTGTCAGATAAAAAGTGGAAGTGTTCTCAGACTTCCCTGATCTATGCGGTCTGGTACACGGAAAGTTGTTCGTGGCAGCGTTTTCATAAACCTGACATTTAATGTTGGCCGTTTTAACCCAAGTCCGGTGTATTTCTCGAGTGATCTTGTAGAATAAAGAGCTGGAGTAATTAATGGGGGAGGCCGTGGGTCATTTGATTTGAATGTTAGGGTGTGATTTCAACAGTGACAGGAGGTGGAACATGAAGACGAATGAGCTTATCATTGACACACTGGAGGCCGCTGGACCTCGCCAGCCCTGAACCCTTTCTGCTGGCTGGCTAAAACTTATTGTCTGATGATGATTGGCCTGTGCGCATTCATAAGGGTATCTCGTGTGTACGAGGTTGGGCGTGCGTGGGAAATGAATTAGGACAAGACTGCACACTTACCGTACATTCACAAGCCTTCAGTAGTTTGATTATGAAAAAATAAAATGGTATTATATACTATTCTTAATAAATTCGACTCAAATACTGTAATAATCCTTTAGATATTAACGTCTTATATTCCTACATTAAAAATGTTAAATGTTAATTGGTCAATAACTTATACTGGAACGAATTGCAGTAATGGTAATAAAAGAAAGGCGCAAGGCCCTTGCTCATTACTCTGAATACGATAATGTCACTGGTTCATGGAAAACTGAACAAAAAGCCAAAATTAGATTTATCAACCAAATACCATTTCCAAGTGGGAATGAGACAGATCATATCACGAAATGAAGTATGCCTTCAAAGCGCTGCTCTCGTGTCTTTATGACTTTTCCATTCTGAAGTCAGTTATCGCAGATTTGCTGACATTTTTAATAGGTTTTCATATGAATTTTATGAGAACGGGCATTAAAATTAATTGTCGTGGTAGATTTTTTGCCAAGTCTACCCTACGTCTTAACTCGTACTCTCGGCGTCGATGACCATTATTTTCGTTTAGCAATTTGTAATGTAATAAATCAGTGACATCAACATTTCCACTTTTGTATCATAGTATATCAGTTATCCGCAGAAGAAACCATTTTCCACGCCTTCCACATTTCTCACACCACGATATAATTTAGACGCAACCTGACATTACTTCGCATTGTAATTAGATGACATGGATCCTTGACTGTCGGCGCGTCACGACCATCAAGCAAAACAAAAGCTACCTTCTCGCTTTTCATTCTCTCTTGTTTCACATTATAGATAATAACTATGAGAAATGAATGCGAGAAATGGTGGCTTCATCAGGCATCCCATCATTCATAGATAAAATACTAGATTTTCAATTCGGAATACTCGTATCTGTGCGTGTGTATGAATGTGTGTGTGTATGAAAAAATCTCAGATGATTGAACATTTTTCTGAAAGCTCACAAATCTTTTAGCTTATCAGGCGAACTTACACACATGTGTACAAGCATGTAAGCATATGAAAATATAAGTTGTCACCACGGTTACACACAAACGACGAGTACACTGAATCATCTGCGCCCCAGTCCTTTCCCACAGTTAATATAACCTGCCATGAATTCTTCCGGGGCAGGATTCGAACAGAAGCTCAGAAAAAGATGAACAATTGCTTCATGACCCTCGACACCAGACAGCACTTTGCAAAACAATAAAGAAATACACGCCAAGTTTGATTAGCTTTACTGATCTCAGACCCTACCAAGAATGGGGCTCCTTTTACTTCAATTTCCCAGATTATTCACTCTGAAACTGATGTCCTTCTCTCAACCCTAGAGCTGGTTGGCTCTCTAGATAAGAACTGATCGTTGTGGGAAGCTTTCTTCCCTCAGCGGTCTTCCCTCTTAATCCTTGATCTGTTTGTGGCCACGGGGGACGCCAGATTGCCCGAGCAGCATCAACGGAGTGACATCGCCGTGTGATTTTAGCGGAGGACTGAGGTGGGAAAAAACGAGCACTGCCCACAGATAAGGGCATTAGGGAACGAGCGCTAGATAGTATCCAGCTATCCAGGGGGCAACTGCACTTCGCATTGGAGGAGAACCATTGGTTATATCAGGATCCAGAGAAGAACCCTGGGTTACTATATTACGTTAGCATTTTAGAAAAGAATTTTTTTGAGAAGAGTCTGCAAATTCAGAAACCCTCTTAAACCACACTTTTCTGTAAAAGAAAAACATCAGTTAAGAATCGTCTGTTAAAACCAAATCATACAGAGATGAATCATATTTATTTAGCTTTAGCAAAAAAAGAAAAACAAAAGTCCAATAAATTGCCCCATTTCATGAAAAAAAGCAAAGGAATTCAGTAGCTTACAGCTTAATTGAAAAAATATATGAATTATTAACATGAAAAATATGTTATCTGTGCTTACGCTAAATGCCCAGTTTTTAGTTTACAATGAAACTCATTTGTGATGAGTAGAGGGAATGAAAAGAGAACTTTAATAATGATCAAAATCAAGTTAATAAAAATACTGATCTAAATAGAAGGCATCGCATTGCCATTAACGGCAGCACTGACAGAGCACCTCTGCTCAAGGATAACATTGAAGCTTGAAAATCAAAATAATAAGAATAGGAAGACCTAAGAACTGTGACGAAAATTATTCCATAAAGAAAAATGGAGGGAAAGAAAGAAAGAAAGAAAGAAAGAAAGGAAATATAAAAGAGCGTCTCCCTCGAACCCAATTTCCTCACATAAAACGATTTAGGCGATAAAAGCGATCCGATCGCCTCCTAATTTTTCACCGGCAACAAAAGAACATCGGGCGTGACACACGCAGCGCCTTCTTCATTTCCGATCCCATTGTGCGGAGTTGCCCGCGTCACGTGACCACCGCTGACGTCACGCGTTGCTTTACTAATGACCGGCTCCTTTCCAGCTTTTCCCGTTGCCACTTTAATGACGCCGCCGCTCTTCTTTCA
>NC_087217.1:34508715-34521215 GCF_015104395.2 Macrobrachium nipponense | reverse complement strand
TCTCCATGATCCTGCAGTTATACTGGCATTATCCACATTTTCCGAGTCAAACGTACCGGGTGGTGAATAAACATTTCTCGACTCCACATTCCTGCGTAGAAAATTATGCAAATATATGCATGTCAGAGTAACACTCTCTACCTTGTCTGGGTGTAATGCAATAGGTTTTAGAAACACTCTGAACTTAGATGCTAAAATTCCAAACGCATTTTCTATTATCCTCCGAGCCCCACACAATCTGTAATTAAAGATCCTCTCAGGGGAAGACCTATCTAGATTTCCTGGAAATGGTTTCAGTAAGTAACGTGATAAAGCAAAGGCGTCATCTCCAACAAACGTGTATGGCACAGGAATGCGTCCCTCTGCAAGTGGCTGGTCTGGTGGTAGCCTGAGCTGCTTCTGCTCTACTTTCTCATACAAACTTGTATATTTAAACACACCTCCATCCGAAATTCTGCCTTGACATCCTACATCTGCATATATAAACTGGTAATCTGCATTTACGCACGCCATGAGTGCAATACTGTGTGTCCCTTTGTAGTTAAAGAAATGGCTTCCACAATTCTTTGGAGCTTGTATTTGAACGTGCTTCCCATCCAGTGCAGCAATACAGTGTGGAAAGTTCCATCTATGAGAAAACCGATTTGCTGCTGCAATCCATTCTTCTTCCGTAGCAAGCATCTGAGGAGAAATATACGTAGTCAGTGGAATAACACACATGCACACATAATATGATACCCTTGCAATTGAGATACTGCGATGAGGAGAAGAGTGATCATCGGTAGACTAATGATTTATCTCTCTCTCTCTCCACTCTCCTTCTCCCTCTCTCTCCTCTCTCTCTCTCGATCTCTCTCTCCTCCTCTCTCTCTCTCTCTCCAGAGATGATACAATACCCAATGGGATGGAATGTGAAGCGAAAGAGCATCTAATATTATCATTGAAAATAATGAGTATAATAACACCAGTAAGTCACAATACAAACAACAGCAATAATAATGATAGATAGAAATAATGATAATGAGATAGTAATAATTCTAACAATAATGCATAATAATTATGACAATAATGATGGTATTTAAAAACAATATAATAGTAGAAACTCTGGCAACAAATAATAACAACAAAAACAATAACAACAAAAACAACAGCAACAACAGCAACAATAACAACAACGATATTTATAAGTGTTTCTCTTCTCTTTCAGGTTGCTGAAGTTGAATCTGAGCAAGAAACTGATGCTGTAATTGAGAGTTCACATCAGCTGAAACACCTCAGAGCGCTTTCCCGTCCCGTCGTTCGTCAGCTAAAAGGCCTGCTGACGAAGTGAAAGAAGCATTTCACTTGATGAAGTCTCTAGCACAACATGTCACTACACGGGATGAATATCATGTGTTCGGTGAAAATGTTGCCCATAAACTGAGAGCATGCGGAAGAAGTAAGCGCGAGGTATCAATAGCACAGCATAAAATTAATGAAATAATTTTCAACTTGGAAATGGGGTGCTTTGGGGAGGGTGCGGCTCAGTTCACCCCACAAACTTCATATACAGGACAAAGGTATTCAGGGTTTCCTGTGCCAACATCGCAAGGCATCCCACAGAACTTTACCGCCCCAAGTGGTGCCTCTACTCCAAGTTGCTCTCCTTCCCCAAACTCATGTAGTAATTATTGTGATTAAAATATAATTCCTACATAAATATGTTTTTCTAGTAAACACACATTTCATATTGTTCTTAAATGCCATAAGGTAAAGAGAGAGAGAGAGAGAGAGAGAGAGAGAGAGAGAGAGAGAGAGAGAGAGAGAGAGAGAAAGTAAAACAGTGAATACTTCTGGTTTTCTTATTTTACCTTAACATACCCTTTCAGTGCTGAGATCAAAGCTTCACAGACCTCAGGAACCACAGCTGAGATGGTCTGCTTCGATATCCTGTAGGTGTACATGAGGCTCGTAAAGGAATCTCCACTTGCAAAATACTTCAGTGTAATAGCCAGTCTCATGTCGGGTGTAATAGCCTTTCTGTATTTTGTACCCTTTCGAGATATACTGGGAGCCACCATCCGTAAAAGTAGTTCAAAGTCACTTGAGCACATCCGAACAAAGTTGGTGAAACCTCCACCATTTAATTTCAGTTCCGCCAAAAGCAAATCACCATAGGGTCCTTTTTCAAAAAAATTCCTCACCCATATCTTTCTCTTTTTTTTGACCTCCCTTGACTTTATCAAAAGTGCCAAGTAAAATGCAGACGCTGCTGCAGCAACCTCTACACTCATCACAGGTATGACCACAACTGAGGTGTGGACAGGAAACATTGTTTGGAAGTAGTTTACAAATAATTTGCAAACTGTTTCCAAACAGTTTGAAAACTGTTTCCAAACTGTTTGGAATCAAGTTTTCGGAAACAGTTTCCAAACATTGTTTCCAAACAATGTTTCCAAGTGTGTACGGGGCTTACACTGCATATTTCGTTGGCTAATATACAAAAAGACCCCCAACGTTAGGCAACAAAGGCCTTGAGTTACCATCGATAATTATTTCTTAGTAACTCAAGATCTTGAGATCGTGATACACAACGTCGGTGAAGTCTTAACCTTGGCAACTCAGTCTGTGGCCTCACGCCCGCCCCCCACCCCGCCCCCCCACCCCGCACCCCTCCCGCCAAAGATTTCTCTACTTGCCATCCAAGTTTTGACTGTTCCTTTTCCTTGTCCGTTGGGCAGAAGAGGCAGGCAATCCTTCATCCATTGACTCTGCCATTACTCAAGCATGCCTTCATTCTTCCAAGATCGGCTGATTAATTAAAAGGTTAGAATACCTTAACTTCATACAAAAATCTGATACTATGAAGAAATCTAATAGACTGATGAAAACTCCTCCCATTCTCAATCAATTCCCCAATCAATGTTGAAGCAAATTTCTCCCACTCTACCCCATAACGACCTTTGGCTTGTTCTCGTCCTCCTGGCGAAGAGGCCCCAATCTTTTGCTCACAATCCAGATACTATTCTTATTATTGCTGTTCTTTTTTATTATGAATATTTATGTTTGTGGAACAAATACACTGGCATGAGCTTGCGCAAGAAATTTCCAAATAATAGAAAGCTTATATGAAAACAAGGACAATGACAATGTTTGCATACGAATATACATTCACTATGAACAATAGATAAGAAAATATATAATTATTGAGACGTGATTCTTAAACCTCATTGTATATAACTAGCAAACATATGTATACAGAAATTATGTATGAAAATTCGTAAAGTAATGAAGTCTACGGGTATAACTAGCCCCGTTTCACGTGCAGAACCAGCTCCGTTTGAGGGAATCCCTTCTCACCCCCATCCCCTACGGAGGTGGGGGAGGTACCCAACCTCATTACAACCATCTTAGGGGTCCCCACTATAACCCTGCGAAGTTCCATGCCCATCGGATCAGCCGTTTGGCCATGATTGAATGACTGACAGACGGACAGACATTACGCCCATTATAGTATGATAGTTTCAAAATGCCGAAAACGTGAAATTGGATATACATCTCATTAATAAAAACATCAGTAAACAGATAAACAATCGAATGAATAAATAAGCAAGGAAAATAAAGTTTGCTTGAGTATACCTTTTTGCAAGGGGACTCGAACTCAGTATTGTAGAAGAGCAAAGAAACAGAAGCTATGGCACAGCCAGAGGTTTGATATGTCTGGTTATATGGTCACTAACTGGTGGAATGCTATTGACGGCTACACCTGAGATGTTAATGCGGACATGAAAAACAAAATAACTGTGCAGGTACTTCAGTTAATTAAGGTCATTCTTCTCACATCAAATCCAGTATTATTGATTATTCTTTACCACTTTTCTCTAATTTTACGTCCTCACCTGATAAATTTCAAGGGTCCTTGGGTAAATCAAAATAAAAAGGATGCTGAATAACAGAGATAGGTTCCAACATTTGGCCTGAACCTCATAATCAATTAGTCAATCAAAAATAAAGTTACAGGGATCTTGCATCTTTGAAGAAGGTATTGCATCTCATCTTTTACATATTACACTTATAGGGAAAACTTACTTTTGGCATTTGTCATCTTTTCCACCTAATTAATGATTGACCTTGTCTATACTGTTCTTCTTACAAGGACGCAATGGGTTATCCCATCTCAAGGACCAGTAACAGCTCTTACCCTTTAAACTGAAATGTTTAACTAAAGAGTCTGAAACTTCATTAAATTGCGCTATTTAGAACATAATCTATCATACCACATCTTCTATTTTGTCCCATATCTCTCTACTGATCTTCGGAGAAGCTTTAGTTATATTTACTGACATTCCATTCTGTTTATGCTTTTATTCCTCCTGTTAACTCGTTTCTGGTATGCTTTGTTGTTGTTGTACAAGATCTACTGCCTAAATGTACCTCACGGCCATAATCTCCATCTATTCTAATCCCATAACCCGTTCCACTATACTGACCGATCAACTACGTAAACAGAACGATGCGATTGTCTGGTAACACTGCTTCAGAAGCGAGCGAAAATATAAACAGCTGGAAGTGCCTGACTGGCAGGCCCGCTAGTGTGGACAGGCAGTAAGACACGACAGGAGTCTAATTGCTGAATCAGCTTCTAGAAAACAGAGTGACCTGGGTTGTTAAGAGTTTTCATTTCAGCCCAGTCCCGAAATTACTTTTGTCACTATCTGCCCTCTTTCACACAGTGCTTTCGCCTCTCATTTCAACAAGACTGAGAGAAAGGATCTTGTTTCATCAACGGTCTCGCCTTCACCCCTTCCTTAGACACTCAACGCTTGACGGGAAAATGAGAGTAGAAAGGTATGAAAAGCGTAACAAGACGAAAACCTTGCAATTGCACTATGAGATAACTGTTATGGGAGGGAGGAGAGCAAGATGGAAGAAAGCGAATATGAATAGAGATACAGTAAAAGGAATGAAAGAGGCTGCAGCTAGAGGCCGCAGAGACGCTGTAAAGAACCTTAAGTAGTGTTTACAGTGCACCGCTTGAGGTACATTGGCGGTCCTACCGGCCTACGGGGATAGGTATCCTCACTGTCTCTTTTCTACCAGCATCCTTTTGCAAACTACTCTGTTAGATGACGGGAAGAATCATCGCTTCTCTTAGGTGACCCTGCAATGGATGGCAATTGTCATATTCATTTTGCAGAAAACGACATTGATTGGACTTTCGCTTCAGCAGCCGTTTCTTTTACACTGCAGCCAAGCTTCGGAATTCTCTCGGTGAATTCCTTGTTTCTGATTTCCATAACCCCAACTTTTCATGAGTAGGATCTGTAACCTACGTCTTATCTTCCTTGTATTCATCGGGAGTAGAACAACCAAAGATAAAAAAAAGAGTTGACTTTGTTTGTCGTGTAGCACTGAAATAAATGTAGCTTTTCATTTAAACAACAACAACAACAATAATAATAATAATAATAATAATAATAATAATTTCCTCAGTCTACTCAGCTGTAAATGAGTACCTATCCCTGATGGGGTAGGGTCCAGCTATGGGTTAAATAGCAAAACTCAGCAATGATGGAAAGAAATGAAGGAATAAACGACAACGACGTAAATGGAACCCTCTGGCAACAGAGGAGCCTCGTCCGGCAACCAGGTATTCAACCCAATTGTAGGGGAAGACGGTCAGGTACTTGGAGGTCGTCATCCAGCAACTGATCACCACAACGACAGTAATCAACAGCCAGAGATTGGAGCTACAGAGGCAAAAAGGAACGAAATGGACAACGAGAAGAAAATAAGGAAATATGGAGATGCTACATCAGAAGCAACCCGACGGAGAGAGGATATAGAAGAAGATTGGCCAACATCTGGAATGAGAGGAATAACACCCCCAAACAGAGCAGAGGCTGGCAGACCAAGTAAGGAACATAAAGAAAAAGAACTGGCTCTCCCCAACAGAAAGAGAAGAACTGGAAAGGGAAATGTCATACGACAACGAATTACACGAAGACGAAACTGAGAGACGATGCCACAGAAGACGACAGGGAGGATGAGGTATCAAACAACGACACACGAAGAAACACCGACGAAGTAACAGAGAGGACGGAATGGGTAGAAAAGATTAGACAGTGGATGGAGCCAGATACAGAGAGAACAAAGATCCCCTCCATGAAAGCCTACAACACCAAGAAATTAAGGGAGAAAAACAAGTGAGGTCAATGAAATAATGGGCCTAATACACACCACCAGTATCACAGAAACAATAAATAACTTGAACATATGCAGGAGCAAGATTAGTAGCAGAACTGATGGGGATTCGAACACCAACACCACCGTCACAACCAACCCAACAGAAACCAAAACAGCAACCTCCTTGGAAAAGGCGCCTGGAAAGCAAATCATGGTGATGAGATCTGACTTGAGTAAACTGAAAGAGATGGCAGAAAAAAGGCTAAGAAGCAAGAAAACAAGGGAGGAACTCAACGAGAAATACAAAGTACAAGAGAGGGGGACTAAAAACAACACAATAGAAGATGTAAAACATAGTCTTAAGGCCAAAGCACACAAGATCCAACGGTATATGAACAGGAATAAGGGATACCAACAGAACAAACTATTCGGAACCAACCAGAAAAGACTGTACAGCCAACTAGAGGGGAAGACAACCACCCAGAAATTCTGAATCCGAACCAAGTAAGAGACTCTGGGAAAACATATGGAGCAATCCAGTATCACACAACAAACATGCAACATGGCTCCAGGAAGTCAAGGAAGAAGAAACAGGGAGAATAAAACAAAGATTCACAGAGATCACGACAGACACAGTCAGACACCAACTAAAGAAAATGCCAAACTGGAAAGCCCCAGGTCCCGATGAAGTCCATGGATACTGGCTCAAAAACTTCAAGCCCTACACCCACGAATAGCAGAAAACAACTCCAGCATTGTATCTCAATCACCAAGCACCCAAATGGATGACCACAGGAAGAACATCCTTAGTACAAAAAAATACAAGAGTAAGGGAAATATAGCCAGTAACTACAGGCCTATCACCTGCCTACCAATAATGTGAAAGTTACTAACAGGTATCATCAGTGAAAGGCTATACAACTACCTAGAGGAGACAAACACCATCCCCCACCAACAGAAAGGCTGCAGAAGGAAGTGTAGGGGCACAAAAGACCAGCTCCTGATAGACAAAATGGTAATGAAGAACAGTAGGAGGAGGAAAACCAACCTAAGCATGGCATGGATAGACTATAAGAAAGCCTTCGACATGATACCACACACATGGCTAATAGAATGCCTGAAAATATATGGGGCAGAGGAAAATACCATCAGCTTCCTCAAAAATACAATGCGCAACTGGAATACAATACTTACAAGCTCTGGAATAAGACTAGCAGAGGTTAACTATCAGGAGAGGGATCTTCCAGGGCGACTCACTGTCCCCACTACTCTTCGTAGTAGCCATGATTCCCATGACAAAAGTACTACAGAAGATGGATGCCGGGTACCAACTCAAGAAAAGAGGCAACAGAATCAACCATCTGATGTTCATGGACGACATCAAGCTGTATGGTAAGAGCATCAAGGAAATAGATACCCTAATCCAGACTGTAAGGATTGTATCTGGGACATCAGGATGGAGTTTGGAATAGAAAAATGCGCCTTAGTCAACATACAAAAGGGCAAAGTAACGAGAACTGAAGGGATAAAGCTACCAGATGGGAGCAACATCAAACACATAGATGAGACAGGATACAAATACCTGGGAATAATGGAAGGAGGAAATATAAAACACCAAGAGATGAAGGACAACGATCAGGAAAGAATATATGGCAGAGACTCAAGGCGATACTCAAGTCAAAACTCAACGCCGGAAATATGATAAAAGCCAATAAAACACATGGGCAGTGCCAGTAATCAGATACAGCGCAGGAATAGTGGAATGGACGAAGGCAGAACTCCGCAGCATAGATCAGAAAACCAGGAAACAATGACAATACACAAAGCACTACACCCAAGAGCAAATACGGACAGACTATACATAACACGAAAGGAAGGAGGGAGAGGACTACTAAGTATAGAGGACTGCGTCAACATCGAAAACAGAGCACTGGGGCAATATCTGAAAACCAGTGAAGACGAGTGGCTAAGAGTGCATGGGAAGAAGAACGGAACTAATAAAAAAAGTAGACGAAGACCCAGAAATATACAGAGACAGGAGAAAGACAGAAAGAACAGAGGACTGGCACAACAAACCAATGCACGGACAATACATGAGACAGACAAAGAACTAGCCAGCGATGACAATTGGCAATGGCTACAGAGGGGAGAGCTAAAGAAGGAAACGGAAGGAATGATAAAGCAGGCGGCACAAAGATCAGGCCCTAAGAACCAGATATGTTCAAAGTACGATAGACGGAAATAACATCTCTCCCATATGTAGGAAGTGCAATACGAAAAAATGAAACCATAAACCACATAGCAGTGAATGCCCGGCACTTGCACAGAACCAGTACAAAAAGAGGCATGATTCAGTAGCAAAAAAAGCCCTCCACTGGAGCCTGTGCAAGAAACATCAGCTACCTTGCAGTAATAAGTGGTACGAGCACCAACCTGAAGGAGTGATAGAAAACGATCAGGCAAAGATCCTCTGGACTATGGTATCAGAACGGATAGGGTGATACGTGCAAACAGACCAGACGTGACGTTGATTGACAAAGTCAAGAAGAAAGTATCACTCATTGATGTCGCAATACCATGGGACACCAGAGTTGAAGAGAAAGAGAGGGAAAAAATGGATAAGTATCAAGATCTGAAAATAGAAATAAGAAGGATATGGGATATGCCAGTGGAAATCGTACCCATAATCATAGGAGCACTAGGCACGATCCCAAGATCCCTGAAAAGGAATCTAGAAAAACTAGAGGCTGAAGTAGCTCCGGGCCTCATGCAGAAGAGTGGTGATCCTAGAAACGGCACACATAGTAAGAAAAGTGATGGACTCCTAAGAAGGAGGCAGGATGCAACCCGGAACCCCACACTAGAAAATATCACCCAGTCGAATTGGAGGACTGTGATGGAGCAAAAAAAAAAAAAAAAAAAAAAAAAAAAAAAAAAATAATAATAATTTTAATAATTAATAATAATAATAATAATAATAATAATAATAATAATAATATCATTATTATTATTTAAATGAAAAGTTACATTTATTTCAGTGCTACAAGGCAAAGTCTACTCAGTATTTTTTCTTGTGCGGGCGGGGAGAAGTGGGAGGGAGATACTTAGAACAGATACTCACTAGTAAAATATGGATCAACTCATGACAAATGCCACAGGCGGGTGCCTTCAGTTATGCTTAGTTATCTTCGTTTTAACGATCCTTCAGTATCATTTTTCTTTAATCAGAAGATAAAAAAAGAAATTGTTTTAGGATGTTTATTTAATGAAGATATATTTTAATAAATTTGACTGAGAATCAAGGAATATGCTTTAGTTGGTTACCGTTTGTAAATAAAAAATGGCACGCGAAGGGTTTACTTTGCAAGTGCACAAGGCAGGAATTAGACAATCCTTAGAAATAATGGTAGAAGTCATTTCCGGACCACGTTCACGAAAAAAAGTGTAAACTCTGATTCTTTTAAGGAGGGGGCGTTTATGAGAGGTACTGGACGTCTGGATAGAATCTCTGCAAAGAAAGCTGACAGAAATGAACAGGCAATAAAACACTGGAAAGGGAGATTAGGTCAAGAACAGAGTGAAGCAAAAGGGAACAAGGAAGAGGAGCAGCGCACGTGCAAGTGACCGACCAGGAGCCAAGTACCTCATCGGAGGTAAATCTGCTTCGATGGTAATTGGCCAAATACTGTCTGTCTGCCAATCTCGGTTTATTACAAGATTAGCTGAGGCATCTCCACCGCCCAATCCCTACGGCAGCAGCGCGAGTTAAGTAGCCTCACGACCTAAGAACATAAGCTCAATAACATCAATAAACTCAAATAAATGGAATAAACGGGGAGGAAAGGATGCCGGAGGGGAGGGGAAGAGAAACAGGAAGAGGATGAGGCTTCATGAGCTAAAATCGTTCTTATTGGATGTTTCTCTCTCTCTCTCTCTCTCTCTCTCTCTCTCTCTCTCTCTCTCTCTCTCCCCAGCACCTTTGTTTGGTTATCTATTGGTTCTCATTGTATCATTTATTAGGGTGGTCAGAGGTGACCTTCCAAAAAACGATATAAAAGTCTGCGAGATTCATATTTCCATCGGATCTCCAACTATAAAATGAAAATAAAAACATGGTTCCGAGAGCATCCAGGGCAACTTCATTCTCCCCTCTCGTGCCATATTCACAATGACAGCTGGTGTTATGGCTTCTCTTTCACTTCAGGGGGGACGTAACTCACTTCCCAATGCCTTTCGCAAATCGACCCTACTCCCTGATGGATCAAGGCCCCAAATGGCGTATCCTACTCGATGGCTTCTTGCGACTATTTCGGGCTAGTTATACCAACAGAGGGGATTTAAGAATTACCCATATAATTAAAGATTTTCAAAACGCATGATTGGGGAAATGATGCATTGGGCCATTTAGGTGTGATGGCTGAAATGGAGGAAACAAAATAGATCCAGCTCTGTGCATTGTGGTCGAGAGAGATTCGAAGGAACTACTCGACTCGGACCGAGGTCCTGACACCACAGCTGAGGCGAAAAGGGCCGAAGGGCGGACGGAGGAGGAGGAGGATCTTCTAGGAATCCTCCTGTGGAGGACGATGATCGACTTCAAAGAGAGAGAAAGAAAAAAGGAAGTAATTTGGTTGTAGCATCTCCCCTTTAGAGTGTAGTCAATAGATGACAAGGAGGATTAATACACACGATGAATGGCGAAACATGAACTTTTATCGCGCGGCCGTTAAGGCTAGAAGATCGGTATCGACGAGCCAATAACAGCCCTTGTGGCGCTGGGTCTTAAGGGACGAGATTGAATGGAGGACGGGGGTTTCTTGGGCCATTTTCTCCGTTCGAGGGGAGACTAAAAGTCATTATAGAAGGTAGGAATGGGGGAGAAATCGGGGGGTAGAATGAGGGGAGGTGTGTCCTTTGGGATATTGTTGTCGGGTGAGTGGTTTTGTGGCGTCTGGCCCATCACAACGGGTTATTATAAAATAATGACGATGCTACTGATAATTCTCTCTCCGCCAGCCTCTGTCTGTTTGTAGGTGATGTGAGGGAGAAACGAATGACGAGGAACATCAAATGAAATGAGAGAGAACTGTAGAATGGAATATAACTGAAAAGAATGTAGTATACTGTTCGAGGACTCTGAGAGAAATGGGTTTTATTGTGCTAGAGAAAAACGCAAATTGTGTAACAATGGTAAGGCAATGAAAGAGATCAGTGCATTACCACCATCAAAGAATCAGCTAGATGATTTCTCAACTGCGCAATCATTCAAAAGGAGTCTAGATTTTTTATAGATAAGAGAGTTGAAGAACTAATGAGACATTTTTGAAACCGTCACCTACGCTAATAAATTTCTTCCAGTTCAATTTTTTATTATCAACGACTGCTCACGGCATGTGCTACCACGACGTTAATAAACAAGCACCTGAAGGCTCTCAAAATGGAGTCTCTCTTCAGTAACTTGTTGAAGACCTGATCTCCGAGAAACTCTTAACTTTAAACTGGCGGAACGAGGGAAAGTTATTCTATAATATAACGAGCGACTATGGCCGGAATTCGAGATGATAAAACTATAGTTGCCTAAGTTAAAAAGAAGCGTAAAAGACACCAAAGGAAGCAACATGTAGCGATGTTGAGAAGAAAAACATTAGAGCATACTTGCGTTCCCTCAATGAGGAAAAAATAACATTAACAAGAGCATCTACAAAACTGCCTGTAGCCCATTAATTATAAGGTGAAGCTTCTCTAAATTTTTCTGTCTTTAATTTAATTACAAATACAATATGAAATGAAATAAGTATAACACAAAGATGTGGCGCTCTTCAAACAAAGCCGTCTGAGCAGCTGAATTCTAGGGGACGTTAATATTACAACTTCTTGCTGCTGTTTGCTTTACAGATACCTTTCTCTCTCTAAGAAAGTCTGCCTTTTTAGTCGCTGCAAAATCATACTCAGACCTTGTTTGTAAAGCTTTCTTATTATAGGTTTTATTCCTGATGCTGTCGTCACTGCTGCCATGTTTTCTTATGAAGTATTTCTGAATAAACAATCACGTAACATTGCCCTACTCCAAGTGGTATTTCGTAGTCTCTCAAGAGCTATTTCCCCAGTTCAGACGAAGGCATCAAATTGCATTTACACAGGTGCCGCTTGAGAATTACAAAAGTGAGAAACAGTTGCCTTGGATAGCTTTCCTTACTATTCAACTAGGAGATATATTGAGCTATTTCATGACTTTTACACCTTTTTAGTAACCATTTCCTTTACCGCAAGCTGGAATGACTTGCCATTATTTATCTTGCTTGATGTTTTCTCTCTTCAGACTCCTCGGTACTTAA
>NC_087217.1:34488715-34503715 GCF_015104395.2 Macrobrachium nipponense | reverse complement strand
CCTTTCAACCACCAACAAACCACGGGGTTCTTCAGAGGTTAAACCAGCTGGTAGCCCTGAAACTATACTGAAAATGATTATTAGATTTCCGAAATGGAGATCCAAACTCTCTGACGAAGGAAATGTATATATAGTTCGCAAACAGCCATCGGAAAAAAACCTTCAAACTTCGGCTGGAATAAAAAAAATCTATTACATGCGCTGTGAAATTTTTTGCTCTCCCAGGGAACTTTTGTTCTTTACTTACACTTTTATATTTCTCGTGAATGGGCCCCTGTAGGCGATTTCTGCAGTTCTCATTTTCTGCGGATATACATTTTCATAAATGCTTACATCTTCACAATAAGTATCTAAACAGTACAGGGAGTTTTTGTGTTACTGAAGCAGTCTATCTGTACTTAAGATTTTCCCTGACCCATAAGAACCCCACATCTTGTAACTGGAAAACTGAGGAATAAACTTATCATAAAATAATACACACACACGCTACTAGGAAAGAACAAGAAAAGATAATCTGTTAAAGAATGATATGGAAGAAGCAAAATCGCTAGACCATGAAAGGAAAACACATCATAACCACTGAATAAGTTCTTGGGTAAAAACAAATATTTCATAGGTTATCTTTAGACTACGAGCATGATTTTTTCGGAAAAGCGCATACGGGACTACTTCAACTACTTTATGTCAATTAAATCCTCAGAGAAGTTCTCGTAAGTTTGGACCTCACACTTGTGATTACTCTGACCTCGAGACCATAAGAATTATGACGCAATGATATAATCGGAGAGGCTGCAAACGTGGCTTGGAAAAGATTGTGTTATTAACCTATGCTCCATGCTAAAGGGGATAATGACCTCCATTACAATGCGTAATTAACAAGTGGATTATTCTGGCAAATTAGCCATGCAATAAAGTGAGAGTCTACACTGTACATGTAATCGTAGATTTTATGGAAGGGAGAATATCTACTACAAGGGACGTGAGCTGCATAGGAAGCACTTGTGTGCTACATATCTTACAGTACAGAAACCCACTCATTTAACGCTACAATGATTAACCCTTCGGGAGGAAGAGAGAGAGAGAGAGAGAGAGAGAGAGAGAGAGAGAGGACAAATCGGTCTGACCGTCTTTTATTTTGACGCATTAGAATTTTTTTGTTTTCAAGATTTATTCGCAAATAGCCCTTCTCGCGGCTTTACGACTGGTACTTTAGAAATTTGCAGCGCCCTCGTAGGGGAGGGGGTGCTAGTGTCGTCAGAGCACCTCACGTGATGCACTGTAGGCATTACCAAAAGTGCTTGCAGCGCCACTTCGGCCTCGAGGTGCGCCCACTCTCTAGCCTTTTACGTTTCCTACTTTCCGGCTTCCTTTTCCCAGCTTTCTGTCACATGTCTCTTACTCCCTCTCTTCACTGGATGGGTGAAGGCGTCGCAGTGCTTGGCTTTGAAGCCTGAATTTCATCACTCAAACTCATCTGGAGCGTTCAGGTTGAAGAGTTGAAACTGAAAGATGTATGTAATGCGTCGGATCTCAAAAAGCTATGTCCGTAAAGGCGTTACTGAAATTTGGAAGATTCTGTGTTACAAATATATATCATCGCATCTACAAAGTCTGTTATTACCTTCGTTTGTTCTGATAACAATTCTGAGTAACATTTGTTTCAAGTTACTCGTTTTGAAAAACAGCGCAACACTATCAAGAACTGCGGAGACTTTACTGAGAAACAAAATTTGGAAGTACTGTAATAAAATCAATTTCCCCATTCTAAACTTGGTCATTTAAATGTCCTCAGCTAAAATTAAAACACGCACAAACACGCGCACACACACACACACACACACACACATATATATTATATATATATATATATTATAATATTAATATATATATATATATATATAATATATATATATTATATATATATATATATATATAGTATATATATCTATAGCGTATGTGATTTTTATAATATATAATAACTCACGGCAGTAACTTCGTACGCTTCGCCCCTAGTCTCCTGACATATTTGCAGGTGTAAATGTGGGCTAGCAATCTAATTTCCATTATTCAATACTGTATGGAAGATTCAAGCAATTCATAGTAAATATTACTATTGTTATGATTATTTACATTCGTTCCTATGATAAGTACCAAATAACTATATGAACTATCAAGCGGATCACCACAGAACAGGGTGTTAGTAAGAGACAAAAAAGGAATAACATATTGAAAATTATTATTCATGGTGAACATTAAATGCAGAAATAAATATATAGAAAAAGTGAACGCGAGTGATCCCTCGTGTAGTGAACTCAGAACCAGGATAGCAAATGGTAATTAATTAATGAAGAGGCTCCAGCAAAATCCACGGTTTCATAACACTGGTTGCATGATCACCAGCTCCCACGAGATGATCTTCCATCCACGGAACGCATCTTAGAAATTACAACTAATTAAACAAATCACAAATTAATATAAGGAATAAGGAGTGCCCATCTTAACCTATATCTCATTGTATATAGACTCATTTCTATTGACATTTTCGGGAGTTTTCATATGTATTTTATATCTTATTTTATTTACCTATTTTTGCATTCGTCTGCATCATTACTTGTTAGCAGATGAAGTTACACATCCTTTTTCAATCTAGTGTGGTATATATGTATATTAAACAGCTTTTCACCGGGTTCCTGAAGAGAAATAATCGATAAAGCAGGAGTGAGGAAGACAAGAAAAGATGAGAAATACTAGAAAGTACTTTCCATCTGATGCAGCTTTATTTTGATTTATTATTCTGGTAAAAATTGTAATTTTATTTTGTATCTTGTTTCATTATCAGTTATTATCAGTTAATTATCAAAAATCATAACTTCAACTGAAACAAATCGTAAGGCAACTATTTCAACGTGAGCCAATATTGCATTGGAGTGTCTGACGGAAACTTGAGACTATTACACTGTGTCCAAGACTATTCTAAAGAGCGGGTTGAAAATCTTCCTTTAACTTTTGGAACCATAATACTATAGCTTAAATTGAATTGCCTAAAGTCTCTCAAACTACAGAAATATTCGTTATCGAGTGATATTTGCTTCTTGTAATTGCTGCCCTTTTTTTTCATCGGCAATCTCTCTCTGAGGTACAGGATACAATTGTTTTAAAATTTTGAGGCTAGCATTTTTCAGTACACTTGCCGCAAACTTTTTTTTTTTTTTTTTTAGATAATAAACCTACTATTATCAAGCCCACTCTCCGGTGACTGCGCTGCCATATTCTCAATATTTCAGAGTCGTTGGCAATGATAATTTTTCATACTTGTTCCTAATTCTGAGTCAGCCATCAAGATGAAGTAAAGGATTGCTTTAGAGCAACGTCAGTTGTTCGACAAGCATATTTACTTAGTATATTCATGTTACACATTTAGTAAGCTTTTCTCGCCCCTTCATCTCGAAAACGCCTCAGCGTTTCTCCTTCTCTTCTTCCTTCCTCCTCCTCCTCCTCCTCTTCCTCTTCGTCTTCCTCCCCCTCCTCCTCCTCCTCTTTCCAAAGCGAACCTCTCCTTCAACTCCCTGGCAAGAATGGCTCCTTCTATCAGCCAAATGGGACTGAGATGACGTCTTCAATAGAAATTATTTTATAAAACTAGGATAATCTGGCCAACATACGACACACGTATAACAAGCGCTGCCCACCTCCAACAAGCAGCATCCCTGTAACCCGCGTCTTGTTTATGACTTCATTCCAGCCCTTATGATGCTCTGCCATAAAGCTTGATCTCCTCGTGCGAGGCTCTTGACTTTGCATCCAGCTGTTCCCGAGGAGAGACGTGTATGAGATCCAGAAATATGACGGAGAAAATGAAATTACCAATGATCATGAGACGTATCCGGCGGCACACGTGAAAAGGGTAATTTGGGCTTAATGCCGGCTGCAGTAAGGGTTAAATGACGGAATTTTCCCCATAAGGCGCTATGGCTATAAGGTTGGAATGGTTAAGACAGGGCCTCGAGGAGTCATTGTGGCCACCATCTTTGGAATAATTCCATAATTCCGACTAGATGAAAATTGAATCAAGCTAGAAAATCATCCAAAAATAATAATGATAATAGTGAGGACGAAGCGGCGTTGCCTTGGCGATAATACAGTTGTGCCAAATAGTTGAGATCCCTTCCTTCCTTAGTATGCAGATACAGAACGCGCATCTCCCTGGAAAAGATGGCATTTCCTACATGAATGGAAACATTACTAGGATGAAAATTTCAGCATCTTATATAAATGTCACGATGACGCCTTACCCTACACAAATGTATACTTTTGCATTTGCAACATTCCCTCTCATATTAGCTGCAGTTCAAAAGCATCTTCAGAAGATAAAGCCTCACGAATCAATAGAGCGACAAGTTCACTCTTGCTTTCTATTAACGTAACTTTTCCAACTTATGACTTGGCCAAGAATACGAAATATTTGGGACGTTCTTAGTTTCCCTTAAAACCTGATGGCAAACACATTTGTTTGAGTTACTTCGACGTGATTTGATGTTATATTTCATCTTAGTGGCAAAAAATACAATAATATATATATATATACATATATAGTATATATATATATATATATATATATACATATATAGTAATATATATATATATATATATATATATATATATATATATATATATATATATATATAGGTATAGTATTATATATATATATATATATATATATATATATATATACATATTGTCACCCTTCTGCCAGATTGGTACTGTATTTTTTTTTATATAGCTAGTAGGGTGGCCATTTCCAACTCCCCAAAAAACGAAGGACAATTTTTATTTTGCCAACCAACCAATTTTTACCTAAATTATATATATATATATATATATATATATATATATATATATATATATATATATATAAATAGTGTATGAATAAAGAACTGAAATTAATTAATATTGAATTTTATTCATGATGGAACAATTTAGTACATAACTGGGGTGAACAAATTAACATTATTTTAGAAACTAAAGGAATTAGCTATCTAATGTTTTTAGTATTTTGCCCCTTTCCTTGCCATCTCTAAGAGTTTTCTGTTGGCTAGAAGTCTTTCGTACATGGCTGGATAGATACAAGTACACTGCGGCTCCATGCCTAGTGTTCCTAACTGTGCCAACAGCCACTATATAAAAAAATTTAATCGTTATTTTGACCATCAGTTCTCACTGTTTTAGCATATGTATTTATATTTATTTATATTCTTAGTATTAATATATTTATTTTAGATAGACCCAAAAAGCAGGACAAATTCGCGTCCTTGTTATGGTGAAACAGAAGTGAGAATGCTTAAAAACAGGACTGTTCTTCCTAAAGCAGGACGTCTGGCCACCTAATAGTATTATTTGATCTGGTAGTACTGTACAGTGCATTTTACTGTACCTCTTTTTGAGATCCCTTGAATGAACCTTTAAGCTACCCTGTTTCCAGAGTGCTTTTGTTGGCCACGCCTTCTTTGGGTTTTCTTCGGACCACCTACTGTGATTAAGTGCCCAATGGAGTATCCGACTTATTCTTCATATTGTTGTAATGTATTCTTGTTCTTTTATAAATCTTGAGAGAAAATGTATTATATTTAAGGTTATCTAATTTTGGTATTTGTGCACTGCATAAGTGTTTAAGTGATTCCTTGTTTCTATGTGGTAAACTGGGTTAACAGTAACTGTGTAAATCATGGCGTTCTTTTGTTACTAAATTGTTAGTTTATGCTCGAGTGTGACATTAAACCTTACTTATTTTCGGTGATGTGTGAACCCTGGCTTAGAGACATCACAATATATATATATTTATATACACACACACACACACAAAGATATATATATATATATATATATATATATATATATATATATATATATATATATATATATATATATATACATATATAAATATATATATATATATACATATATATATATATATATATTGCAATAGGGAGATGCATTCTGCCTTTTATCCATTTATTTAGCGTCTCCCTACTCTAATATGTTTATCCTTGAGTAATTGCTCCTGTCTTCGTCTCTGTTGCAGCTTCTTTGATACTTCTGTAACTTTCTATATCTGAAGCCAATAACAAGGAAAATTTTAAGGAATGTGCAAAATAGTGAGTAAAAACTTTATGTCAATAGGAAACAAGGTGGGGGTATATGATGGGTTTACTAAGCTGCCTTTTCTCTATGGAAGTTCAATGTGAAAAAATAAGGTTAAATGTCCTAAGATGAACTGTTTGGGCTACCATAAGTAGTTTAGGACAACCTGGAAAGATTGTTTTTGTTTGTATGGTGCTTTTCCATTGCATGGAACCAGTGGTTATTCAAAAACGGGACCAACGGCTTTACGTGACTTCCGAACCACGTCGAGAGTGAACTTCTATCACCAGAAATACACATCTCTCACTCCTCAATGGAATGGCCGAGAATCGAACCCGCGACCACCGAGATGGGACGCTAATACCATACCAACCACGCCGCTGAGGCGCTGCCTGGAAAGTTTGAACTGTGGGAACTTGTAGAACTGGGAAAAAGGTTAAGGGGGAGAATAGAAGGGATAGACTGAACCAACAGATGAAAGATTTCTGAGATGACCTGCTCATGGAAATACAACAGTAGGTTTGGGAAGTGTTTAGTATATAACTGTTATGCATATATATATATATATATAAATATACTACATACATACATTTAAAAAATCACAGTAGACGCACGTAACTCCAGCAAATAAGCTACTGCCACAGGAAAATGATAGCCAGAAAGATATACCAACCGCTTTGGCCTTTAATCAGACATTGTCGAGGCACAAATAAAATACAGTAGGAAAGAAGGTTACAAAGTATAGAATAGAAAGAGCTTCATTAAACATTCAGGAAACACGAGTGTGTACAAGGGAAAAGGGGAAAGGTGTAATGTGTGTTCGAATCGGTGTTGATGAGCATTCCCCTCAAGGAAATGAATGGCTAACGTTGTGCAAGGGGGTCGGTCACCCCAGATTCCAGTTCAAATGTGAATTTAGTCATGACTGTTACATTGTTTTTCTCTCAGGTCATTCCCTACTAGAGAAATATTTTATTACTGATATCAAATGCACTACAGTCTCATAGGAGACTCGAACCACCAAATTTACTTAACTTCGTCGTTACCAACCACTTTGTGGTTTGAGTCGAGTCCCCTTGGTGACCGATGACTTGTCACTTATAAATCTCTACTCAGTGTAAAGGTGCGTTTAGATTGGAGATTAAACTCTCCCGAGAGACGGCTACTCTCGCGCGACTTTCTCTACAGCGTGTTTACACTACCAGCAAGTTTTTCTCTCCGAGAGCTGTGAGGGAGTGTCGCGAGAGAAAGTGTCCGAGAGTCGGGTAAGATTTCTCGCGCATCTATTCACACTGGAGCCAGTGCCAGTCGACAACTAGCGAGGGTTGAGAGAACATGTCTCAAAAGTGCCGTGTTGCTGCTGCATTAATAATTATGAACGAAGTGAAAAAGAAAAGGAAAAGAAGTATGTGGGTCCGAAAATGGATAAGCAGAAGGGGAGTAGATGGAGCACATGCAAAATTATTAAGAGAATTGTTTGAGGAAGATACATCGAGCTATAAGAACTTCGTATGTATGAGCCCTGAAGTCATCAAGTTTTTTATTTTTAACTTATTTTTTTAACGGAAAAGTCTGCTTCAAGTGCAGCCCCCTGGAGAATCTACGTATAAGGAGAAGATGCACTTGACAACTGATAGCCCTCCAAGGCTGCACTTGATGAAATGAGCTTTCTAGGGCTTTTTGAAGTGTCCGCATTCATTTCTCATCATCTCCTATGTTGCACTGAAATGCATCGTGTTCTTACCTGAATATTACATAGTATATGTAGTACTGAAGATTACATGTCATTAAGTATATACTTATAAAGAAAGTAAAGTTTTTTTTTTTTTTTGCTTACATTTGAAGGACAAAGTGCAAAATGTCTGTTTTTTACCAAAAGCAGTACAAAACCTGACTGGAAGTGCTTGAGTCTAAAATGTCCGGTATAAGCAAGAAAAATTTCAGCCCCCGAGGACCCCAAAGCAAAGAATGACTAAAAAGAAAGAAATAAATAACAGAATGCGGCGATGACAAACCCCGAGCCGCAGAAAAAAAATCCTACACTTGAAAAGAAGGAAAAATAAACAAGGGAAAGAAAAGAAAAATTGCTTCATCCCGCACTCATGTTCTCTCGCGAGAGTAAACGAAAACTTTCACAGATCTGAATATTCACTGAATAGAGTGGAGAGCTACAACCTAGCTCTACGGAGCGTGATGTCTAGACTGTTTAGACTGTAGCGCGCGCGAGAGAAGAGAAAACACTCGCGAGAGTAGAGAGAAAATCTCGGAGAGTACTCTACAGCCTGTTTCATTCCATAGATCAGCTGTCTGAGAGCAACTCGCGGAACAAAAAACTCTCCAATCTAAGCGCACCTTAATGTTTGTGAAACATTATATATGTATATATATATATATATATATATATATATATATATATCTATATATATATATATATATATATGTATGTATGTATGTATGTATGTATGTATGTATGTATGTAAGATATATATATATATATATATATATATATATATATATATATATATATATATATATATATATGTATATATGTTATATATGTATATATATATATAATATATATATATATATATATATATATATAGGGATATAGATATATATATATGCTATATTCAAAAAATCACAGTAGATGCAAGAAACTTCATCATATGAGAATACCATAAGAAAATGATAAGGAGAAAGTTATACTAAGTGCTTTCGTCTTTATTCAGGTATTAACAAGGCACAAATGAAATACAGCTGGAAAGATGGTTACGGGGTAAACAAAACGATCAAGAATACCAGATGGTTAATTGTCAAAAGAGTAAAATCAGAGAGATAATCTAGGATAACCCGAAATAACGCGGTCACAAACTGAAACCAAAGATTTAACCATAAGAGAAACGGAAGCTTAGCCATACAAAATCCAAAAACATGTGCAAAAATTAATATATTACTTTAGTTACTCATATATATCTACAAATATTTTAATTATGAAGGCATCGAGTTTAAACAAGCCAAGACTTAAATTTAGAACACTTCCATTATTTGACTTGATAAAAAGCGATTCAATGACATTCCTTTTAATTGTGTTGCTACACGGGATTAAGGATCTTGCTTGACTCCAGTTAATAGGATGATCTAAATTTTTCATATATACGAATAATGCATTCGATACTTGACAGTTCTGACAAAACATTGGTTTTGTTTGATTCATTGTGAAAATGATTTTCCTGTTTGAGGAAGGGCTGATAGTGCCAATGTCGGTTTTCTAAATATCTTCCTTTTCCATTCCATTATATTAATGATTTAAGCATTTACGTTATTTATTTCTTTGAGAAAATTAATACTTCCCAGGAGAACTAATGCATATTTTATGGTACTTGTATCCGTCTATCGAATTCTCTAGACGGAACTTGAATTGCAAAACTATTAACAACAAATTACGTTTCTACAAAATCTGTGCATTACATTATTAGTAAACAAAGTCATTATCACTTCTCTTGTCATTCTCAATGCTGCTAACGTATAAAAAATTGTATGTTACGAATAAGGCTACTGCAACATTTATGCACCAAATCTGAAAGTTACAGATTATTTTTAATGAATATGTTTTCAATATGTACTCATAGCCATACAGCTATCATTCATCATTGATGTACTCTTAAATTCTGGGGGAGTGTGAGTAAATTACTGTAGCGATCATTTAAAATACAGATTACTTGTTGCCTAACTCCTCTCTCTCCTCCTCTCGTCTCTCTCTCCAACTCTCGTCTCAAATCTCATCTCTCTCTCTAGCTCTCTCTCTTTTATGAGCGATACCTTTTCAGGTTTACTACTCTTTTTTAGAAAAGATCTTTTCCTACGTCGATGACCTCCGCTTTCCGGCAACCAGCATAACTTTCACTCTCTCTCTCTCTCTCTCTCTCTCTCTCTCTCTCTCTCTCTCTCTTGCTTCTGTCAATTCTCGAATTTATTAGCTATAACCTAATTGTTCTACCATGAGTCCCACCTTGACTCCATCAGGTACAGAAGCGAGGATTAGAGTCTGCCAGCTCTTCATGGTAAAGATTTTCAAAGTCTTCTTTGAATCCCTGTCCGTTTGCAGGTATATATTGTTTTTATAAGTATCCGTTCACGTCGTACATACAGACATTTTCGTAAATTTAAACGTGGAAAATTGATGAAAACTGTGCCACCGAAAGAAAACATGAAAGGTCTCAAACAGCTTTGAAGAAAATAATCGTCCAAGCGCGAGGTACAATTCTGATATATATTCAGTGTTTAAGGGGATACGTCGTAAGATGTGTGGCTTTTTAGACGCACCAGTCATTTCTCTAAAAAAACTGAATACTTTCTCTATTTTACTGATTAACGCTGCGTAACATAAATGAATAACAAATGAATGTTACTTTTGTAATAAGGACACTTTTTGTTACAGTTCAACCTTTTTCTTTTCTTTTTGCAGTTTAAATGCTGTGTTGATGTTTGTATGCTTCCAATTAACATACATTTGTTCCTACATAAATACGAACTTTCAGAGCCGTATATATACGGCTCTGGCAAACACGAGCTGGAACTTTCAAAAGTAATTGGGTAAGTACTGCAAAGGTCTTCCAATATAACTACGTATGTACAAGAATGCTCCATTCCTTCCTCCCTACTCAAAACAAATGCTACTGGAAGACTTGAAATCGTGACATTAAAAGCCTTTGTGACCAGAAGAACACAGTGATCAAGGACTTACTTTTCGTTCTATATCGGGCTAGATTTCTTTGGAATTCTTTGCCCGACTTCTACGAAGTCAAACTCCTGAATGACATCATTGTCTCAGTAACTGCATCGTAGATAGCAGTTTTGTATGATTGAAATTTTAATAAAGTTAAGCTCAGACAGTTCATTTTTCAAATATGTTTTCTTTCAGGAGCTGTAACTTTAATTTCAACTTTTTTTTTTAATCAACATTTACATCCTGATATGGATATAGATTTTACGAAACTGTATAAAAGTAATTTCATTTTTCTTTTTCCTATTATCATAAATGCTACTGTAGTGGTGCTTGGTTACCTTAAATACCAAGTACTGGCCGTAAAACATTTCAGGCAATTTTTATAGATATAAATACTGACTGCTGGAAATGTAATCAGATGATAAATTGGACAAAACGGGTAAAGGAAAGATCAAAGAACAGCGATACTTGTTACCACTAAAAGCAAGTACAATTTGGAAACATAATTATGTTCCAGCGCATTAAAAGCAGTAAAATACTCTACAGTCACGGTTAGACGTTTAAATGTGTTCACAAACCGATAACATTGATTCGAACATTATTATATAAATAAATATATATATTAGGAAGCGTAAAGTATGCTCCTTATTTTTGTTTTTAGTATATTATCTAAACAATTAGATGGGAATTCAACAGAGCATACGGTCACCCATTAACATTAATAAAATAATTCGTATCTATGCATTAAAATCTGTTAAATAATCATAAAGACAAAAAAGCAAAGACTAAAAATAAAAACTGGACTATTTGAAAAACAGCCATGTTTCAAAAATCAAGTTATACAGCCGCTACTTGAAAATAAGGCAAATAAATACCGCCAACATCCCAACCCACCGGTGAGAGTCCTCCTAGAACAACTAAACCAAAAGGATTTATCAGCCAATATCTGACACCAGAGACCTGGCAATCAGTGAACGCAGCTGTGATGACCATGTTTAAGAACCGTAAGTCGCAGGAGCATCACCAATCCCAGGAAAGCACAGCAAAGCCGGTTTTCCACTATCCACCATTTTCCAGATATCAAAACACAGAATTTCGAGCGAAGGTTTCAATGCTGCCATATCATTTTCAAATGCTACGAAACAGGTTCGTAAGAGGCAAAGGTATCACTCTTCGAGCCCAATCGGTCGCCACTTTTCGTGCACAGAAAAATGGAAAATAAGTTCCAGGCACCTAAGATTCCATTCTTTGACCTGAGAATGCTTAGAACTATATTTATATAGAATCCCACATCAGCATCGCATTTCAGCATAGCTTTGCTCTATACGAAATTGCTGAGGTTTCAAAGATTTCCATCAAATGAAACTCAAGCATTTCTGACTGGGGAGCCTCAATGAGGACTTCGAACTGTCTAGATCCTAGAGTCTGGAGTTTAAACCAGTTCCAGTGAATAAATGTTTCTCTATCTATTCAGATTAATGAAAACACAAAGTATCAAAAATCAAATATATTGCGCTTTCGAAAAGAACAATATTAAGTAACAACAGGGAAAACAACAGACCAAGCATCGGCCTTCACGGCTATGAACATAAACATTCACGGAGGGCTGTTTACCAATGGCAACACCCGATCTATTCTTGTTATGTTATTGTTGCCAATGTCAAAGAAAACTCAATTAAAATGACTCTGATACGTGTTAATTCATTAGAATTTCTAATCAAAATAATGGCAATCAGTTTTCCTTCACGTGAAACGGGGATAGTTATTAATTTGTCGATATTTTCGAAAATTATGTTTTATCGGCTGTTCTATTGGCACCTCGTTTCCTTCGCTCAAAATCTACGGACTTCTTTTTTACACTTTGACATTTTATCTAAATGGCAACTTATACATACCTTCGCGTGGTTTAAAGTATACTAATTTTTCAACTATGTTAATTTTCAGATATGAGCTCATATCTTTTTGCCATTTAACGTATGTTTTTACGCGTCGACTTGATTATAATTTATTTAAGTAGGGGTTGAGAGAGGTGTTTCCTTGGCCTGTTTAGGGAATCACGAGAAGAATTTCACAGTCCTTAAGATTTTCTTGATTTTAAAAGTTTTGATTTATATACTCCTAACTATAAAACTGTTTACTAAATTTCTCTTTATCTAAAGATGACTAGCTTCATACTCGGTAAACTCGTTATCACTTATATTACAAGACCTGAAAAATAATCACGAAATAATCCCTAATTTTGCCATCTTTGGGTGGTTGGTAAAGCATGAATCTGAATGCCGATATCTTCTATAAAACTTGAATTTTGGACAACCAGATTTAGAATGTATTGCAGAAGTATTGAAGGCGGTAAGGAGTAGTCATTGGACATAAAATATATTGCAAAAGTGCAGTGTCCTAATTCACTGTTAATAGAATATTTGAAACTGATACAGTGCGTGTTACATACAAAATACTATATATGTATTTAGTCAGAAAAATGTTTAGCTGTCAGTCAGGAAAGGAAAAACCAAAAGTAGTTTATGAGGCTTCTCTTTAGTTTGCGAATGATTTTACAGTGTCGTGATGTTTGGCCTTTTTTAGAAAGTTCCTCGGAGGCATAATCTCCTAATCCGTTCATCTTCCAATCCCAGTGAAGCTCTTAACTAAATCTTGTGGTCCATTAGTCCATCATCTTCATCGATGTGACCACGCCCTCTCGCCCTCATCCCTAGAGCTTTCGTTCCGTCTGCCATCTCGCTTAATGTTCGTGTTACATCATCTCTGTAATCCCTTCCGTCCTTCCCTAATTACCGAGCACAGCTAAATTCCCATAACGCCCAAAATAGGATAGCATAATGGCTCACAATATATTTCGTCACTCATTCTATAATCACTCATTCCGTCTCCTTCTCTTCTCTCTTATTCAACTGTCGCGCTCAGTCGTCAACGTCGATCTCGTGTGTCATTCCAGATAAGAATGTCACAACCCTCTTGATTTCATCCTTCGAGAAAACCTTCCATCTCACTTAGGTTCCCTCGTTTGTCATGGCTAAGCTCACCCTCTTAAGATTTATAAGTATTACGGACGTTCCAAATTTTGTTATCCTGAATCCAGCAGTATCCCTTTGTGTCTCATCGACATCTCTTCATCACCTTCTCTGGCCTCGTTCCTTGTCTTCATGGACTATCATCCCCGCCCTCCCCCCTCCCCCTCCCCCTCCCATCCTGTCCTCTTCGACCGATCCCAACTCCTCCTCCTCCTCCTCCTCCTCCTCCTCCTCCTCCTCCTCTCCACACACACCTCCTAGTAAGTAATTTGGATGCAAGAGAGTCGCTATGAGTAACATCCCCCCATTCTCCCTTAAATTGACAATTTGCGTAAGTCCGGGATCTGGAAGGCTTTCTCTTTGGCTATGAACCACGACTACAGAGGTCTCTGGACCCCCCTGGGCCAAGCTGGAGTAACTGATCCTCCTGCCACTCTAAGGGCGCCATCTGTAAGCAAGAGGGGCCACCTGTGATATTGCCATCTTGTTTACATCCGTGAGCTGTTGGCGGGTGATGGCGATGGGTGATGGCTACAATGGCTGAAGTTGGCCAACGAAGGATCTGCCAACGGAAGAATTTCTCACCAAATCGGTTCACACGTAGGACCAGGAGCGCCCCGAGGCACTTCATCCATAACAACATCTGCCGCCCACCAAATCTTCAATAATAACAGCATGATCTCCGTCATTAGAATTTAGATCTAGCGTTTGGCAGACGTGAATAGCAATGTCCGCTAAGACGATGCTCCATGTCGGTCTCCATTAACGACGATGAACTCTGGCTCTCATCATTTTTAAAGTAATTCTGACAGAATTTTCATCTAAATGATAAAATAAGGAGATTAGCATACTTTAAAACTTTCGAGGCAAACTCCTTCCCTGTAATCTGTTACAGTTAGAGGGGAGACGCAAGAGGAAGCTTCTCTTCAGCTTGAATTTGGGTCTTCCTTTGGGCGCGAGAAACTCTTACAAAAATATCATCAAAAGAAAAAGTAACAAACAGAACACCCCCCCCCCCCCCCCCCCCCAAACCCCCAAAACCCCCCCCGCGTAGAAAATAAACTAGTATGAAAAACAGATTTCACTTCTAAAAAATTTGCAATCTCC
>NC_087217.1:34468715-34483715 GCF_015104395.2 Macrobrachium nipponense | reverse complement strand
CATAATAATTTTCTAAAAATCCGGAGGTTTTGAAGCTACTTCGGGAGACAGGACGATATACTACAGGAATCTTCCAGGAGTTAGGCCACAGGGTCGAGACTTGATGACGCCTGACCCACGATTATTTCTTTCAATCTTCTTTAATGGTTGTTATAGAAATATAAGCTGCCGATGGTATCGAAATTCCGAGACCTCGGGAGATATCCATGGTGGTGGTTCGGTTGATAAGGCGGATACTATCATGTCTCCCGAGGGTCTCTGAATTCCGATACAAGCGACAACATACTATTTCTACAAAGGCATCAAAGAAGATTGAAAGAAGTAATTCCGAGACAGCCTTCACTTAATCTCGACTTTATTGAACTGCATATGTGTGTGTATGTATGTATATATGTATGTATCAATATTCGGCAATGTCACTGTCCGTCCTGATTTCGTTCTCGTCCACAGACCAGTGGTTCGATCCCATGAGGGGACGAAATTATTATCAACTAAAAATTCCTCTTCGGTACATTTATGAAAATATATCAATTCCGAGGTAGAGCGAATTAGATATTAAAGGACAGTTGTAGCTCGAATGATTTATATGAATCACGGTGATGTGATAATTATCATATATATATATAATAATATATATATATATAATATATAATATAAATATATTATAATATTAATATAATAATATATAATATACATCCACATATATATATCACACATAATAATATAACAAACACACATAAATTTATGAAGACTTGTATATAAATGTGTGTGTGTGCAGAGACAACAACTATTTCCGAAATATAACGTTTTTATTTATATTATTTCTGTAGTCCTATGAGCACCTTTACTGACTTGGATTTATCTATATAATATATATATATATATATATAATATATATATATATATATATATATATATGTATATTATATATATATATATATATATATATACATATATATGTATATGTATATATATTTATATAGTATATATATATATACACACATATATATACATTATAATATATATATATATATATATATATATATATATATATATATATAAATATATATAATATATATATATATATATATATATATATATATATATATATATAAATTCTTTGCGTGTCTGGCTCTCTCCCCATCATATCCAAGAGCGGTACGCCGTCAGCAGACAAATGGGACTATGATGACAATAACACATGATGGGGACCACCGTCTCTTGCATAATGTGGCCTGAGTTGAACCTAACACGTCTGGGATACATCGGGAGGGGGGGAAGAATAGGATAAGAGAGAGAGAGAGAGAGAGAGAGAGAGAGAGAGAGAGAGAGAGAGAGAGAGAGAGAGAGAGAAGCACTGACCCGACGCTACTCTTTCAAAGCTCGAAGGAATATTGTTCATTTTCGGCCAAATGTCATCCAGCCGCCGCGATCACGCACAGTACTTATAAGAATAATATCAGCAGAAGGATCCGCAAATAAAAAGAGCGCGAAAAGAATCCAAATTTGTACGAAAGAGGAGTCGTATAAAATCTGGTGCCGAACTAAGCCAGGAATCATGATGAAATTCGTGTTCTTCTTCTGCCGGCGGATTTTACGCCCAAAATTGGAACTCGGGATGCATAGAAAGAGCGAATCACACCTCGCCATCAAACCTTATATGCTCTTTATTAACTCTTTAGCGTCGTTTTATTATCTTTTTACTATCTTTATTATCTTTTTACTGTCATGCTGGGCTCACAGCTCTTGGCGATGAGCCCCTGTTGTCCCTGAGGGTCTATAAGAAGCCCTCACCAGGGGCATGAGGCAAATCTACCAACATGGCGATTTCGGGGGGATAAAATGGCTCTTTCGGAACCTAATATTTGACGAGAGAATTCTCCCATCCCTCACCTTTCCGCTCTATTCCACAGCCACGTTTCCCGAGTGTCATCTCGCAAATTGTCACGGAATTCATACTCGCCGGCCGATCAAATAGTGGTCCATGAATGTTTTAATAAGTGTGGGACATGCCTTGGTCTATTTATTTCCCTAAGATTTCTTTTAAAGAGCAGCATTATGAAATTATATAGTTCTACTATAATATTTATATGTAAAATGACTATTTTTACTTTTTTTAGAGGACTACTGCTAATAACTAAACAGACCTGTATTTAAGCACGTACTCGTATGCATACTCTGTGAGGAAAATTCCAAATAATCAGAACATCCTGATTGCGATTAAAATGATTTCCGGTTTTGCGCTTCATGATGTGTCCTCCACACAGCAAATACAGAGAGAGAGAGAGAGAGAGAGAGAGAGAGAGAGAGAGAGAGAGAGAGAGAGAGAGAGAGAATGTTAATAACAATAATATGTTTATAGAAAATCATCGTTTATTTGAGATACTGTGAATAAGTAAGAAAGAAAAGACGCCAGTGCGAGGGACAATCTGTCGAAGAGCAAACCCCGCACATGGAAAAAGACATAAACGAACAGATCACGTGACATCGTTTTCCGAATCAGCAGAGAACACAGCCCACACACGTTTGCCAAAATAAGGAAACTGTTTTGGGTTAGATCCTTTACGAAGCAAAAACTAGGTGCCGGGTTATTCACAATAGAGATGCATCTTTACAAAATGAGAAGCCTTACATAATTTCGTGATATTTTGCTTACGAACATCAGCAACAAGGCATCGAACACTTTTGCTACACATTTCAAAATGGCTAAGTCAACAAAGATGACATTTCGACCACTCTTGCTGCATACACGTAAGATGCTCAAATTTTCATCACGCCTCCAAATTTTTATGCCGAGAATAAAATTCCTGCCCCGGTTGAAACACGAAGCTTGTTTATGAATATTTCGTCCGGGAGCTTGTAGCATCCAGCTCTTCGTAATCCATCACTATATGCTGCCAAGCCCTTCCCCCTCCCCCCCACCCCTCCCCCTCGCAACCCCACCCACTTTCTCCTCCTCTCTCGCATCCCTTATCACACCCCAATCCCACAATCATTTCCCTCCCCCTTAAACCCCTTCCCTAAATCCCTGACATCCCGCCCCTGCCACCGACCACCACCTCATCTCACCATTCACATTGAAAGGACAACAATTTTGGCAAGTCCCCCCTAACCTCAAAGTTTAACAATCATCCCTCCATTTTCTGCCCTCGAACTTCCTTAACCAACCCTCTCCTAACCAAAACCTACCCTCGCCCTTACGATAATGGAGCATAGGGACCCTGATGGCTTTCCGAATGTTCTCAAGGGAAGCGCCCTTTGAGCTCTGACGAAGGGAAATAACGTGAGAATCCGAGGCGGCGTATCATTTTCATATAAAGTGGGGCGCAAAGCGGGGGGATTTAGGCCGCGTTCCGCTCGCTGGTTGAGGAAATAGAAAAGCTACGCCCGGAGAGAAACTGCTCTCCCTCTCCCTCTCCCTTTCTGCTTCTTCTCGTTTCTCCCGTCTTCTCTTCTCCAGATTCTCTTACCACCGCTTTTGACATTAAAGGACGCGTTCCTTATTTCCCAAATAGAGCTTAGACAGAAAGGCAATTGCACATTTGAATTTCAGTGGCGTATCCTCCCCAGGTAACAGAATCAGAGCTGGCCATTTCAAGCTTAGCTAGTCGTTAACGAGCCTCTTAATGCTCAGCAACTGCGACTATAAACCGAAATGGTATGAACTCTGTGGCTGAGCATGCGCCCGAGATCATAAAATTATTGTCATAAACTGCGCAGGTCAGTCACACATGTGCAACGACAGAATGGTTTTAAACATGCAGTTATCTCGCAACAGCCGACAGTAGATGATGAAATCTTCGTTCTTTCAGTTGACCGTTGTTTACCTTACGCCATGACAAAACCCAGTAGAGAATGGGAATCTTCCTAGATAGTGACACCCAGGGGCTTTGAGGGTCGTTATCTAGGACTAATATTTCTTGAGGAAAGATCCGAAAATCGATGGTAAGCTTTCGATCAATAAACACTTATAATCACCAAATGGTCCTAGAATGAAATATATTTTTTTTTCTGATTCTAGCACTCAGGCAGATTGATTCCGTGAAATCTGGCTTCGCAACAGCGATGATAGTAGACGTCGAAATTATATGTTCTAATATAGATAGTCTGATAAATAACAAAAAAAAACTAAATAAATAAAAACAATAAAAAAATATTGCTCAAATACAATGGAACAATAAATATATCCATACATACTTATAAACGCCCTCACCCCTTATATTCATGAACCTGGAATGGAATGGAATATGAAATTTAAGCACGAAGCCAGGCAAGCACTGGAACCCATAGTGCCATCCAGCGGTATGGTGAGAATGAATGAAAATGCAAATTAAATAAATAATGTTTTTGAAAATAAGCATTCTAAAGATAATCAATGGTTAAAATATATATCCTTGAAATCACGAAAACGAAATTATTGACAATTCCAATTTACAACTGCCAATAAATAGATGCTTCGATGACCCAGCGTCCTCAAGAAGCCTAAAATGCTCCTTCATATGTGGACAGCATCCTCTGCGCGGACCCTGCAGAGGTGGCACTTAAGTTTATTACATAAAATGTAAATGGATAAAATTTATGGTAGTATATTTTCTACCCATAGGGGATCAAATTTAAACTAAAATTACTTAAAATATAATTGAGGTGAATCTCTGCATCCAATCAAAAGTCAGCTTTGGTATATAAATCTCTCAAAACGCGACCACAAACTAAACCAAAAACAAAGTTTAAACAAAGGAGAAGAACATAACACAGAAAAAAGTGAGCAGGTTTAAAACTATTAAGCTTTACTTAAGTGATAAGACTTTCCAAAGCGCTGGAAGCCTAGCTTAGAATTCACCGTGGGTATCAGATTACATCGGTAAATTAATTCAGATAGTCTGAGATGCAAATATTATTAAGAAACATAATGTTGGTTATTCAAGAGTGAATACAGCTATGTACTTCAGTCAAAATGAACACGTAACGACAAGCTGTCAATATGAAATTCAAAGTGTCACAATACAGTATGGTGCTGGTGAGATAAGATAGCAGGGTTATACGTGACCAATGTATAATGTTAAGAAATGGTATAGATTCCTTACCCCAAACTGCTGTTTGCATAACCACAATCATTAGGCATACGGGATATTATTATCAGACCAGTATGAACAGTGACCCGTGCTCTCAATTGCTCCTTATGCGTACTTTGAATAGTTTTCATCGAATAAGAACGTAAAAATCTTCGTTCTTGACGCCCCGGCACCGAATTAATGTCATTTTTCATCTACGAGCACCATTTCAACATCTGAACGGACAGTCAAGAGGAATGAAATGCATTTCTAAGTCAAATTCCTCGGCAGACGAATTCTGAGAGAAGGGTAAAACTGAGACAGCTGAATGTTCCTTCCAGCTCCCAGATTCCTCCTTATAGTTGAAAGATGAGAGACGAGTGAGAGGAAGTATGGAAGTCAAAGAAAACTAATAACCTCAAAAATTAGAGTGAAATGAGTAAAATGGTATTGAAAGCCCATTACTTTTCTTTCCTTTTGTTCTCTTTCCTTTTGCTTACATGTCGGCGAAATTCCGAAAACCAGGAGTGTGGAGATGGGAAAATAAATGATACGGATTGAATTATTGGTAGTGTGTGAAGGTGTCAATTGAATAGATTAATAATCCTTCACACGTCAGCACTATCCTCTTCCAATCTCCCCTGAAAGATTACAGAAATTTTTCCACAGACGGCCGACCTCGATGAGAGCTTTTGAGCAGCTGGATCATTAGATAGAAAAATAACCCTTATAATATCCACTGATAGGTTCGAAATTCCTATCATATTCTCCTCTCAAGGAACCTCGCGAAATTGGTTCTTATGGCAAGAACGAAGAAGGCCTTCCATGACGCTTCCCAGAAGGACGAAATCTTTCTTATGGAGCAGCGGAGGGAGGATGGAGGGAATTTTACATTTCTTGGAAAACTTGTCGGGATTTCTGGGTATATTAAAGGGGTGGAGCTTATGACACGGTAAAACAACTTTCGGAACAACATGATCAGAGGAAAACGATTGAACAATAAATAACACCTATCTAAAGTCAAACGAATGAAGACGTCAGAAATATATTCCTCGGCGGTCTCTAATGAACAGGCTGACTGTCATTTACAGACAGACCAACACTTGAGATACCTTTTGACATGACATTACGAGAGAGATTCCCTCTGAAAACCTTTCTTTTGAAACCCCGCTGAGCATAAAGATCCGAGGAAAATATGACACTGGATCTAAAGATGACCTGAGAAAGGGGCCTTTTTGTGCAGCCATGAATCGAACAAAACAAATCCCGGAGACATTGGATGAAGATGGTACTCACTCAAGTCTGGTTTGTGATAACTGACCATAATTAAAGATGCATGAGGAGGAACTTGTGCTTTAAAAGAAAAGGGGACTAATAACCGGAAGTTGTATATTTCTCCATATCTCATGGATAAACCATATACATATATAATATATATATATATATATATGTATATATATATATATAGTATATATATACTATATAATATATATATATAGATATATATATATATATATATATATATATATATATATATAGTATTCCTTATGAAGATATGAGAAATATATAACATAATTAGATATATAGATATATATAGATATAATATTATAGATATAATATATATATATATATAGATATAAGATATAAAAAACATATATATCTAATAATATCATTATATATATATATATATAATATATATATATATATATATACAATATATTATATAATATATATATATATATATACATAATATGTATATATAGATATAGATATATATATATATAATCTATTTATATATATATATATATATATATATATATATATATATATAATGCATGGGGAACGATGCATAAGTACTGAAGATATATGAAGTGTGGTGACCTGCAACCATCCCATTTAATCATAAGTAGAGCGTAAATGACATAGATACTTTCAATTTTCAAGTTCCCTTTCCATATAACGATTCCTCTCATCCTTCTTTATAGGTTTTCAGTGGGTTATAAAAGGCAAGAAAATTAAAGAAATATTAAGAGGGACAGATCAACATACGGAGAGAGAGAGAGTGAGAGAGAGAGAGAGAGCTGGGAGGGTCGCCATCAGCAAAGAGGAAACCAATCAGCCAAAACACACAACTGAAACCACAAACACATACTAAGTCTTCATCATCACTAAAAACAGCAGTCGATATCCGATTACTGGCGCTCGGGAAGAAGCAGAGGAGGAGAAAAGACGCTCCGCCGAAGACGAATTTTTTATTTACATGCGGATGGAGCACTGCGAAATTAAGTTGTCTTATATAAGTTATTTCTTCCGGGGTGTTGAAGGAAGGGCAACCGAGTCTTCGGAGGGACTGAATTGGGCTGGGGCTGGGGGAGGGGGAGTTGTTCCGCCGAGGAAGCCAGATGAGAACTCCAACGATTATTGACTCCTCTTTCGACATCAACGGATAGTTGGGACTGGACCTCCATTTATCATTTGCGCTCCTGCGTCCCTTTTTGTTTTATGCTCTTGCGTGTTGCTTTCCTCTGGTATCAACAACTACTTCATTCCTTTTACCTGGAATCGAAGTCTGGAGCAGCAAAAAATAGTAAGAATGAGATCATCAGAGCCTCGAGTGAGAAAACATTACGTAGGCATCGAAATATAAATAGAATGGTGGTGCACGTGCACGCTACAAATAAGGTTGATAGGGAGGGTATGGCGGTAAACTCTCTTCAATCCAGCCCACATTCGTAAAAGGACTAAACGGATATTTCAGACGGAAGTATACGACCAAACAAAAGCGCTAAAATAAGACAAATATGATCTTGCATGAGAACAATAATGATGGGGAGAAAATGTGATCTAAGAGTCGCACTCAATTATTCTGAACCAATTGCCCCATCACAAAAGCCTAGTATATCTTACAGCGCCATGTCATGTCAGGTAAGGGAAGTGGAAAGATAATGAGTTCTAATGCAATAATGCAATGGGAAACATCATTTTAACCTGGAATTGCCGAAGATCCTCTGCAACAACTCGATCCTTTTGCATCTGATAACAAAGCCCATTTCCTCACACCCGAAAAGCCTCGCAAGATTTTCCATGGTGCTTATTTCACCCGTGTTTAAGTTGACAGAAGGAGGGAACATCAAATTTTGCCCAGATACCAAGCACTAGAACCTATGAGGTCATTCAACGATGAACAGGAAATTGAGAGTACACAAATTTTATAAAGGTGTAACATGACGGAAAACATCGCAGTTGCACTATGAAACAATTCTTAGGTGAGGGTGGGAAGTAAGATAGAAGAAAGACAATATGAATGGAGGAACAGTAAAAGGAATGAAAGAGGCTGCAGGCAGGGCCAAAGGAATACTGCAAAGAAGCTGTAGAAATTAGAAATACCTACGGTGCACCGCATGAGGTGCACTGGCGGAACTACCACCTTATAGTGCTGTGGTCAAAGGGCCAAATTTTCATGATACTTTGCACAACTTTAGAACAAGATGAAATTGGTTTTATTTTGTTCCTTATGACGTCACCTAATAATAGGAAAATGAGGTTGTGGGTACTCTTGAAATTCACTTTTTACTCGGTGTTTCAAACCCTTAGATTTTATATGTGCAAAAATAAGGAAATCGAACGAAAACGAGTCCGGTTTTTCTTTTATTAGCATCTAACTTTGAACAAAATTGAGATTTACTCAATGCCTTATGTACATATTATTTTTAACATGTTTTAAGTTATTACAATCACTAATAGATATGTATTTTACCTATCAATGCCGAAAAGCTAAATATTTCGACTTGCCAAATGTTGTACTTCTTGTGACAGTAACATTTTGTAAAAAAAAAAATATACATGCTTATTACTAATCTTTCTTTACAATATACTGATGGGTAAAAAACGAATGATATACAGAGAAACTAAAATGAGATAATAATTAAACCTTAACTAGCACAGGTAGCCTATATAGAAATACAAGTTACATCGTCAATAAAGAGAATTAACTTGCAGAACAAAATGAACAAATTAGATATCACTTGAGCAATGCTTATAAAAAAAATAAAGCCTTGTTTTCCCAAGGTTAAAAAATAAAAATTAGTTCAACATGGAGTGAGATAGATGAAAAATTCATATGTGAGTTCACATTATAATTATTGTTGAAAACTCATTTCTCTATTTAATAATTGATATTTAATGACAGGAACAGAGTAGAAGAAATACAAGTTACACCATCAATATAAGAGTGACCTTGCATCTGAAAGTGGTTTTCAGGTTAATTGATCATTTTATCAAATAAAACAAATAATTAACAAGATACATTTACACTTACAAATAAAGAATTTCTTGCTCTTTTTTTTAAGCATATCTGCAGAAAATGAACTTAAACAAGGAATACGACACGTATAAAATAGTAACCTCAATTCCCATCATAATTATTGTCAAAATTCTATTTCCCAAGGTAAAAGCTAACCCTAAATGACTAGCAGCTGTGATTAGAAATACAAGTATCAATTCAATAGTTAACTCTGAATGACTAACAGAAGTAAGAAGGAGTACACGTTACATCAACAATAAAATAGCGATTTTGCAAAAAGGTAAGGTCATTTCAGGTTGTGTTCTTTTTCTTCTCTCAAACAAAACAAATTATTCGTACATTTAATGCTTACTAATAAATGAATAAAGTATTACTTAAGTTTATCAGTAGGAATATAATTTCAGAAAAATAATACAGGTCTAAAAATTCTAACGTTGATTCACATCAAATTCTAATCATCATCAAAATCTCTTCAGTTCCAATACCCTCAACATTTTGTTCATTCTTATTGAATGGATCATCACACGTCTGAAATAAACAGGAACAGGCCTTTATAATACACTCTAGACCAGCTTGTCTGGACTGACACTTATGTCCTTTGCAACATTTGTCTGTGCAGTACAAATGGGTAATTTCCCTCGATTCTACTGTAGCAGATTTATTTTTTATACAGAATAGGTTGAAGTCCATTGATAGTATATACATTCCCTCCGTTTACAATAGGGTCAGATATTTCAGGCCTAGCCAAGTGAGTCTGACACCATATCATAGTCTGATACCTGGCACGAGCATGTTGCTCAAAGGCATCTTCTGCTGGCAGCAGCTGTGATGCAGTTTTGTCAGTGGTAACTGCAAGATGATATCTCAATTCATTTAATGATGTTTGACTTTTGGCTTTCTTACCATACATTAACAAAACAAAATTCATTGAAGCTCTCAGAAACAAATCCAGATCTTTGAGAAGGCTCAAACATTGTAATGCTTTAGTATTTATGAGTACAGAGTAGACTGTACGCTTTCCCAACTTGCAGATTGCAGAGGTGCTGTCACAACCAGAAAGAGCATGGACTGCAGGTAGAATTTTACATATTTCTGAGCAAAGATTACTGGCTATCTCACGAACTGGAATGTAGCGTTCCCTTGTTATGCCTAGTCCTGAATGTCCACAATGCACATAAACTTCGGGAGAAAGCATACCTAGACTCCAGTAGTATATAAGTAGCACCAAGACATCTGTGTCATCACATCTCATAATGATCCTTGAATGCTGACTTGAGAGGTTCACTGCATGCAACAGAAGCTGTGTGTCTAGAGCCTCTTCGTGAGAACATTTTAGTTCATCAATAGCAGACACATTACCATCATTCAAGACTTACTGCCTCATCATTTTTGAAGCCTCCAGCCAATATTATTGATTTTCCAGTAGGCAGCATCTCATTACCCTGTGTGCAAATATAATCAGATATAAATGAAGCCAGACCAGCTTTATTAGAAACTGATTTTAAAAAGCATCGGTAATTGGGTACAACTCTATTTCCATGAGTGAGAATGGTGATGCCAGAATCGGTGGTTCCACGACGATCTCTCTTATATGATTTTATGCAGAGCTCTTTGTCACACCTATCAAAAACAACTGTCACATCAACATTCATATCCTTCTTGTTCAAAATTCTGATGAGTCTCTGCAGCACTATCTTCCCAAGATCATTGAAGGATTTAAAACGGTTTTCGCGTAAACTCTGAACCATGGCCATACCATCAATGAGTTAGGCATCTGTATTAGATGTGGGAGATGTCTGTGGAAGAACCAAAACTTCACTTCCGTTCTCTTCCAGTTTAGCGGCAAAATCAGATTTTTTGGTCTTCCTTATTTTTCCATCATCATGGAATATTGAAGGGGCAACTGCTGCCAGCTCAAATTTCAAGACATTATGCAGATCAATGTCCCGATGCCTTGACACTGCAAGTAATTGTCGGAATAAAAATCTCTGTGTCAATCTGTAATTTTTTTCCCCCGTCATTTGAGAGATTTTTTCCATGGTATTTTTCCATGTTAAAACTGCTATCTTCTTGATTGGCTTCCAGAAACTTATATTTTTTTACACTATACTTACTTTGATAAAATCCTCCTTTATTGATACTCCTATCTTTCTCTAGCCCTTCCCTTAAGTGGTTATGTTCACTAATTTTGTTGGTACGGTATCAATGTCAAAATGGTCCTGACATGGATCAGCTGTAAGCTCTTTTATCCTTGTGACATCATTCTCATCCTTACTTCGATGAGCTATGCCAACTTCTTCATAGCTTTTCTTGAATTTAGGTGTCTGACACATTCCCTTGAAGCTTTGCGAATATTCTCCAGTCACATGGCGAGTAAGGAGCCAGCGCATCAAACCACCTTTTCTTAATGATGGAGCATAGCCTAGCAATAGTGGTATAAGTCTAAAGCCACCAAGGCTGACTAAACCTTATAAGAAGGCATTTTTCTATTTCCCCAATTCTTAAGATGAAGCATCATGAGGTGGTTAAGCATCGCAGAGAGCAGCAATGGTTGCTTCACTTACAAAACGAATATGCGGACAGCCACCATATTCACTGCAGGCCAGCCAAAAACACTCGAAACGATTGCTTTTGTTTACCTCGAGTCCTTTTACAGGATAAACAAACAACAGATGCCAATGTGCGGCTGCAAAGTTCCGAGTGCCTGGTCTTAACATCACTGAAGCGAGGCTGGGGGACAACCCTCGACTTTCACTCTGATGAGGAAGTTCTTGATACGTGGTTTTATATCCAAAAAGAAGCTCGTTTCTAGGAGTTTTCAGTTTTATTGTCGTAAATGAAAACGTAAAATGAAGATTTTTATCAAGAATTTCTCTAAACTCTCTCCTGTATTTGAAAATGATCTCCACTAATATATATATATATATATATATATATATATATACGTGTGTGTATATACATTATATATATATATATATATAATATATATATATATATATATATATATATATATATATATATGTGTGTGTACACACACACACACACACACACACACACACACACACACACACATATATATATATATATATATATATATATATATATATATATATATATATATATATATATATATATATATACATATATATATATAGTATATATATATATATATATATAGTATGTATATATATATATATATATATATATATATATATATATATATATATATATATATATATACAATTAAGAGAAAACTATTACCATGGCAAAATATAGTCAGAGGAGAAATACGACCAAAAACCAAAACAAGAAACACCGGAGAATGCTTTTACTTTTAGAGCTTCAGCTTTTACTCATTTTATTCAATGACCCCTTCATCACTTGGATGACACTAGCGGGCTGCTCTGTGAGGAAGAGCTCGTGTTGGCATAAAGCCAGGTCAGTCATGAACAGCAACAACACTGGCTGTATAAAATCTTTGGAACAAGCATCAATCCGTCAGTTTGCCAATTACAAATAGTAGAACGACGTTACCACAAGTATGTTATTCTGCTGTTAAAGATCCTAAAGACGTTACGAAAAAATCGCTGCGCTCTTTCTGTGTTCAAAGAGGAAATAACATAAATTCGATACCACTTTCGATAAACAAGTAGATACAAAATTCAGTGCAAATTGTAATTATCATTCAGATGCATTGGTTAGTACAAATATTTCATATCAAAACCGATTTTCGTACTCATGAGCAATGGCTGGGCTTATTTGCTATCCTTGCTGACATAACTACTTATTCTCATGAATCCCAGACGTTGTAAAAGCTTCGCGTTGTTGAATGATTGTAGTAAGGACGGTGTTTCCATTGACAAGTCACACACACACACACACACTTACCCCCCACCCCCACGCCCACCTTTGAACTGCGGATACCACCATGGACATGTAACAACTGTAGAGCTTTTTGAAACATTACCCCCAGGAAATTGGAAATACAAGAGTCAAATTAATGCACATTATTAGTTACGTTACTGAAAAGTAGTGAGAAATTAGCGTGACAATACGGTGAAGTAACCAGAAGCTCTGAAGAAATAAAAAGAAATGAAAAAAGAAAGAAAGAAAGAGAGCAGCAACAAAAACAGAAAACAGCAATCAATGACACGAGAGAAAAGGTCTTATGACAAGCCAATAGCAACTTAGTTCTGATCACCAGCCTAAGATTAAACAGCCGAACAACCCCTAATCTAACGTCATATATCTGTTACGAAACCCTTAATAAAGCTATTAATACTTCCGTTAGGCCTACAGACTTTTTGACAATTTATGAGATGTAACCAACGGTCATTACCCTCAATAATTGTGGATTATTGATGGCGGATTGCGAAGTAGTCACTGATTATCCGTTTTCAAAGGAGTAACTGTCCTGTATTACATTTTATTGCTGTGAATATAAGTTACAGGATAAATACACGGCAAGAATAGCTTTGCTGGAGGGATCTATATGAGAACTTATAAACTTGTAAAGGAAAGCCATATCGAATCATTCTTAAATAAGATGATATCGACTGAATTTTTTAATCCATTAAGAAATATATCAAAAGAGTATTTACAAATGTGCTTAATAAATAAATGTGGGTATGTGCATAAATAAACACGCTTGTGTGACGGTGCGCGTAAACGCTGCTAGTTTGGAGTGTGTATTTGTTTTTCTTACCTGTTTAACCATATCTGGTGCAAGTGTTTAGGTATTTGAAATACCATGATGCGAACTACAGATTCACTACCGATAGATACATCGTGAGTGGTAACTGACTTTGCTCAAATGTGTACTGCATGAACTTCCATAAAATTGACGGTACTGGTCGACTTAGCACTAACGATTACAAATTCAAATTGGGAAACGAATGTACTATCGTCTGCCAGACTGCCACACTAGGCGGTTTCAATTCGTCTGTCCACCCACGGTAACTATGTGGCACATGCGCATGTGTAGCTCAGACTATTTCTTCGGTAAAATATTTGAATGGTTATACATACAAGAACTTTCACTTCTTCTTTCCCACAGCTATCCCTACATTAAGGGGTCGGTTGTCTAATGCGCCTCATTTCTTACAACATCAGGCGTAGTTTATTGTTTGGCAAAGGGGTTTTTACGACAGCATGCCCTTGCTGTCATCAACCACAGTTATTGGCGGTGGGTCTCGCCTTTGACTAAAAATTAAGACCGCAAGGCAGCAGTTTCCACAGTTATCGGCGGTGGGCCTAGCCTTTTACTACAAATTAAGACTGCAAAGCAGCAGTTTCCACAGTTATTGACGGTGGGCCTAGCCTTTTATTCAGAATTAAGACTGCAAAGCAGCAGTTTCCACAGTTATCAGCAGTGGGCATAGCCATAGCCTTTTACTACAATTTAAGACTGCAAGGCAGCAGTTTCCACAGTTATCGACGGTGGGCCTGGCCTTTTACTACATATTAAGAGTGCAAGGCAGCAGTTTCCACAGTTATTGGCAGTGGGCCTAGCCTTTTACTAAAAATTAAGACTGCAAAGCTGTAGTTTCCACAGTTATCAGCAGTGGGCCTAGCCTTTTAGTAAAAATCAAGACTTCAAAGCAGCAGTTTCCACAGTTATTGGCGGTGGGCCTAGTCTTTGGCTAA
>NC_087217.1:34413715-34463715 GCF_015104395.2 Macrobrachium nipponense | reverse complement strand
ATATATAAATATATCTAGATATATAGATAATTATATATATAAACAATATATACATATATATATATATATATATATATATATATATATATATAAATATATATATATATATATACACCATATATATATACATATATATATAATATCTATATTTACATATCTATATAAAGATAATTATATTATATATAATTATATTATTATTATTATATAATATATATAATATATAATTAATAATATATACATATATAATATATATATCTATATAGACAATTATATATACATTTTAAATATATATATATTATATATATTTTTATATATATATCTATATATATATAGTATAATTATATATATATACATATATATATAGATATACATATATATATATATTTATATATATATATATATATATTGTTCTTAACTGCTCGTTCCCTCTTGGAAAATGTGCTCTAACACTCTTAAAAATGGCCTTAAATGGAAGGACGAGAGATTACAAAAATAAAAAAACTACTGCAGAAGGCTGATATTATTGAAAAGGAGGTATTTACATAAACACTGGACTTTAGTTTTAAATTAACTATATTTACATTAAGTTATGTAGGTCCAGGAACTAATGAGGTGGTTGATTGTCGATCCACCGGAAACATGTGGCTGGGAAATGAACCAGACACGGAGATCAGAATTTTGCGCAAACGGTTATTTTAATGCAAGACTTATTCCAAAGGATTCCCAGTTTCTCCCACAATCAGGCACAGTGTTTATCTGCAAAGAGATTGCATTCTAGCATCAGTAATAAGGCGAGGAACATGTGGGGAACATTATACACTACTTTCTCTCAGTCTAAAAATTTACAAACCACTCAAGGGGCATGAAATGACTGGGAGTTTACAAAGAAATGACTGTTACATTGATTGAATTAACAAGGGGATGTTTACTAACATCACAAGGGAATTAATCACAGCACTGAACCAAAATTGGGGGAGTGAGAAGCTGAACAAAGAAGGGGGGAAAGTCACCTTGGAAGAATGGAAATGAAATACAGACAAAAGGGCAAAATAATTCCCTGGCTGAACTGAAATTTACGTCTCACAGTACCTGGAAACCCTGGGCTTGGTAGCCTTCTTATCTGCTGATATTCCTGTGCACTATGGAGGTATAAAAATACTTGGGATCCCCCAGAGGAACAAGGGGGAGCAGAAGAGGTGAAGTGGAGTCTGCAGGGCTTGAGAAAGACTGAGCAAGTCCTGCTTCTGAGCGGTCCGGAGAGGTTCTGAGCTCATTCTGAGAGTTTCTGAGAGCGAGCTGCTGTGGCCCCATTCTTTTAAAATCTCACCTGGGTAGGCTCCACCATAATCCGAGGTTCCCTGTGGGGGCCAAATTCAGAACAGCCAATAAGAGCAAAGAGGGTTTTTTTTTTTCAAGAGAATGGGGGCAACTTGCATATAGGCAAGGATGAATGAGTCTTGTTATAAAGAGATCTTAACTTTCCTTGGTTCTGGCTTAAAATCCTGAACAATATATATATATGTGTGTGTGTGTGTGTCTGCAGACTGCAACACATAGTAATTATCAGTATCAGTGCATGAATACTTTGCCATGTTATTTCTCTAACACTATTCATGTGTCTTTCTATTAGATTCTGCCTTAACTTGTGTTTTATTTTTCATTAAATTTTTTACTGGAGCCCCTCTATTAATAATAGAAGCCTCTTATGATTTAACTAATTTTAATTTTTTTTGGTTGGAACAAATAATTTTATGTAGAGTATTGTTTATTTTTTTCTCAAGAAATAGTTATATTTCTCTTTATCAAGAAAAATATACTTGAAATTTCTACAAACTCTGGATTTTCAATACTTTTACCTTTTTCTCCACAATCGTAATTCTTAAATAATTACTGTGCATAAAAGTATTTCTTCCACAAAAGAAAAACAAACATCAAATAATTCTGAAAAGGTTTCTATTATGAATAGGCGGGCTCCATTAAAAGATTTATTGAGAAATAAAACACAAGTTAATATGGAATCTAACACAAGTTAATACGGAATCTAACAGAAAGTCACATGAATATTGTTAGAGAAATAACATGGCAAAATGTGGCATCAAGCAGGCATCTGGAACGGGATGTGGTCTGATATGTTCATAGAGACCACATTTATGAGATGTGGTCATGTGCCCTGGAGGACTGGTGGGCATCACTCTTAAAACAGCTGCCATGAAGAGATGGGCACTTAGTTTACACGTCAACGAAGATCTTGTTGACGTGAAAAAAAACTAAAATCATGTACATGTTATTTCACACAAGGAGGAGTCGGATACTCGCAGACATGCTGATGAAACTGACAAAAAGAAAATCGGGGCGAAGCTGTCACCTTTCATTGATCCTTTGAGTCCAGGTGAACATCAAGATGGCCTTGTCAACATAGCTTCTGGGGTTGTGAAATATGGCAGAGTGAATGTTGACAAAGCAATTGCCATTGGAAATGAACAGATGGTAGAATTTCATGAATCATGGCTGGCATAATCCGATTCGAACCATAGTTAAAACACTGTCTGACACTAAGAAGAGCGTTACTATTGGTCCATCGTCCACCTTTGACACTGCTCTGATATTCTCCAGATTAATGGGTATTTTGGCAACAAGAGACATTGACTTGAAGCATGTATTTAACCATGAACTGGCCCCAGTGCCGACATCATTGTTTAATGACAGTGGCCTTATGAGAATAACAAAGACAAAATCAGTATTAAAGAGGAATCTACAGGTTGAGCAATCTTCTCGCTCAAACTACAAGGATCATCTAATTCAAGAAGTACTAATCAATGATGGATGTACAATACTGTGGGTAGTTCATGACTACATTGATGGCTTTCTTGACTACAACATGCACAAGCTCAGTGAGAATGACGTGTATTTAGTTTCTGACCGGTACTATGATTGCAATATTAAAGATGGAACAAGGAGTGGTTGCTCAGGAGATGTTACCAGACAGGACCAACTGAAGCTAGATATTCCCTTAGCAAAACAAAGTGTTATCCTCAATTTTACATACAACAAGAAACAACTGATTGAACTAGGTAACCCAGTACCAGTTCAGGTTGAACAAGGAGCTTGCTTGTCACGATATGACCTCAAAACTACAAATGAAGAGGCAGATGTTATCATTGTATACAACAGATGATTCATCTTCCAAGAGAAGGAGGGTACTCAATCAAAGTTTTTGTGATGACACTGATGTGTTTCTCCTTCTTCCACACCATCACCATAGTAACAACATTAACATTCATGTTGTGATGGAAGGGACAATTGCCAAGAGATCAGTCTGCAGCATTTTTGACACAGTGATCAAACATCAGGACATAATTGAAGATTTGTTAGCAGCCCACGCACTCATAGGATGAGACACGGCAGCTTACGTGTGGGGCATTGGAAAGACTACAGCTAACAAGATCCTGAGAAATGGGTATATACTGAAAAAATTAGAAGATGAACAAAGTGACTTTACTGCTATTGTTGATGAAGCCAGCAAGTTTCTTGTTGTATGCTATGGCTGCCATGAAAACACTTAGTCAGAGGCTCATTATGAGGTGTGGTTGGCAAAAACAGGTAACAAAAAGGTCACCAGGATGCCAGCACTGAAGTCCTTGCCGCCAACCACTGAGGCATTCATAAAAAATGTGAAACGTGCTCACCTTCAAGTGTGTATGTGGAATCATGTGAAGGAGCCAAATCCTCCAAACCTTGACCTTACATTATACGGCTGGCAAAAAGAGGAGCATTCAAGGCCTCTTTTCACTATAACAACTCCTCCAAGTACCAAATCAGCTCCAGATGAGATTCTGCAGATGATTCGATGTGGATCCTCTGGTAATGAGTCATGCAAATCTCGAAGGTGTGGTTGCATGAGTAGTCAGCTATCTTGTACAATTTTTGTGCTTCCGGTGTATGTGGGGACTGTTATAATCTTTGGACAAGACATGACATGAGTGATGACGAAGACAATGATGTCAATGAAGAGAATATAGATGTTACTGAAGACTAGTATATCCTCCTGCATAGTGCGCATATTAAACTTTTTCAAAGCAAAAGATACTTTTTGTTTGTTTTCATTGCTTTGTATTTTGATTCTATGCTCAAATGTCTGGTAATTATGATTCATCTTTCTCTGTTTAAATATTACTTGAATTTTGCCTGAAATTAATATTCTTTGATTAATAACATGTGGAAAACCTATTATTGGTCATATTGAAGCAATTACACTGATAAAATGAGATATTTCATATTGAATATAAACATTCTCTCACAGGTTATTCGTTTCTTTGTGAATCCTAACAGAATATACCTCTAATAATAATAATTTATCAAAGTAATGATTATAAGACCAATATTTACATATTGCGGCACCATGTTGGCAGCCATCTTGAATAACTCAAAACCCTCAAGGGTGCCAGCATGGCATCATTTAGATCTGAAATCAGCACCCTCTAAATAGGGGAAATCATTCAAAAAATATTGGGCAGACCTTGCAACCAGGTTCAGGCTTTGGCACCTAGACTATAAAGGCCCAGAGCTTCTAAGGATGTGAAAGATTCACCTCACAGCAGGGATGCCGCAGGAATACCTGCAATACAGACATCTTATAAACACGTTTGCGATACAAAAAGGGGCTGAAGAGGTGCTTAATATAAATCTTGTGTACTCAGCTTCCTCAGAGGACAAAGAATGAATGAATTACTACTCAAACGTGTAACGAGAAGGGGAGGATATGAACACAACCACATTCAAGGGAACCACAGCTCTTAAATCAAATTTTCTTATAGAGTAAGGGAGCACAGCTGTTGAGAGATTGATGGGGATAGCAATGAGCAATTGCACAAGCACAGACACAGGAAAATGCAATACGTTAAAGGAGACTGCCAACACTCTCTCGTACTTTACCTTCTTGCTGGGAGATTGCTTCGTAAAAGCGCTGATGGAGGATGGGATTACACTCCAAGGGGTCAGGTAAGGGCCCAAGACTGGCCACGTGGGGCACATAGGCACGTGAGCAAGGGGTTTCAGCCCGCAGGTGAGGAGCTCTGAATTATGCCAGGAGTTGTGTGCGTGTGAGATTGAGTCCCTCACTCCGACGAGTTTTATTAATGCGTCTTTTGCCTCAGGTGGGCTTAACTGGTGGGTTTTGGGCTCCAAGACCTCGGTCTATCTGCAAAGTATGGAGAGTAGCAGCACAAGCGAAGATCAGAGAGCATCAGATAGAGAGAGGAGACTCTGTGCTGCTTGTACTTTAATTAATGTTCTGATTGAATGGCGAAAGCAAAGGGGATTCATAATACCTCCCCATCTTAAGAGTCATTTCAACCCTAAATGGGTTGAAATAGCAAAAAAAATGCTTTTGCCATGAGATAATTCTTTTTCTCTCTCCTTTAAGGAACTTAAACTAATGTAATTTGTTGCAGTCATTTAACACAAACATTTACTCTCATTGCCTAGCAACCACTAGTTATAAGTACACCAGTTTGCCATTGGAATTCTTAAAAGATACATTCTACTCATTGAAATTATTTAAAGTTCGCTTGGGAAAGTCCCTTATGTATAGATGAACACAAAAGAATCAATTGTAATAAATTGAAAATATACTAAATATTATCTTGCCTAGGCATATATATTATTCTCAAAGATTAGCTAATAAACTTAGTTTAATTATTTTAAAGAATTAGGGAATAACAAATTGGAAAATCAAAGTACGCATATAATTTCATCATACTAACTTCTTACTTAGTCTAACCTTAATCTAAAAGGGTTAGTGATATGCTTAGTTCTATCGGATATGAACGTTATGTACTTCAGAGTAAGACAGTTCATGCTGTTAATTGGCCCTGAGGGGCCATTACAAATGCATGTCAGAGGGATGTTAGGAACCCTGTGGTTATGTAATACTAGTTGAGCCCGGTGCCAGACGGGCAGAGACAAAAATAAAAATGAAAATAGAACTAAAAGATAAGATTGACTCTCAGTCAAGAATAAACAAACACAAATAAGAGATCGTGGGGGAATTGATTGATTACACACTTAAATAAATTATTAAAAATTAACATAAAATAAATGAACCAATACTTTATTATCGCCCTTAAATGAATATGGTGCCAGAGGTGGCACTTATGATAATTCTGGGAACTCCTTAAAGGGCATTGCTAGGAGCCTGTGGATGCCATCAGTAATTTTCAATGATGTATTAAATTTCGAAAGCCAGATCCGCTGGTGAATGGGTGCTGCCTAAGCAAAGCATAAAATAGAAGAGGTGCCTAAGAGGCAAGGGTGAAGAAGGAAAGAAATTATTAAGAAAAGGGTATGTGAAGTACAAAACAAGAACAGTCGTAAAAGAGGAAGAAGAAGGAAGTTGAAGTAGCAGAATTGGGCACTCTCCTCTGGATGGAGAAGGGCTGGAATTCTCTGAAAGAATATGGCACTGTGCCAGGGCACTAGTCCAGAGAGAGCCTATGGGCTCCTCCAAGGTTGCTGGAATCCTCGGTGTCCTCTACCTCTCTTCCAAGCAGGGACTCGAAAGACATAAGTCCATAGAAGGTGCTGTAATAGTATCAGCCCCAATTGCTGCGACAGTTGGAACAATGGCATTCTACCCCGTGCCTAACGCTGCCTGACTCGGTCCCTGGCATTCTTTGGCCAACCGAGGGTTGGCAGAGTCCTTACGCTCGGACTGGTTAGCTGCTGTTGGAGTGGAAGAGGAGGAGGTGATTTCGGGCTCCGAATTGGGGTGACTGACTCCAGGGCAGTTTGTGAGGCCACGCCGTTTGTGGAGCTTCCAGTACGGTCAGGTATGTCCTGGGGAATTCTGGGTAGAATTGGCCCTTCTGCGTCTTCCGTCATCAGAAGTGGAGTCGAGTCAGCTGCGGCGGAGAAGTACCTTGGGTGTTGAGCTTCGAGAGGAAGACTTGAATCTTGCCTTGGCACAGACACTGAGACCGTCCCTGGAGGAGTAGGAGGATTCAAATGTGGCTCAACACACATAAGGGACAGGGCACTACCTGATGCCTTCAAGTGGCGCTGGCATAATGTCTTGGCCTAACAAGACATCATAATTGCCGTGAATATAAGTAGTCACTGCCAGAGTACATATTTTCGAATGGTGAGGTCGGCTGACCCTACACCGGACTGTGGGCATGAACTTTTTAATATGATTGAGGCTTTCAATAGCAATTAAATTATGCCTCTCAATCCTCACTCCGGAAGGAACTTCATCTTCCCTAATTATCGAGATCTGAGCACCAGAGTCATTGAATGCTCTGACCTGGTGTGCGAGATAGCGACCTCTTGGAGGTGCAACAAGTATGGGGTCCAAAGCTGGGGGATCTAGAGTTGATAGGTCCATCACTGCCATTGCAAGGGCGGAAGCGGTGACCCTTTTGTGACAATGAACCCATGAAGAGGTGTGCCCATGCACTTTGCACGAGTCACAAAAGCTCTGGCTATAATCAAGCTTTGGCTGGTTGTTCCGCTGCCAATGGCCGTTATTTTTGTTGTTTTAGTGATGTCCATTCTGAGGGGGAGTGGGAGTCGACTGAGGAGGATCTAGTTTAGTGTGGTATTGCTCAGAAGAATGCCCAGGTTTGTTACAACTCCCACACACGGGCTTACGCGGCTGATTATTTTGGTGCTGCATTATCTGGGAGTTGGCAAGAGGGGGCGCGACAAGGCGAATTTTCCTATTTAGGGAACTCTGTTGTGGGTGGTGAGTGTCCCAGATATCCGCTCACTTACAGCACTCCACGATCATCCTCGGATTTTTGTCCACTAAGTACGTGGAAAGTTCACGCGGGGCATATGATAAGAAAGCTTCCAACTGAAACAGTTCGAGAATCTCATCCGCAGAGACAGCATTGGATGCTCTTGTCCACCTCTGGAGGGAGGGCGTCTTCTTTGCCACCCATTCTGACCATGTCTGCCCGGACTCCTTCAGCATGCTCTTCCATTTTTGTCTCCACCTGATGGGGGTAATTTCAAAGGCTTTGACAATGGCCTCCCTTACGCGAGCGAGACCTTGCTCATGAGCAGGGAGGGCTTTAAAAAACTATGGCCCCTTATCCTTCGAGATGTTTTCCCAAGATGAGGGCTACTTCGGCGGGAAGAGGCTTGAAGTTTTCCAGGACTTTTTCTACTTAGTCGAGCCAGCCCTCCAACTCAAATTCGTTCCACAGTCGGATGAGGGTGCCCATGCTACTGAGGGTGGAGTATGATGACCTGGATGTAGAAGGCTGCATGTCAGTGTTGGCCATAGCCACTTGGTGGGCCCTTTCTGCTGCTTCCCTTCTCTCTTGGAATTCTCTTTTTTTCTCCTTTTCTTCTCTTTCTTTCTCCATTTCTACTTGTGCAGCTTCTCTTTTCTCCTGAAATTCTCTTTCTTTTTCTCTTTCTAGCCTTGCCTTTTCCCCTCTCTTCGGCTACCCAAGTACCTAATTCGTGGCCCTTCAGACCCGCAAGCTCTCCCTGCTTTAGTAAAGCCTTAATTTCCTCTAATGCAGGATTACTTGCCATCTTGAAGGAATGGGGTTGTGAGGGCACAGACAGGAAATTGCTAAGGGGTAACACAGGCACTTAAGCTCTGGAAATTGCATCCCTAGGAAAGAATAACAAAAATTAAATTCCACTAAGGTGGAATGAAAATAAATTCTTTGCAAGCGAGGTGAAATTACTTGATGCCAATGCATGCTGAAAGTCACAGATTTACATGATCTGGAATGGATTCCCCAAATGGGAATAGATCGAAGGACGAAGGACGTAAAAACGGGCAGCAGTCACGGACTGTAAATATTCGCCTTAAAGGCGTAAAATAGTGGCAGCATGGGCAATCAGTCAATATGTAATGGCATGCACACAAAAATACGGCAAACCACTTGCAAAGCGGGCATAAAATACGGGCCTCACGGTTGCTCAATTACAAGAGCAGCCAGCAGGCTGTAATGAACTGCTCATATAACAATACTGTAGTTTCATGGGTCATGTGGGTGTAAAATATGGCCTCATGGATGATCAAATGCAATAGCGGCCAACAGGCCAAAATGAAATACACCTGTATGTAAAATACAGTAAAAGTGTTTGTCATGATGGTGCAAAAATAATATCAGCCTCACGGACTATTCAAAATAAGGTGGTCAACCAGTAATACGAGCTCATATAAGCTGCCATGAATTTTTTAAATATCGCTCAGTCAAGCAAACTGTAATGGAATGTGCATATATCAATGCTGCAGGAAAAATAACAAGAAGTCGATTCAGACTGAAAAATTTACCCTAACCAGTCAACAGACAGTAATGGAATTCACAAGAGTGAATGTATCAGTCACATGGCTATATAATCAAAAGCAATCCCGCACCATTACTATAGGGGCATACAATATAAATATTTAGAATCATCCATCGCAAGACTTTAAATAATTTGCACGGTAATAACCGCCTTATAAGTGAAAATGTGGAAATTTGCTCACACGTCTCCCAGTTCAGTCCTTTGTAGTATAAATATGATAGAAATACCTAGTGGGCCCCTTAAAAATTTACCCAATTGAAAGCCTATGCACACTTTCCCTTTTCCTATTGTTTTATTACATTGCTCCTTGCTGTTTGAAATAACCTGTCACATAAGTACACAAGTCACCTCTTGTCGTGGGGTGGGCCAGACGCCGAGTCACATGCTAGACAGGCATGGAGGTGGGGACTGGGGTTAATGACCGCGGACCCAAACACAGCTGGCATGTGCATGCATGTGTGCATTTTCCGATCTCTCTCATTGGGTAAAATGCTATTGTTTATTTTAAATGAAGTCACTCACATTACCATAAGAATAAAATTATTTCCCTTTATTCCATAACTTACACAAGATTATTTCTTGTGATTCCTCACTGTGTTAAACCAATGCTTTTTACGACAAAAGGGAAAAAAATATAAATGGATGGAGGTTCTTGGTAGTGGGATTTTCTGCCTAATACCTCCTAAGAGGGAACCCTTTCAAAGATTAGCTTCAACATGTTGTGGCCTGTTCTTGCCTACCCCAAATGTCATACCATGTTAGGCAGAAAATATGTGAAGAGAGAGAGAGAGAGAGAGAGAGAGAGAGAGAGAGAGATGACTCACTCTGTGAATATTAAACCCCGCAAAATTTCTTATTTCCTTGCTAAAATAGGATCCAACTCAGAGCAGTCCTATGCCTAATTCAACTCCTTGCGACAAGAAATTTTTTAGTGCTTTATTTCTTTTGCAAAGGAACCTGGCACTGCTTCTCATTGATTATAGCACTTTCCTACCTACCGCGCTTCATGCATAGCACAGAAAACTAATTGTTAGTGTTTGTAACTTCTCTCTCTCGTAGCTATATGTGGCAGGCATGCAATTCTAAGTTTTCCTACTTCTAGCTGAAAAAATGGCAGTCAAAATTGGTTTTCCCTAACAATATATACCTAAACTTGAAAAAAATGCTCTTACCTGGCTATGGGGTTTCTCTTTCTTCCTTTTGCTCTTATGGCGCTGGAATTTCAGGTTCATTATTCTCTCATGAAATCAACTTTAACAATGATATTTTACTGATAAAATCCTGGCAAGGTCGCCATTTTTGTAAATTAAGACTCAGTGGACTGAAATAATGGAGGTTCTGGCTTTGACTGTGACAACGGAGAAGCCCCATCGAGTGTTTAATCACAAATACAAAACGAATTGTAAGAAAACTCGAAGGGTTAAATTTACGGGGGATATATTTACACTTAACATTAATCTGCTAATTCAGGGCGCCAGCAAGGATGCTAATGACCCTTCAAGGCCATACCGGAAACAATTGCTTGGAGCAATGAACACTTGTTCGGGGACATGAGTTGACTTGCAGCATGAATATAAGGGGCCAGAGCTCCTAAAGATGGGAAAGATTCTTCTCACAGCAGGGATGCCTCAGGAACACCTGCAATACAGACGTCTCATAAGTCTCATAAACACGTGTGCGATACACAAAGGGGCTGAAAAAGTGCTTAATGTAAATCTTGTGTTCTCAGCTTCCTCAGAGGACGATGAATGAATGAATTACTACTCAAACGTTACGGTAACGAGAAGGGGAAGATATGAACACAACCACATTCAGGGAAACCACAGCTCTTAAATCAAAGTTTCTTATAGAGTATGGGAGCACAGCTGAGGGGAGCTTGAGGGGGGTAGCAATGAGTAATCACACAAGCACAGACACGGGAAAATGTAATATATTAAAGGAGACTGCCAACACTCTTGTACTTAACCTTCTTGGTGTGAGATTGCTTCATAAAAGTGCTGATGGAGGATGGGATTACACTCCAAGGGCGTCAGGTAAGGGCCCAAACTGGCCATGTGGGGGCACATAGGCACCTGAGCAAAGGTTTTCAGCGTATCTGCAATGTACGGAGTGCAGCTGCACAAGTGAAGATCGGAAAGTGTAAGGAAGAGAGAGAAGGCGATTCTGTGCTGCTTGTACTTTAATTAATGTTCCGAAAGAATGGCAAAAGCAAAGGGGATTCGTAATATATAAATATTATCAACCCGACTATTTAATATATTTAACATTATAGACTGTTACTGGTCCTTTAAGATTAAGTTTATATATATATATATATATATATATATATATAGATATATATATATATATATGTATATATAATATATATACCACCATATATATATATGTATATATATAGTATAACATATATATATATGTTATGTGATATATGTATATATATATATATATATTATAATATATATATATATATATATACATATATATATATAATATATATATATATATATACAAAACTGGCTCCCCCCAACACGCCCCCCCGCCCCGCCCCCCCCCACACCAAAAGGGAGTACAAAGAGCAGCCTTATTCTCCCATATAAAATATATATATATATATATATATATATATATATATAGTATATATATATATTATATATATAATATATATATATATATGTATATCATATAATATATATGTATATATATATATATATATATATATATATATATATATATATATATATATATATAATATATATAAAACATATATATGTACATATATATATATATATATATATATACATATATATATATAAATATATATATATTTATATATATATATATACTTATATATATATATATAGATATATATATATATATATATATATATATATATATATAATATATATATTTTATAGTGAGAATAAGGCTGCTCTTTGTACTCCCTTTTGTGTGGGGGGCGGGGGCGTGTTGGGGGGAGCCAGTTTTGGTAGCAGTATTTGTTGCAAATTACTGCTATTCTTGAGTCAAGTTTTGCAATAAGACGCATTGTCTCTGCGGCTTCTGGAGGCATCAAGATGATCTACATGTTCTGCACAGTAATACAGTGCAAAGCTAGGAGGAGAAGGAATTGGATTTGGTCCTTACTGGAGATGAAAGGCCTTGGATATATATATATATATATATTATATATATATATATAATATATATATATATATAATATATATATATATATATATATATATAAGTCATATCACATTACAGTGATTCATAATACATATATCGAGCTACAATGTCCTTTAATATCTAATTCGCTCTACCTCGGAATTAATATATTTTCATATATGCTTAACCGAAGGGGAATTTTTTTCTCGATAATAGATTTACCTGTACTTGGGCGCGAACGCAGGTACATTAAAATCCAGGCACGTCAGGGAAGCTATAACCAACCCACCACCGCGAGAGGCTTAAAGGTTTATGCCGCCTCTCACCTCAAATACTTTCTCGCGCTGAAGTATTCGTTGGTTTGGAGACAACATCAACCCGCCTCGACTCCGGTAGAGTAAGTAGTGCTTTTGACAACACGTAGCATTTACATAAGTCTCATATATATTATATATATATATATATATATAATATATATATATATATATATATATATATATATATCAAAAGGTGCGAACATGTAGACATCAGAGGGTTACCGAAACTCAGAAGATCAGTTAAGGAGTTTATTATGAGATACATTTCGTGTCATCCTGACACATCAACAATCTGTAATGTAAAATCAATTCACATTTATAAAAAATATAATTAAAGTTTACATGCTATTTTAAAAGGAAAACATAAAATACTAAAGTTATTCATAAAAATTATTGTTAAAAGCTAAAGATATTAAAATTATTTACAAGGCGACATTAAAATTGTAGAAATTTAGGATTAAAAAGGAATATTAACCTTAATAAAGCGAAGGACAAGAAAGGAATGGCTGTAGGACCGTCGTTTGCCCAGATCTCGACTACGCCAAGAAAAGTTGAGTAGAGGATTGACTAGAATTGAGGGAAGGAACGAGGTGCTTGATATGTAAAGACTGATGATGTGTCAGGATGACACGAAAACGTATCTCATAATAAACTCCTTAACTGATCTTCTGAGTTTCGGTAATCCTCTGATGTCTGTATATATATATATATATATATATATATATATATATATATATATATTATATATATATATATATATATATATATATATAATATATATATATATATCCAATGAACCTAGCTAGGAGGAGAAGGAATTGGATTTGGTCCTTACTGGAGATGAAAGGTCTTGGATATATATATATATATATATATATATATATATATATATATATATATATATATATATATATATATATATATATCCAAGGCCTCCCAGGTTTCATCTCCAGTAAGGACCAAATCCAATTCCTTCTCCTCCTCCTAGCTAGGTTCATTGGATATATATATATCTATATATATATATATATATATATATATATATATATATCCTTGGTATATATATATATCCAAGACCTTTCATTTCCAGTAAGGACCAAATCCAATCCTTCCTCCTCCTAGCTAGCTCATTGGATTCATAGGATATATATATATATATATATATATATATATATATATATATATATATATATATATATCCAAGGCCTTTCATCTCCAGTAAGGACCAAATCCAATTCCTTCTCCTCCTAGCTTTGCACTGTATTACTGTGCAGAACATGTAGATCATCTTGATGCCTCCAGAAGCCGCAGAGACAATGCGTCTTATTGCAAAACGTGACTCAAGAATGGCAGTAATTTTCAACAAACACTGCAACCTAAATCATTCGATTCACATAAAAACATACCAGGAAAAGAAATTTCCACTCAAACTATTTAGGGGATACCTGTAAAATTACAAAAATAGTAAACCGGCACCACCCAACCCGGCCCCCCACACCAAAAGGGAGTACAAAGAGCAGCCTAATTTTCATATAAATAGGCCTGTTACTGTTTAGCACAACAGCCTTTTGATAACCACCGGATTATAAAGCCAAAGAACAAAGCCTGTACATGGTACCACCAAATGTATGACGAATAATGAAGAAGACATTCGGCTATACATTATTTCCGACATAAAAAGCAAATGCGAATGTATCCAAATGTTTAACATAATTGTTAATGTAAATTTAATGCTAATTGTTATTTGCAGTTATGCTTTCTTTTCTTATGAAGCATTTCATGATAAGTATTCATAAGCAAAGGCTATTTACAAGATCTTCAATACGATTCCAAATGATGAATAACACACATACACACACACACACACACACAGAGGCTAGAACAAAGCCAGTCTTTCATTTATCACTGAACGGTACGTTTAGTCTTAATTACGAAACTACCATCATGGGTTTGATTATATTAAGCAAGTGAAAGCGATTATGAATGTAATATTCTATAATCTGGAGAATACATTTTATAATTGAAAGAACTTATCAAATGAGTTTCTGGATATCAACTATATGATCATTAACCCTCAAATTATATTATCATACTTTATAATCTTTTCCTCGGTTTTTACAAGATTTTGTAATTTACATATCCACGATTATATAATACTTGATTCTGAGCAATAAAAAAAAATCCTCATGCACAGTATGTGCACACAAAACTAAACTTCACATCAGGTTTTATATAATGAGTAGTGAAGTGATTATTTCCTATTACCTTTCACGCGAAGAGGTGATGTTTGATAGCAATCTGTGGATTTGCAAAAAAAAAAAAAAAGAAAAAAAAATTAAATTAAAAGAAAAAAAATAGTTATGAACGCTGGAAAGTGCCAAAATATAATAAAATAATCCAAGAAAAAGATAAATTACAATTATTCATTCATTCCACACTTACCTAATGAATATATAACCAACATATATGTAGAATCTACTGGTCACTTTTTTTTTTTTTACCAGATACATATGCAGCTGTAATAGCCAAGATGCCCTCTTAACTTCTGGAATTCTTTGCTCTTTTTCCAAAATTAACAGAAATCTTATCTATTGGAGAAAGCCTGAATCTTCCACATACCCTAATAAACAGCACGGTCTATACAAAGCATCCTCACCGAGAACTCAAGTAACAGAGTAAATGCTTTCCTTATTCCGCATATTTTCAGCATCTTGCACTACGTCTATGGTAAAGACGAATCGGTAATTTCTTCTATCTGCTTGGTAGTACCACTCAGGATCTCTCATGGCACCCGCCATGCCTCCCTATTCTTTTTGCAAATATTATGAAAAAGGACCATAAAATCCAAATTAATATTTTTTCGAAAACCTTTCAGGATGGAATTTTTTTGCCTTATCAGCATCACCATCTCCTGCAAGTTGTACCTGCACTAAGCACAAAACAAATAAAATAAAATAAAAAATAGAAAATAAAATAAATGAAAAAAACAATAAAATAACGATAAAATCTCTAATACAAATGAATATTCATATTTCAAATGCAAAACTTGGCGTGCATCCAATGAATCGCTGTAAGCTGTAAGCAATGCAATTTTTACCTTTGTAAAATAGTTTCTTTTAATGGAATTAAAACATCCATCTGCCCCAGTTATGGAATGAACCTTTCGAGACAGAAACATCTGGGGCAGGCAAATTAAAAACAGTAACCTCAAATAGGGATTTTAGTGGAGAGAAGAATAATTAAAACAGCATAAAGTTCTGCAGTAAAAACTAAAGATCACTGAAGTCCAATGGCTGAGTTCAACATCTAGATGAACTGTTTGATATTTAGACATCAAATTTATAAGCATCAAATAAAATAGGTAGTTATATGATTTCCTATGACTTGTTGCATGTTATAAAGTTCTTACACCCATAAAAATCAGATTTCCAGGAATTGTACACACACTTATGTAGTATTCTATAGAAAATAGGTACATTCAATTACTTAACCCTCTTACGCTGGAGCGGTAAATAAAAAATTGTCTCCTGTGTGCCGGAGGGGTTTCGGAGTGAGCGCGGAAGCGGAAAAAATATTTTTTTCATAAAATCACAGCGCGCTTAGATTTCAAGATTAAGAGTTCATTTTTGGCTAATTTTTTTTGTCATTGCCTGAAGTTTAGTATGCAACCATCAGAAATGAAAAAAGTTATCATTATCATATATAAATAATGCGATATATGATAGCGCAAAAACGAAATTTCATATATAATTGTATTCAAATCGCGCTGTGCGCAAAACGGTTAAAGGTAACAAGTTACTTTTTTTTCGTTGTAATGTACACTAAATTGCAATCATTTTGGTATATAACACATTGTAAAACAATAAAAGCAACACAGAGAAAATATTATCACAAAATAATGCATGAATTCGTAACGCGCGGACGTAAACAAATATTTTTTTTTTAAATTCACCATAAATCTAAATATTGTCCTAGAGACTTCCAATTTCTTTCAAAATGAAGACAAATGATTGAATATTACTATACTGTAAGAGTATTAGCTTACAATTGCAGTTTTCGACCATATCTGACGAGTTAAAGTTGACCAAATGTCAAATTTTTATATATATATATATATATTTTATATGCAATTATTTCGGAAATAAGAATAGCTACAACCTTCAAATATTTTTCGTTTTGTTCTACATGAAATTGCGCACATTTTCATATATAAAACTCTATGAAATGCCTAATATGAAACGGAGCAAATATTCCGAGAATGGGATGTACGTATTTCGGAGATTTGTGGCGGAGAATCCGCGCGCGGAGGGAAGGAAAGATTTTTTTTTAAATTCACCATAAATCTAAATATTTTTCTAGAGACTTCGAATTTGTTTCAAGATGAAGATAAATGACTGAATATTACTAGAATGTAAGAGTTTTAGCTTACAATTGCGTTTTTCGACCATTTCGGTAGAGTCAAAGTTGACCGAACGTGGTTTTTTTTTCTATTTATCGTGATTTATATGCAAATATTTCAAAAATGAGAAAAGCTGCAACCTTTAATTATTTTTTGTTGTATTCTACATGAAATTGCACACATTTTCATATATAAAACTTTATGTAACGGCTAATTTAAAATGGTGCAAACATTACCACAATCGCACGTATGATTTTTTCGGAAGAGTTACCGCGCGGAAGTAAAGAAAATGTTATTTTTTTCATAAATTCACCATAAATCGAAATATTGTGCTAGAGACTTCCAATCTGTTTCAAAATGAAGGTAAGTGCTTGAATATTACTAGAATATAAGAGTTTTAGCTTACAATTGCGTTTTTCGACCATTTTGGTAGAGTTAAAGTTGACCGAAGGTTGAAATTTTGGCAATTATCGTTATTTATATGAAAATATCTCAAAACTGATAAAAGCTACAACCATAGGTTGTTTTTAGTTGTATTGTTCATGAAATTGCGCACATTTCCATATATAAAACTTTATATAACGGCTAATTTTAAAATGGTGCAAACATTACCACAATCGCATGTATGATTTTTTTCGGAAGAGTTACCGCGCGGACGTAAGGAAAAAGTTTTTTCATAAATTCACCATAAATCGAAATATTGTGCTAGAGACTTCCAATTAGTTGCAAAATTAAGGTAAATGATTGAATATTACTAGAATATAAGCGTTTTAGCTTACAATTGCGTTTTTCGACCATTTCGGTTGACCGAAGGTTGAAATTTTGGCAATTATCGTTATTTATATGAAAATATCTCAAAACTAATAAAAGCTACAATCATGAGTATTTTATTGTTGTATTTTACATAAAAATGCGCACATTTTCATATATAATACTTCATGTAACGGCTAATTTACAATGGTACAAAAATTATGTCAAAGTGACGAAATAATTTCCGAGATGTGTCACAGATACTTTTTAGTGCGGCAAGAAAGAAATTCGCGCTTGCGCGCCTGCGTAACGATTGTAAACAAAACAACACCTTGATCCGTGAACTCCCAGCATCCCCCAAGGCGTGTGATTCAAAAGTTTTAGGCTGGTAGGCCTATAAGTATTTTTCCACGAATTTAAAAAAAAACTTTTGTAAGTCGACGTAAAATACGTCCAGTCCGGCACACGGGAGACAAAAAAATGTCGCCGTAAAATACGTCCAGTCGGCACACGGGAGACAAAAAATGTCGACGTAAAATACGTCCAGTCGGCGTAAGAGGGTTAATGATCTCTTACACTTTGAAAGTGTTTCTTCAATTTCTGGAAGTGTTGCAGGGCCAACCACACTGCCCTTATCTCCAAAAGGTTTATGTGTGTGTATGTCCCACGTTTGCGGCAAAGCTTCCCCCCCCCCCCCCCCCCACACACACACACACACAAAGACAGGGATCTGAGAATACCAAAATCTCTTAATGGCCCTGAAGGACACTCCCGGCTGAAGATTTTAGTTCTCCAATCGCCATTTTAGGTCCTTACAGACACTTCTCCAGGAGTGACCAGCTACTCTTGAGTTTCCACAACAGGGAATGTGGGCAGCGCTACCCCTTGAGGCTAGTTTCTCTAGGGATGTTAAATGAAAATTTAATATCAATTGCCGGTGATATACTAGAATGTGCCTCTTCCCTCAGATTGTCTATCCTTGCTGGGCCAGGGTAGGAATATAGAGGTTTTTAAGCCAAAGGCCAAACACTGGGACCTATGAGGTCATTCAGCATTGTACAGGAAATAATTTAAAGTAGGTAGGTCTGAAAGGCGTACCAGGAGGAAAACCTCGCAGTGGCCCTACGAATCAATCATTAAGAGAGGGTGCTACTGTAGCTAGGGTATCTTCGGCCTTATACCCTGGGAGTGTGCTTAGGATGAAACCAATGCAAAGTATGTCACCAGTCCAAAACAGAGGGCTTTTAATTGTTAAGTCACAATTGCCAGGAAAACCTTTCTCCACCTTAGGACCAGATTTGCCCAAACGTACACAATCTATCACATCAAAAAGGTGACTGCTCTGCCTGCCAGTGCTATCAAACTTTTGATCAAGCAACACTTTGTGGTGGATCCTTCCTTTTTAATCTCTCCTTGAGGAAGGTTCCCTGGCATGCATCTATCCACACGGCTCACTATAGTGCTGTCACCATCATCTGCTCCAAATTGTTGGCCTGTGGATGGCTGAAGTAGAGCCCCTCCTTTTTAAATCTTTCCAGGGTAGTGTTGCTGGCAAACTGACAGATTGCAGCATCCAAGGTGAGCGGGTTGCCAAAGACTGCCTGGACACTAACATGTTTGTCTCAGCCAAGGTACTGAAGGAAAGCTGGGACCAGGGCACCCTCACTATATATTTCATTTCCAGAACAGCATCAGCTGCTCCTCAAGCCATGAAAAGGACAGCAAGGCCAAATCAGAGGTTGCATCCCTAAAGTCATAGATCTCATAAACTAAAGCTATGCCTTACTGAAAGCCATCCTCAAGGTCAAAGGTCGTTTCCTTGGTCTGCTTCATATCTTCCTGGGCATCTAGACCTCTTGGTTGGTTTGGGACTATGCTGTCTATGTCATTGAGACAAAATTCACTGTGCCATCCATTTCCAGTTTCTCCATCCCTGCTCCAACTCGGATGGCACCTCCATAGTCTTGCACCATCCTCAATGCTACTGGATGTTCCAGTTACATAGCAGGGGTGTAGATGGGAGGGTGGCAGAGGGGACAGGATCGAAGTGGAGAGTTTCAGCCCTCTGAAAGCTGCCCCTTCGACTTTGGCGTGGATGAGTGTTGTCTCTTTCTCTAGTCCCCAATATCAATAGTAAGGTTCCTTGCTTTGTCTACTGTCCTGACTACTCCGATGTAGATAGGAGGGCTTATCCTGGCCCTTTTTACTGTACCAACATTTGCTAAACGACCTCCCATCCCTACATCTCTGACCTTCCCCTCCTCAGTGTTATGAAGACAATCACCTGTCATCCTCTTTGCTGTGTGTCGATGGGGAGTAGCCTCCAGAGAAGATGGAGGGAGGGGAAGACTCACTGTGTGCTTCCTGATACTTGAAGCACTCTTCCTTCCCTCTTTTTCTTGGTACTTGAAAGGGAGAAGATGGGGAGCCTAATGAAGAGAGTGACCTCTTGGAAGGCTTGGGGGGACTTCCTTCATGAGCGTTCCCTCTTAGTAGCAATAAATGGATCACTGGAGGCCACTGTTAGGAAAGGGGACAGATGTTTGGTGCCCACTTGGTCAACCATGAATGCTGAAATCGTTCTTTAATTGCTGCTTTCGATGGTTCACCAGATTACGTCTGGTTATGTTTATCCTGGTTGGCGGTAACTGACTGCCTTTACGATTCTTGGGAATTCGTCAGTGTTTTTGTTTTATGCTGCTTTGGTGATGTGTCACTGTTATTGTTAATCTGCCTATTTTTGTGTTTCTTATTGATTCAACCAAAAATGTATTGCCGTAGTTATATTGATTATTTCATTATTATTTAATTAATGGCGTAGAGAAAGTGCATGGCTCTGTAAATGATTTGCTGTTTGCATTTATATTTTGAATTAGATGTTTATTGACTTATGGCTGCTGCTGTTCAGATATTTATTTTCAAGTTTTATTTTTCTGTTTATTGTTCCGTCTCTTGATAAAATGTACATTATTTTTATCCTTTTATGTGGGTAAAAACGTGGTTATGTTAACGATCATTTAGTCTATATTTGCCTCCAGAACCTGTACTTTGATGATTTCTCAGCTACTCCCACAACAGTGACCAACAGAAGAACTGGAGAATTAGGAGGGAGAGGAGGGAAGAGGCAAAGGGCTCAGCATAAATTCGCTGATAGAAGATTCCTTCTGCTTCCTCCTCCTCGTTTTATATAAATTCCACTGGGGTAAGAGCCACCCCTCACACTAGTCACTCATATTATAACCCCTCAAACACTCATTTCCCCTGGAGGAAATGCAATAAGAATGAAGGTCAACTGCAACAGGCCACATAAACTTATTATTTCAAGGCTTACCCTGCCCTGCAAACCACGAAACTAATGTTCAGTCCCCGTGGGCCTAATTTCTCACTAACGACATCACTACTGCAAAAAAAAGCACTTTATGGCACTCACATATCAACTTTATGTGATCAATGGGCTACACTATTTAGATGCACAAAGGTCGCCAGTACACAGTGGTATCCGGCAGAAGTATGAGAGACCATACCAGATTTATCCACAGAGAAAAAAAAAATCAAAATAATAACAAATGAAAGCAAAAAAAGCTGACTATCTCAAAACGTATCATCAGTGAGAGGTCATTCATTATGTCTAATATTACATTAATTTATGAAGAGGCACAATTATAGAACAAACCTGCTTCATGGAAGTGAGAGTATTACAAGAATGCATTCGTCCCCAGCAGTTACACTGGCAGTCAAACTAGAAGGAACGGCAAGATTTCTAGCCCCTGAAGTAGTTCACCCTTGGAATATTTTTATGAATAATATTTCTTTGGTACTTACACTTTTGGGTGGTTGACAGTCCCATCATTAACCCCTCTTTTAGCTAAAAGCATGAAAACCTACTTCCTGATGTGAAACTTCGTTTCTATTTACCAGGCGGGAAAATGCTTAAGAAATTGGAAGTACCGAACGATAGTTAGTTCAAAAGAATTTTCAAGAAAATTTAACCACTGGCTGGGGAAGTAGTAGGCTGAGGTGACATGACGGAAGAAAAAAGGGAAATATATCTATTATTGAAGAAAAATGGAAATAATAAAGTATTCAGAATGAATATAGCCAAATTCCAGATATATGGAAATACCAAAAATCGAAAGCAGTAAAACTAGTATATCACAAAAATGTGAAACTTATTTGTAATGAAGTATTTGGTAAGCTCTCCATTCTAACAGCATCTGGCATTTTTCTCACTCAGAAAATCTGGCAACAGAGACGAGATGACCGAGAGCAAAAACAGGTTTTATCTGAGGCTCATAATGTATGAAGTACTAATACGTTGCGAAATTGCATTTCTGGGGTCTAAGTGATGTCAAGTATATTGAAAAACTAATTGAATATAAGACATCTTATTCTCGCAATAACAGGTATCGACAGATAATTGCATACCTATAGTAATCCAATCTACCTAACAATGACATTTCATGTGCAAGATATTACAAGCCAATTTCGCGATGACACTTCATATGAGATCTAATCTAATGTCTTCTTTTTTATAAACATTTTATAAACAGCAAATTATGGCAGAAAAAAATGTGATTTTCACCGAAAGAAAATAAAAATAGATATAAGATGTGATACAACAATGCTCTAGAAAGAAAGAAGATCGGTCAAATACGTCTCTGAATAGAAGTAAAAAGTCGATTCATGAAAGAATTAACAGACAAACAAGAGGAAATAATGATTAAAAACCATGAATTATCACTGGGGTCCAAATTAAAAAAGGTTGTTGATATACTTCTCTTTCTCTTCAGTAACTAATGCCTGGCCGCGTTCTTTCACAAATACAGGTACAAACTGGAATAAGAAAAATCTTATTCTCTGACTTACGAATAAAAAAGATTTTTATTAACATCTCTCCTCTTGTGGAACAGCCCATGAAATTGGGAGGAACAAAAGTAGCGCAATCAAGAAGAAGAAAGGCAATGGCGACCTCAGGAGATGCTTGGAACGTTAGTGCTAAATGGTGAATTAGCAATGAAAAATAACCGACATCTCCTTAGTTTCATTATCAGAGTGAAACTAAGAAATGGAAGCATAAAATAATCAGTGTAACAAGTTTAGAAGGCTAACTCGGGAGAATTACAACGAGGACAGGTAAAATACGAAGTCTTATAGGGAGCCAGTGAAAGTAGACACACTCCGAAACAGTGACTGTACAACAGAAAGACTAAAAAGGTGGATGTAAAAGAGGGAGACTAAAAAGAGAGAACACAGAATAAGGAATCATTTAGAGTGTAAGATAAGAAGACTCCGAAAGAGAAGCAGTGCAAAGTTTATTGAATATGTATAGGATAGAAAGTAAGTTGCTTGCAGCCATAGACATTTTAATGATGGAATCATGGAAGTGAAGAGCAGGCTAAAGTTTGCAGACGATTGATTGCTTTGGCGTAAAAAGCGGCCTGAGGCATCGATGTGTTACTTCATAAGACTTGCTGATGTTGGTGGAAAGTTAGGGAATGAGAGATTGGGTCACGTATAGAGAGTGGATTGGCTGATATCGCAGATCCATCCTTCACCTACATTAACCTTTTGACCAGTTCAATAAACCTTCATATTTCTCAGGTATATTAGTAATTCTCTTTGTACTGCATATACTGCACAATGTGCTCAGTTCAGCTGTCTAAAATTTTTATCCATTTCATTACCATTCGACATCTCACTTAAAGAGAGTTGTTCCACAATTCCTTCGTAGTTCCAATTTTGGCTGCCATAGAAGATTCATGTCACTTTCTTAGTTATTTCATGCACCTGGCTACCTTTCTTGCTTCACTTGGAAGTCTGTAACTCACCTTTGCTCTCATCCTACCAAACCAGTCACTCTTCCGCAAATATGCTTCCCATCTATTTGCATTGTAAGAACTTATAATCGTTCTCAGTAACTGATCTTCTATATCGAACGTCACCTAACCCCCCCACATTCCCTCTATGGATTCCATGAGCTGTAGCCAGGCACATGGACGTCACTCACAGCTTTTTTCCTTTGACTTTTAAACGTGTTATAAATAATCTATTCTAAAAATCTTGACATACAAACCTCTTTCGGTGCTAAAGCCACGTTGTCCATCCAGTAATAGACTTTATGTTATTTGTTTTACTTTCTCAATGACAATCGCCCACACATCTTCCCCAATAGAGTAAGTCATGTTATAGTCCAATCATTCTTGCAGCAGACTCTGTGACGTTTACTTTACACAGTGAAACTGCTGCTTTTTTCTTCCATTCCTTCAAAATTCATTGACGCTATTAGAACTCCAACGCAGCATCTCACTTATACTGCCATCAACTGCTTGTGTCTTTCCAGCCTCAAGTTTTCCTCTCACATCCTCAACAGGCACTCCCACAAGCATTCTCAACCTGACACTAACCCTTTTCACTCTTGTGTCACTCAGCTTAACCCGTCTCCTTTCCTGTGCATTCAACAAATCTACAAAATTTTCAGCCACTGACCCATAACTGCATTCCCTTCGGACACATCGTCTCTAAGCGCATCGTTTATTCTAAGGTCCATGTGCTCGTTGACGTTTCTCTGCATTTCCCTCCTATAGCACATATTTTTTTTATAAAATTCTTGCTCACCTTCTCACCTCTATTTTATTATTTGCCTTCTTTATCTCCCACCTTCCTCTTGATCATCTTGTCCATCTTGTTGTATGCCTGTACTTGATCTCTTCGGTCGTGTATACAACTCAAATAATACCCTTTTTCCTTAACTAAATATTATATTTCCTTATCCTATAACCTACTGCTTATATTCCCTTTCCCGGCTCTTTTATTTCCATAATACTGCTGCACCCATAACCCCTAACTCGAATTTTACCTTCATACTCATCACCTACTCTAGCCCACGTCTCTTTCTAAATTTTTTTAATTCCATCTTTCCCAACTCATTATCTTATTTACCTTTGCGGCTATATGTATTTCAGCACTTGTTCCAACTTTCCATCATAAATCAAAATACCTCAAAGTACAAAAACCACTGCTTAGGAAATTATTAACAATTATATCATATGCTGGTAACTTTTGGCAGCACTGATGGAGCTCTAAATTTCTTTTTTTATTTCAAATAGTTTACAAAGCTTTATACCAATTTTCTTTGTATATCTATAAACGATGGAGAGAGAGAGAGAGAGAGAGAGAGAGAGAGAGAGAGAGAGAGAGAGGTCAACAGAAGGTCAAATATAAGCATCCAAGAAATCGCTAAGAAGCGGCACCTTTAAAAGGGTCAATTATTATCAATCACAGAGAGGAAATGAAGTCACAGAGATATCTCGACCAACAAGAATCGATTCCATTATAATCTTCAATAACAGAAAGGTAAAATAATTAACGTAACGACTTGGAAAAAAGAAATGGTAATGCTGATGACCATCAAGGAATGATGAGCCGCGAAAGAAGAGAACTGGAAGAGTGCGGCCAGCGGATCGGAACGCCACTAGGAAGGAACGCGGCCCAAAGACGGAGGCCGCCAGGATCCACAGTGGGGAAAAGAGAGAAAGAAAAAGAGCGCCGAAAACAATAAAACAAAGGCGAACGCTGTAATCGACTGCCAATTGTATTAACGCCGGAGAACATGAGAGCAACCCCCTCGGAGCGACGCCGGATGATTCGGCAATGAAGAACCTTTACGAAGCCCGGCCTCTTGCAACGTAATAAGGTGATAATGAGGATTCGCTCCATGACCGCTGTTGCTGCCGCTGCGACCCTCAAACCAATTGCACTCTTGCCACGAGGATTCCTGGGGAGCATCGTTTAGGCGTTGTAATTTTGGTTCGCAATGAAGGATCGTGTGATAATTGGATTGTCGGTCGTCCAGGCATTGGCTGCCCTGGCCATTTCCTTTTCCTGGACGAACAACTAGCGAACAGGGAAACTAGAGGACGAGGAGAGCACTGGTAATAAACCAATCATTATATGAGAAAACATACGAAATATTGAGGTTTCAGGGAAACACACACTTGCTTTTAAAAAGAAAAGACATGAACACCAGTCTACCCAGGGAGGCGAACACAGATGGCGGTAAGGGAGTCGACAACTCAATAAGTTGTGTATTGGTAGACAACAGAAGTGCTCGTCAAGCTTACCATGAAAGACAACGCACGATATTAAAATAAAATATACTCCAAACATTAGGGAATAATATACAATGAAAAAACATAGGAACACTCCATACTTCGTTACGCTGTCGGTTTGTTTTTAGCTGACTTGAAAAACCTGGTGTAATGTCAACACCGTCCCTTTTGAGAGAGAGAGAGAGAGAGAGAGAGAGAGAGAGAGAGAGAGAGAGAGAGCATGAACTTGCATTACAGTTGCTCAGAGTACATCCATACTAGTATTTGCTTCGTAATCAAAGGACATATCCTGAAGGGAATAACGTAACGATCATTCGTTTAACGACAATCAGAGAATATAACCAGAAGTTGTACCTACAATCATTCTCAGCCTGTTGTAAATTAAGATCTAGTCACCACGTTCATCAAATAAATCTGATTTGTTCTATCACGCATCAGCTGAATGATGATTTAGCAACAGAAAAAACTGTGCTACCCATGTGAAGTGTTCGCATGTACATCAAGTGCTAACCACGACATCGAAAATTTATAACCATAACGATGATGCAATGGCTTTAAGGACGATCTGCAGGCTGTAGGTCAAACCGCGCACTCAAAATAGAGGAAAAATTCCTCTTCCTTTACACGAATCTCTCTCTCTCTCTCTCTCTCTCACTCTCTCTCTCTCTCTCTCTCTCTCTCTCTCTCTCTCTGGCGTCTTTCTTTGCACACCTTACCGAAGCTGTGAATAAATGTATAAGTAATCCTCACTTATATTTTACTTCCACCAAATTCGCTCCAGATATGCAATCGTTAACCATAACTTTAATAGCAATATTCAATTTTTTCTTCTCTGCCTTACTCTGATAAGGTATATGGAGATATGGCAATAGTTTTATGGAAAATTAACCAGACTAGTTTCCTACATTTAATCCCACTTAAGCTTTTTCTGCTTCTACTGGCATTCCCTTAAATAGCTGGTTTGAAATGCACAATATCCGAAACTCAACAAGATCACTGTATTAAAATCAGTAAGAGCGAAGACATTTCTGATAACATTCCTCACAAAAACTTAGGCGTGAAACTCCTAGTATCTTTGAAGAATGTTGCATAATTTTTCGGAACGAAAAAATGATCCGACCAAAATCTGAAAATGAAAAAGACGTAGTCGCCATTGACGCTGACGTTTTATCAATTACTTGCAGGGGGCATAAAAATAATCATCCCTCTGATCGACGAGATAACACGACGAAACTGCCGAATGAAAATTAAATTCGTATCGAGAAGGCCGCAAATCTCCACCTGAGAGAAGCGAATTGGTCATCGACTGGTTCCTAGGGCAAATCACCGAATCCGTCCTGTCAATCAGATATAAGTAATAACCAAGGAACAAAACCTACACCTCTGATTGAGACGTTGTGAGCCTGTAATCTGAACTAATAAACACTTCGATTTACCATTCAGCGCCTGCGATTTCTGCCCCTTTTCCCGACGTGTGATCAGATCCAAGCTCGTAGATACTCTCGCGCCATGCTCAGATATGGGCCGACGATGAGGAGCCTGTAATCACAGGTCATAATTCAATGGTAATTATAGAGATAAAAGTGCAAATTTGCAATGCCAGCTTATGCTATACGACTTACTCGAGCCAGAATTCGTTATCAAGAGCAAAGAACAGTTCTGGAAGAGCGTGGATGCCTTCTTAAACCTGTGTCTATTCAGCTGGAGTCAGGCTTTGGTGCATCTCTTAAGAAATATCGGAGGGATCGGCTAAGACAAGTCTGAAAGTAGTCAATCCAAGGATTGGATAAACAAGAATTTTCCGGTCAAAATGTGATCCGGCCAATCACGAAGTGAACTTTCTTTCCTTTCATTTCCTTTTCCGAAGGTGGATTTCCAAGAGTGGATTGCTGCTATTGCATTATTTCTCTTATTTGCCTTTAAGAAACAGTACGAAATTGTGAGGGAATCAAGATAGAAGAATCGAGACCAAATGAGTCTATCCGCTGAAATTAAGACATTATTTAACGTAACCTACGAGACTTGGCGATGAGAATGTTCATGGCAGCGTTTCCTTCCTCGTCCATTTAAGGAAATCCTGTCATTTCTTCTTCACATGCTTTAGGAGATCGCTGAGAAGATAGCCTAGTTGCTTTTAATGTCCACTCGTTTTGGAATAAGTCAGGCTCTGATCTTGTCACTTGACCAGTTCTGATCTGGAAGTGATGCCCAAAAGTTAGAAATCAAGGTTTTGCCGATCACCTAACCCCTTTACCTTCGTGGTAAGCTGCGATTCTTCTTATCTAACCTGTGGTCAGGGAATATCTAAAGGCCCTGTTTCTGCGGAGTCACGTGCTATAGATAATGATCTGGTCCTAGAAATCCCAGTTTCTAAAACCGACTTATAAAATGAGAATGCAAGAAAAAATTAAGAGATTAATATAGACTTTACATAAATAACTGGACGTATCCAAAAACAAAATGACACAGTCAGTTCCAACTATAAGGAAAATAAGTATTCTATGATAACGTGGCTTAAGGAGTTAGAACTCTAAATAACCCCAGTCTAGCTAACAATTTTCTTTAATAAAAAAAATAAGGTTGCTTTGGAAAGCAAATGAAAGGAGTGAGCCAAACAAAGCAAATGAAATCAAGAAAAAAATACTTAAAAAATCATGAAAAGGAAAATAAATATCGAATGTTTGGATGGAGGGTCTCAGGCACGAATTCTTTGAAGAATCATAACCTTTCAGCCAGGAATTACCAGCCGACTTTTCAGGAAAACATGGCTTGCTGCTATATACCTGTTTGAGTTATCGGTGGAGCTCATCTATTAGCAGGTCATCTGGTCCACGCTGAACGCCCAACCAACCGTGACAATCACACGACTGATATCGGGGGAGGAGGTTCTATCGGTTTTTCAAGCAGCCACACAGTGACAATAAAGACGGCCGCATTATGGTCGAAAACAGACGTTACGAAAGCCTATTGAAGACTGGACTGTTGAGAGAGAAACGGGAATCGCCTTTAACGTTCTACAGAAGTTCAGGACATCTCGCTTACGCAGTCATCTGACAGACATGACGGCGCACTCGCTCGCGATACCTCGTTTGAGTTTGCTTCAATGCATATCTTGTGATGACTTCACTGGTTTTCAAAAGCAGACAACAACATGGTTAGGAATAATGCCTGTTAATGTAACCTTATATCGTTTGATTACTGCCTTGCATATAAACGAAAACTCACATGACCTGCAACAGAATACGAAGTAGAAAAATACATAAATTTACAGAGTGAACGAATCAGATGGCAATGCCTACTAGTTGAACAAGGACGTTAAGATGAATAGTGAACAGTAGATTCTATTATATATATGCAGTAACTTGTTTAGCATATCGCTGGTCAGTACTTGGATGGGCGACCAACAAAGACAAGAAGTCGTCGGCACAAAAACTCCCCAAAGGCAGGGCTTATGGTTAACACGTTAGTCCATGTGGCCTAAGAATTGATCAGTTAGGAAATACATCGATGAAAAGGTCAGAATTGGTGAAAGGTTGGGTTAGATAGTTTTTATGTGTTTTAGTCGTGTGGAAAAAGCCGCATAATTCGAAGGTGGCTAGAGGGATAAGGGGGGGAAGTGCTCGATAAACGGCGTGAAAAACGTTTTGTCACAACGTTTCGGGCGAGAAAAACCACGCCACCGGTCAAACAACGATGACAATGACGAAGATCATGTTGATAAAAAGCGACTCACTTCAGGATGCTCACCTGAATAATTAACGCAGCGACACTTAATATTGTCAACGACCAACTCTGCTGTTACAAATGACTTGTCACTTAGTCCAGTTACAGAAATCCTCTTTTTCTCTTTTAGCAGTACCTATTCACTTGCGAATCCACTCAAATCAAGAAAAACAGTCTTTATTGACACATTTCTCATATAATTTTGACTGTGAACAAAAAATAGGTCTATGAGTTACTTCATTCTCTAGCCAAGTCAGAGGTCAATCATTTCCACTCCTATCGTTGCGTCTGTGTGTGCAGGGACTCTCTCAGACAGTTTATAGTTCCTGGTGATCACGAGCGAGCTGCGCCACGGCCACCTCTGTGCACCGACTCATGTTCTGAACAATTCACTTCCCGCTTGCTTGCAGTGACGAATAAAGATAATGTCAATATGAACACCGCTATCACATCGGTATCTCTCTCATATTTTTTAATACCAATTTTCTGGCGAAGATTATACCTATTGGTAGAAAAACAAGATCATAAACATCCTTTTGTGATATGCAAATGAACCAATATTGAAATATTTTGAGAATATATTTTCATCATTTTCCTGAGCACCCAAATCGCGTGGCAAAGATATCTTCAAAAACTGTTAGACAGAGACGTCAAACACCCTTGTATGATCTTGGTCAATAATGATAATGCATCGCCATTATTGACAGGATGGGCTGGGCACAAAACCTTTAGCTAAGTCCGCCGAAGTTTTACTACTCTCTCGTTATCAAGACTTGCCACCATACACAACCGCCAATCTTAGAACCAAAAAAGAATAACCCACGGAGGAGAGAGAGAGAGAGAGAGAGAGAGAGAGAGAGAGAGAGAGAGAGAGAGAGAGAATAAAATATAACCCTGTTGATCTATAGTCCAATTAAGTAGAATCAAATATGATGAATTCACATCCTATCACAACTGCCTAATATTTACACTGATCATAGATGCCAAAATAGAGTTATGGCAGTTTATAACAGATAAGACGGAGAGGATGGCGAGAGTACTTGCCGTGTAGAAAAAAAGAGCGTGGTTTCATGTCCAGGTAATTTAACATTTTGTGCGTAAACCGCCCTGATGGTTTTCATCTAGAATATATGGACGGGCCAATTGAGACATTAGATTCTCTAAAACCAACAGATTCGGACGAAAACCTTTGAGAAGGCTGGAAGGCGTGTGGGACGGGATCTTCCATCGAACCCTGTATTTATAGAGGGATCCATCACAGCGCCATCTATACCCGGGTGATTGTGTAAGCGCCCAGCCTTGTTTTTGCCCTTATATTTTCTTCACTAGCTTGTTATTGTCTTTGTTTAGAGCTTGATTTATTTGAGAAAAAGATCTGGAGGCGAGCGTATGAAGTTGAGCATATCTGATGTTTTAGACGCTTATTTGGTTAATAATTATTTCTTTAGCTCGGAGCCTGACAAATGACTCAGGGCTTCGTCTTTTTTGTCTTGATTGATTCTTTTGAAAAAATAATTGGGTGGTAATCACAACTCTCGGGTGAAACTTCTTGAGACCAGAATGAATATTGTTATTACGCTCAGTATAAATCAGCGACCGAGATGAAGACGGCAACGCTAAATTGATGTCATAAAATCGCTTGATGACATTATTGCTGAAAAAGGATGAGAAGTCTTCGTCGAGCAAATTGCCCGCTTGGTCAGGGGAAAAGATTAAAGCCTGGAATAAACGGCGAGGAAAAAGAGAACTGCAAAGATGAGAAAAGAGGAGGCTAAAAGAAGAAGACCAGAAATGGACAGATCCCCTCAAACGCATATTTAGAAACCTGAAAAAGGAGCCAAATCCTATATAAGACTAAACTTTGTGGCCAGGTTACAAATGTCGTCGAGACCATATGGCATCACAAGGGATGAAAACAAAACCATCCTTTGAGATTCATGAAGAGGTGGTCATTTTGCTCTACAAGTCTGATGTATGATTTTGAGTATACAGGACTGAAGAAAGAATACGAGTATAAAAAGTAAGAATATACACTATGTATATTACTTTAATAAGTTCGGAGCGTACTGCAGTTAACAACGTAATTTGCTAATATTCTTGGAGATATATCGCACTGATTATGTAGACGTGAATTTAGGAAAAACGTTGAGAGCAAATTACAGTTATATTGTAAATCTTATCAACAGCAGCCAAATACTTTGCCATCCAAAACAAAAAGCAATACTTGGCATTGTCATGGAAAACAAATAATTAAAAACACATAATTTAAGACAACATTTTGACCGACAGGCTTTCCTAAATAAAAAAAAATATTAATACTGCGGAAAGTGACATATCTAGTCGAATAAATAATGAAATGCCTACAATGCATGAATGCATGCATGAACGTATCCATTCTCACACACGCCACAGGTGCACACACAGATCAGCAAGCCCTCCTCGGCCCCGTGAGTTGCTGGAATGAATATGGGGAAGATGGCCGATAGGGCGAGAGGTTCTTGCAAATTTTCCTTCTTAAAACTCGTTGGTATTTCACGAGTTTTTTGTATGACGAAGCCATAAGAAATACTGCAATGCCATTTCCGAAGCGACGCCACGACTTCTTTATCTACCTCCATTCGTCGGGCGGGAAAAACTCGGGAAGAAAGATGGCCCAGACTCCAACAGCTCAAAGATAAGAACGAATAATAATGACTTTCCACTGACTTTAATAACTACACTTGTACTTATTAACTTGAACAGAATGAATAATGAAAAGGCACTATTATTATTATTATTATTATTATTATTATTATTATTATTATTATTATTATTATTATTATTATTATTATAAGAGAAAGGCTAATCTAAATACAAATTTGCAGCTCTTGGAATATATATCTGTAAACTAATGGCAAGGACCAGATTCTCATCTCAGATCATATATAAAACTAATTATGGAGTTCGATATCAAAAAGAGTCGGAAATAAGGGTGCTTAATACAGAGCATGGAAGTAGTATTTTTTGTCATATCCTGGAGGGTTATAATGAGATAAATAGCTGTAATATATCATATCCGGTATGTTCTGGTGATATTTTTCTTAACACGTTGGATGAATATTCTAAGCATTTCGGAAAAGACATCGACCCGTTTCGTAGACTTCAACTCATACCTGGAGAAACGCAAAGATGTTTAAAGACAACAAATATACTTAATAATGAACGAGGCAAAATTTTATGCAATAAGTTTCATGTACAAATTCGGAAAAGACAAATATATGTGAAACTCGATTCAATATCACTTCCAAAATGGTAAGAACCTTCCTCAGACTCATCATGAAAGGTTTTTTGTTGTATTCAGTAAAAGTTAATCCTTATAATTTATTAATGATCATACATCTGAAAAAAATGTGGTAACATTTGGGACGTTTTAGTTCATGGTCTATATAACAAATTTAGTTAATGAGCAAATCACTCTTTAAGAAAATCAAACATTTCATAAAGGTTACGAAAAATAATGTGCACAATTCAGACTTCTAAAGATGAACTAAAATTTAGTAATTGACAACTAAAAAGAAGAAAAAACAGATCCAAAATTAGCAAACCCCATACGACAGACTTCACTTCACTCCATGAAAGGAAAGTCTCCAGGAAAATGTCCAAAATTCTCTCGGATGAATTACAAGAATTTGGGAGAAAGTTATAATGCTCGCGCAATATTCAAAACGAAAATGTCACACGAAGTGCCTTGTGCAGTAACTAAAGGAATTTTATGTAAAGTTTCAAATTACCTTAATTATATATGTATATAATCATTACGGATATACATAAAGGTACTTCACATTCCATATAAATGAGAGAATTTCTTCAAATTAATATTTTTGGGCAAAGCAGGCTTGACTGAAAACCACAAATTTCTGTATTTAGGCGTCACAACTGTTACAATTATCGCTGTCGGAAGTGATGATTTTGGATTGAAGGGGAAAAATCTGATCGAAATCTTTCATGATATATTCACTCGATACTTACTTGAAAGGAAACGTTTAAGTCATCTTTGAGCTCGATAAGCGCAAGGAGAAAATGCTAAAAATGATTCCTGGCCCAGAAGGAAGGAAAATTCAAAGAGCAAATCTCATATTGCTTTGGCAGCTCGTTTGAGGAATGTCAGAAGATTTTTTTGAATTGTTTGCCCACTAACATAAAAACCAAAAATTGCTGAAAATGTCCATAACAATGAAAAAAACCGCAAACAATACATGAAGCAAGGGCGAAAAGATGGAGAGGCATGTCCTCAACGTACTCGTACTACTCCTAATTCATAAATCTTTGAAAAAACGGGAGATGAGAGAGAGGGAGGGTAAAATGATCAAATTACCTTTCTAAATCTCATACAGAATTCAACCCGAGGTATCTAATAACATCTGGAAAGGAGTAAATAACTAGATATATAATGTTTTCTGATAATCTCCTGAGCGACGTAAAGTCCGTCCAATGGCGGAGGTGAGCGTTCTCCGATAATTGTGGAAGCTATAAAAGCACTTCTTCGTCAGGAGCGACCCGGTCGTTAAATGGCAAAATTTATGGCTAATTGTGTTTAATGCCACGACGAATTGAGAGGCCGCGATTAAAGCTATCATTCCTAAATGAATGAAGGGTTATCAAAATTAAAAAAAGAATATTATTGACCGTAAATTAGGAATATTTGGACTTGAACTGAGCGGAACGAATCATAAATGACGATAGAGTACATAAGGTCCTTTGTAAGGTTTGATTAGAGCGACCGAGAGATACAATGATGGCAAAATATAACCCAGTAAAGAGCAGCGATAATGGCTAAGTCAATACAATTTGCTACACCAACACCGACCTTCCGTTTCTGTTGTATGGGACGCTTCGTCGCCTCCGAATTCCAGTCAGGCTCTTATGAGTGAATCAGATATGTTGCTCTCATAATTCCTACCTATCGAATTCTTCGGAAGTCTTAATATTCACTGATAGGAAACGGTATAGTGGTCATAGAATTTATAGCGATTGTAAATATGGATCCTAGCTGGAGTTTAAACGAATATGACCTAAAAGCAATATAGGATCACAGAATATTGTTCTAGAATGTCATAATATACGAATTCATTTCAACATATGATAGAACTGTTTCTCTAAAAACGGTCATCCTTACGGTTTGGGTAGAATAACTTTGTTCATTATTTAATCACAATAATAATGAAAACTAGTTAAGTCTGACTAACTGTCTATAACAATGAATAACCTCCAGCAAGTCAAAAGATACTTAATCGTTTCACTTGTAATTCAGAATGACTTGCAAATACTTTTGTTGATGACGGTAGTAAGCTAATGAGATATTTGAGGAATTTGACATTCTAATTTAGTGCTTGTTACGATATTTGAGGAATTTGACATTCTAATTTAGTGCTTGTTACGATATTTCAGTTCCATCAGTAACAAAAAAACGAAAAAAAATCACTCATTCTATATCATATCATTCACCCTGGTAACATAACAGTTTGAAAATTTCAGGGAAAACCCTAAGGTAAATTAGGCTTCGTTACCTGAGGCACAAGTCACTCCTTACAACTCCGCGTATTTTTTCGAGAACATGTGATGGTTCTCTCAGATTGTCTTGGACTAGGCTCGGGAAGAGGCGTCGTTGAGCGGCACAAAGAGTGAAGCTTCCGGTTCTGGCGTCTCCTAAGCAAAATCCGATTGATCAGTGACACGACGCAATCAGCAATGACGCATGAAAGACTCTCGCAGCTTTGGATGAAACATGTGACTGGAAACTGATTAAAAAGTGAAATAATCTAATAAAAATCTGGTTGGAATGATCCGATTCTAAGAGATGTCTATACTGGTTAAAAATGACTTTTGACATTTTTGTTGTCTTGTGAAGATGAGAGCCTGTCTATGTCGCAATTCTTTGCGCTGTATAATCAGGGGGCCAGTGGTCCTGTCCAAGATCATGAGGATACTCAAGTTCAAAATCTAAAGAAGAGTAAGAATGTGGGATCGAACAACACATTTCTGCACAGGTGTAGCATTATTATAGCAAAGATAACCAGCAAACTAAACTCTGTGATCTCGCACTTACTGGGGCTAAATCGAGATCGTTCAGCAAGATTCCTCCTGACTTGTACATCAAATGTCAAATATAAGTAGCTCGTCTCACTCACAGCTCCCAACGGAAACATATCAGACTCATTTCAAGAAGCACAAACGGCAAACGTACTCATCTCATTAACTTCGCTTCTAAATCTAACAATAATACCCTTCTGAAGCTTCATACATTAACAACAACGAGCAACCCTAACCACCACCACCACCCCCGCCCCCCACCCCTCTCTCGGGCCTCTTTCCCTCTCTCTCTCTCTTTCTCTATCTCTCCCTCTCTTCTCTCTCTCTCTCTCTCTCTCTCTCGGAACCCAAATTTCCTTCTTTCCCTCTGGGAGCCCGAAGGAACCCCACCCTCTCATCACGATATGATTGATAGGCGGCCCTGCATGCATCAGTATAGTGATACGTAAAAGTGGAATGGCGATCATTTTTAACCAATCGAAACTCACTTTACAAAGCGCTGGGAACTTAAAGTTTTCTGAATGGACATTTACTCTTCAACTCGAAGACTATCTTGAACCGCATAACAACAGCAGATCGAAAATGTCTATCGTTTCCCTGAAATAAGAAGATTTGACGTTCAACTTTATTGAAATAATAATAAATATATTGCATTTTTTCTTAATTTAGATGTATGTTATTCCTATACATATCTCGCGTTGTCAACCACTTTTCATTTAAAATACTCATCTTCAATTGTTTTTTTATCAAGGGGATTATAACAGCTAATACTATAAAATAACAAATGCTTCTGTCATTGTGGTTGGTCATGACCAATCAAGCCTGCTTTTGCCCTGAATTCTTCCGGCATCTATTAGTTAATGTCACATTAACTAATAGATGCGAAGACCATTCTTTCTTTACTACGAGTTCGTGACGACGACGTGTTCCAAAGTAGCGAAGTCTGAAACTCCTAAGCTGTGACTCCGCCTTGCTGCCTCTAGTCTACGCAGAGGATTCGATGCCGAATTGTTCTCTTTTTTCTGCTCTCTTATTCTTCTTTACAAAGATTCAGAAGAAAACTTTCTTCGACTTACTCTACTCGCTCACCTGTTCCTTACCTCTTCGATTCAGCTCCCTAGCGGCAGCGATAGAATCTCAATTTGTCTCTAATTGTAGTGTATAACGTAATGATGGTTAAATTGCTAACTTCACTTATCAAGATAACAAGATATACTGCAGTAATAGGAAGGAAAGTTGATCTGAGATAAGAAAAATCTAAAAATAGTTTGATCGTATATAAGAACAGTACTTGTATTTATGTATGTGAATTAAGACGGCTTAGAAATGATAGGATGCAATTTGAAGCAAGAAAAAAAATCAAATATTTGAAAATGGGTACGACAAACCTTAAGTCAAATTATCACTAAATTCCAGAATCTCTACATATATAGAATACAGAATTTACGAGTGCGAAGGAGTCGCCGCAAAAAAAAAAAAACACACACACATAGCTTCTCGAACTTACAATTTCTGCTCAGAAACTGAGGCGTCTAACCCCTTTGGGAGATGTACTAGTCTTCCTTACCGTTCTCTAAAGTAATACTTGATTCTCTTTAAAGAAAGGGAATAAGAAAGGTAAGAATGCGGGTATGAAACACAGGTATTTTTCCAATAGTTATGTTAGAAAGGCCTGCAATGAAATCTCAAAACGATTACAGTGCTCCACGTAAAAACGGATAATCTCCCTACTGAGCTGCTGAGAAGTCAATTAAGCAGTCTGTTATCCCTGGATCATTGGCCCCTTAGAGATATTCATACATGATGAAAGCTTGTATGAAAACTGAAACTTACCACAGATCTCAGCCAGGCCCTTCATTAGCCATCACTGGTATGAAGTGAGATCTTGTAGCCTAAACGTCGACAATTATAGATTTTACAGGTAAACACATCTCATTTCATGTTCTACCACGAAAGTTAGTCAAGTTAAGCTCTCAACCACAAACGTATCTTTAGTCGCAGATGCCATAAAATGATTCTTATATTTGAATATTTCTTTTATGACACAACTACAGCTAGATGGGGCAAATCAGCCAGCTTTTCGGTACATCAGGAAAATATGCAGAAGGGGATGACATAACTGGATTCATTTAAGGTTTTCTGGTAACATAACATCATTGGTCATTGAGGTCAGTGCCCATTTTTTAGTAACTTTATCTCTATTTCTAATATTCAGGCTTGGCCTCCAAATTAAAAAAAATATTTATCCAAGAGTTAACGGTATAGCTAAGAAGTTTACTACATTCCTATCTGATCCAGAGCAAAAGAATGATTATTTTCTTTTATTTTCAGATACATTAAAATTTACTGATCACGCAAAAATCAATTCATATTTAACTACATACATACATGTACATGTATATGTATGTATTGTATTGTTGAATTATATTATATATATATATATATATATAATATATATATATATTATATATTATCTATATATATATATATATAAGTATATATATATATTGGCGATCCATCGCTAAAATATGCGCTATTTCATGTTGTCGTAGGGCTGGAGGAAGGAATGAAAGAAGTCGACTAAGTGCTTTCGTGTATTTTTCATACCTCCTAAGGTGGTGTGAAAAATATACGAAAGTGCTTGGGCGACTCCACTCATTCCTTCCTCCAGCTCTACGACAATATAATATATATATATAGATATATATATATATATATATATATATATATATATATATATATATATGAATATTTATCACATCACCGTGATTCATATACATGCATCGAGCTACAAATGTCCTTTAATATCCAATTCGCCCTACCTCGGAATTAACATATTTTCATATATGTTAACCGAAGGGGAATTTTTTACTTGATAATTAATAATTTCATCTCTTAGCTTGACCTTGTATCATAAGCCCTATTCATTTACAAAGATTAATTACCAAGCAGTGATTAAGGCTTCCAAGGGTTGGTGAACAAAATCGTTCATGTCATACTGGAAGACTGGAAATTCATCGCTCGCTCATCTACGAGAAGATTAATTGTAAATTACAATATATGAAATTTTAAATTTGTTTCTCCGGACACGAGTGCATTAAAAATATTTGCTGACAACTAATAACATAATGAACGAGATTTATGAAAATTAGTACTCTATAAATTTTTCTTTGCCTTTACACTATTAATACATACATAATGCATACTATAACTACTGCAAATATTATCAATAATAATAACCAGTATACTAAGATACAATACAAAAATCTTGAAAATTATGTATAAAGGACCGATCGACTATGGTCATTGATTCTACACTGATAATAGAGCAGATAACGGCGATTTTTTTGGCAGATTCGTACAGTAGATGTGACATGAACTGAAAATGCCATGAATGATGTCTCTTGATCACATTTCATGAAAAAAGTATCACGAAGCGCTAGCCATATGGCGACCAGATTTTTCACGAAGGCAACAGTGAGTAGTGAATGAAGCAGGTTTAAACCATTAATTTGGTCAGGTTTTTTACATCTGTTTCAGTTTACTGATTTTTTTTTTGTGGTAAGGCTAGTAAAATACCAAATCATTAGAATTTTATATTCCAAAACTACCAAGAAGCCGTAAAAATAATCAGGATAAAAAAATAATTACCAGTGAAGTACTATATTCAGTGCCCAAAAAGGACTACTAATGCCAGGGAGGTGAAGAAGATGGCTTCTTTACTTCCAAAATGTCCCCATGATTTCCAAACCATAAAGAGTCTGGCAATCACGTTCCCCCTACTACAGTGGTGTTGGTTCTAAGTCTAACTAATTAACAGGGCACGTTAGTAACGGACACTAACACTACTGTGCAACCCAGCATGGTGCTTAGTGTCAATTAAGCATAAGGTTTTGTATCCAAAATACTGTCAAACTAACCCACAAGCTATTAGACAGCCAACCTGGAACTGACAGGGGTTGTGCCAGCTTAAGAGACAAATGTAAAGATTACACTGGCTTTAAATGATATTCGATGAATGATCAAGTCAGGTGTGAGGCAAATTATACACCTAACTCCATCCCTTACATCAAAGTGAGCATAAGAATGATAAAGGGTAATTCCTCGGACTAGGTCATTTTAAAGTAAATGCTGCCTTCGTCAGGAGGAAAAATCAAAGGGGCAACAAATTCCACCACTTATTTCATTCTAAAGGACATGAGACTATGCTGGTTACAGATCTACTCGTATTCCAAGAAAATGTACTGTTGTTTCATGACTTCAATGATATGCCAATACCACTATACAAATAAAGCAAACTATCACAATAGCTAAAGGCTGCTGCTCAATAGCACTGATGGAAACTGATGCAAAAGACTAAAGAAGCTCAGTCTCCAAACTCAGAATGCTTTTTTTTTTGTAAGGAGGAAGACAATATATTATGGATGAAAAGTGATGACTATGCACCAGAATATATGACTTGGGCTATGTGTCAAGACTTTACGCTATGGAAAGCTCCTTGCAAAGCTTATCATCAACAATGCCCGGTATATAATATAGCCCAAAAAGTGCACATCTAAATTCAAATAAGCAATGTGAGTTGTAGTAATACCAGCATCTCATCTCTGCTGCCTCTGTTGTGAAATCAGGCTCATAGCATTACGAACATTAAGAAGAATATATTCATAAACCTATGGCAAACTCCGGTTCTAAATACATGATTACCCATCATACACTCTGCCTAAATTGGTCAATATGTTGTTGAAGCTGAAGTAGCCTCTTCTAGCAAAGTAAATTAATCTCTGAAGACTACAAATGTTACTCAGATTCCCCAAGTTTTTCAGATCACACAATGCTGTTTATCTCAAGCTAAACAGACTGTGGGCAGCCTCATTGGAAAAACATCTAAGCAAACCAGAAGACGTACAGTATTATGTCTTCAGTATCTCCTTGGCCATATCCCTAGGCTATATGCCAAGGAGATGAATCTTCGTTGTGCAGACTAAGGATTGGACATACAAGACTCGCAAATGAGTTCCTTATATCAAATGATAATCATCCATTCTGCAAAGACTGCATTTTCCCTTGACGATGAGACATTTGCTATCATATGTCCCAGCCTTCGAGATTTAAGACATTAATTCCTGTCTTGGGGATGTGACAGGGATGGACATTTTATCTTTACTAAGATTCTCACGGAGAAATTCAATAAAGGACTGTTATGAGTTCTTTTTAACAAGCATTCTCAGCAAAATCGTACACCCTAGTTTTCGTACGTTTCAGTTTTCGTACACTTTTTCCGACAAAATTTTGTCCTGGGTTTCACACATACCCTCGGATTTTGTACACCCGGAAACGCTCCTTCCAAGGCCCACCTCATGACTAGGCCCTGCACTGAGCACCCAAACAAAGCATCCCGTGTTCTCTCATGACCCGTTCTGCCTTTGTTTCTAAATGAATGAGCATCAACTTGGCCGTTAGTATTCCGCAACACCCCGTGAGTTAATGGTGTTTTGTGCTTTTTATTTGAGTGTAGCTGCTAAATACAAGTCATCATGGGACCAAGGAAAGTTCCAAGTGCCAGCCCTTCAGTAAACAATGCGAGAAACATTATAAAATTCAAGAAAGAACTTGTAGTAAAGTATGAAAGTGGCATACAAGTGGCTTATTTCGCTGGAATGTACAGCAAGTAGGTTTCAACAATGATCTCTATCCTGGCAAAGAAAAAAGAAATGAAGCCAGCTAATGTTGCAAAAGGGGTAACGTCTTTAGCAAGGTAGAGATCTCAACTGGTCGAAGATGTGTGGATGCTCCTTGACAGACAATGAAAAGGGGGCTAACTGGATCTAGATCCAGCTTAGGAGATACTAAGTACAATTTAAACTACAATAGCACTGCACATCCTGGAGTGCTGTGATGGAAATGACAGACATTTTAGTGGATGGTTACCCCCTGACAAACACACCCAAACAGGTGGGGAGAAGGAAGGGCAAGCCCTGATAATTACTGTATAGACTACGTATAGTAGGCTACTATTGAACCACATTATACATTATCATGATATATTAATAAATCGTTAGTCTCCTTTCTATATTCTTTGTATTTATTTTATACAAATATTATTTGTTTGTTTCATATAAATAACATTCATCTATAGGCCTATAATAAATCGGTCATATTATTATTTTGTCAAACAAGCAACTGACTTCTATCACAGTACTTGCTTTATATTTGTTTGCGAGATAAACGTTGATGTGGTGTTGGCTGGAAGACTAGCACTGTAAAGCAGCATGTATAAGTTCTTAGTATTATTAGATTTCTTGCTGCAAAATGTCTATGTACATAACGTTTGTTAAACAGGGTAATACACAACTATCAAATAGATAGTAATACATATGTAAGATATACACTATAGTCAGAGTACAAATCATAATAATTGTGCTATAGCCTACTCGGTGCGTTTTATCGAAGCAGGAATACCTTCTTTTGGTTTCAATTAACTTCCCTACTAATGAAATCGTGGGTACAATGGGGAAAAATGTATTGTTGTTAGTCTAACTTGAACGATTACTTCACATTTTCGTTTCCAGTAATTATTTGTGTTGTGCTACATTATTGCAGAATTAAGAACTATATTGGGCATAGAAAAAGTTGTGCAACCATATGTTCAGCTTCGTCAGTGGCGAGTCAAGAAAGATAATGATAGTATATATATCCTAAGTGCATTGTTGAAGAAACTTTGCAATCCCTTTGGGGACCCTCCCTGTAGTTCCCCTGACCTCCTGAATATTTCATCTGGAAAAGCTACTGGGCCGTGAATGTCGATTGACATTCTTGTAAGAGTGCAGTGTTGACAAGTCTAGATTTCTAAAGACCATACCAAGAACAGGTGTTAAAAACTTCGTCATGGAGAATAACAATAAAAGGAAATCGGCGGTTGCTACTCTCAAAACAGCTACAGAAGGAGTAAGAGATGTGTTTCCATTATAATCCAGGTTGCTTCTCATCAGAATGCTACCTTGGACTTGAGACACATTCTGTCATTCCCAGTGACATAAGTTCCCCTGTCACTGGCTCCCCCCCTAAAAACCGATAAGTCAGCCCTACAACGATTACTGGAAATGAATCTAGACAGCTCATTATCAACTGCAAGTCACTGTAATGTGGCAGCAACCATTATCGATGGAGGCTTATTAATCGACGCAATCTTGCAGCACACAAATGGATCTTATGGGGCAATAGCAAGGGAACTATTGATAAAAATCAGCACTTATCTAGCAAGCCAAATTCATGTTCTCTTTGATAAGTACATCAACCCTTCACTTAAAGATAATGAAAAGCGAATAAGAGGTGCAGATAATAATAATATATTTACAATTACAGGACCAGAGCAAATTCCACAACAAAGAGGCTCCCAAGCTATTAACAAATGGAAAGTTTAAAGATGAACTAGCAAAATTCCTTCTCATGGAATAGTGTAAAAGTCACTATGGTCCAATCACTGAAAGTAAGATTTAGTAGTGTCACATGGTGGTTACTGCTTAACGTATTCCTTTAAAAGTGAACAACGAGTATATGATCACTGACCAACCAGAAAATCTCCTAGGTCATCATGAGGAGGCAGATATTTGGTTGCTCTTCATGTATCCAAAGTGAAGGGGAATATAATTTTTAGAGCTTCAGATACTGTCGTTCTAGTAATTCTGTTAGGTTTACTGGGAAAGATGAGTGAAGATGAGCAAGGAAAACGATGTATCATGCTGGACTGTGGATATGGAAACAGTCTCAGATATATCAGCATTAACGATCGGTTTCATGTTCTGGAATTAAAAAGAGCGGGAATATCAGCCACATTACCAGCGTCCCACGCCTTTACTGGCTCAGACGTTACAGCATCATTTTACAGGAAAGGAAAAGTAAAACCATTTAATATCATGGCAAATGATGAAATAGGAAACACACCTTAGTGACCTTACTGAAGCCAGGATTGTCATGTTCAATAAAATGACTGGATCTGTTAACACAAGAAATCCTCTAGCGAATGTGAAGCGTATCAACTGTGCTCTCCTGCCACCTTGTACCGCAACTCTCAAAAAGGAAATTCAACGTGCTCAGTATCTTAGCATTCTTTGGCAGCGAGCTGATTAGGCCCAACTCAGTTTGGATGGAATAAAGATGATAAAGCTTTTATTCCTGAGTGGTTTGGAGGAAGCTCAGTGCCAATGGTCCTCATCCAGAACACTATTTATGTGGCAGAAACTGATACCTGCACTGATATTGATTATGATGGAAGTGATGACCAATGAACAACAGTAACAACTGACAATGAAATTTGTTTGTTGTATGTTAATCTGAGGTAAATTTTTTTGGTAAATGTATATGGGCATACCGGTTGCATACCGTTAATGATATTGTGCACATATCTATTTGTATTATACATTTCTTTAGACTTTCTAAAAAGGATCTGTTTTAAATGTTATGGATTTCTTATTTTCCTGTATAATGTTAATCCGTAATGCACTATAATACCTTCATGTATGTTAAATCTGCAGTAAACGTGTGTAGGAACACTTGTATCGATATTATGCTCAAAGTACATATGTTGGTTTTTTCCTCTTTCTATTTCAAAAGGAATTTCATGACATGTTACCGATGTATGATTCATCCAAAGGCAAATCTCTGACAATACAACTGTACTTGTAAATACGTACATAGCGTACAAGTTGGTTTTTTCCTTTTTTTTTCAAAAGTAATTCCAATAAATGTTACGGATGTATGATTCTTCTAGTGACAATGCAATGGAACTGTACTTGAAAGTATGTACATAACGTACAAATAATTCTATCAGTTAATTTTGTTTTCGACAATCAAATAAAAGTGATTGTTGTAATGGGGCTATAGTTAGTACTTGAATGTAAAGCATATTTCGTTAATAGTGACTATAGCTTGTGAGTATTCTTGCCTGATAGAGACATACGTCAGAGATATGGTCGAAGTCACTGAACCTGGTATAGCATATGTGTATAATAAATCATATGAAATGTTTTTGCCTTTTAAATTTTATCAGACTCAAGAATTGCAGAAAATTACCATTTTCTTGTTGAATATTTTTAATAGTAATATCTCCAATAATAGATGCTGAATTATTTCAAGGTGTCCCATCTCTCCCCTCCAATCGTTGGCTATGTCTGTCAGGGAGTAACAACTCACTAAAATGTCTGTCATTACTATCACAGCACTCTAAGATATGCAAAGCTATTGAAGTGCAAATTTTACTTGGTATCTCTAATGTTGGATGTAGAAACTATCTCCCACCCCCAATCATTGTGGGGTGTCTGTCAGCGGGTAACCACCCACTAAACGTTTGTCATTACCACTACAGAGTACTCTAGGATGTGCAGTGCTATTGTAGTGTCAATTTTACTTGGTATCTCCCAAGTTGGATCCAGATCCAATTAAACCCCCCTTTCCAGTGTGTCTGCCAGGGGGGGACCCACCCTCCAGTATGTCTATCACTGGTCATTCTATAATCAGGAGGATCCACGGATATATTATATATTAGTTTCACCTAGTATCTCAAAAACTGGATCTAGACCCACCACCTAAAAAGCAATTAGTGGTGCTTGTTAAGTAAGCCACCCATATATTTTCGGCAGACGGTCAGTTTCACAGTTTACATGTCTACTCCTAAATACCAGTAGGGGTTACAGTTGGTATCTCGTCCGTTGCATCTCAATGGTTCGGCCTGCACTCCTCTTATACAGCCCATAGACCAACAGATCATTTCAATCTTCCAGAAACTGTACACGAAGGCACTGTATCACTGGTGGCTTTAAAGTGACCTCAGACACTATATTAACCCTAACAGAGTTCTGGAAACATCACTTCAGTATCTGCAATTGCATAAGCATTATGGATAAAGCGTGGCAGGGAGTGACTTCCAGGACAATGAACTCTGAAACATATGCCTCTGGACAGTTTTGTTGTGCGACAGAGATCCAGTGCCTCTCAAGTAACCCCAAATAGGTCCTTGATACCTGACGGTCTTCTGGAAGGGGATTCCCCTTCCAAACAATAACCTCTCCTCCTCCCTCTCCCCTCCTCTCCTCTTCTGTACACTAACAAGAGTCTTCCATAAAGGTAAGAGTGATATTAAATGTTCACTTATTCATTTAATTAGTCATTTATATCTATTTCTCATTGATTTCATATTGTAAAACTGTTTATTCCCTATAAAATGTATTATTTAAAATATTGTTGTGTGTCTGGAACGCATTAATTGTAATTATATTATTCCTTACGAGAATTATTGTACGAAATTCGTCAGACGTTCTGGAACGGATTATGTACAAAAGCCGAGGTTCCACTGTACACACACACACACACACACACACACACACACACATATATATATATATATATATATATATATATATATATATATATATATATAGATATATATATATACATGCATTAAGCTACAATGTTCTTTAAGACTCACGCACACACATACACACACATGTATAACAATACCAATTTATATATATATATATAATATATATATATATATATATATATATATTATATATATATATGTATATATATATAATATAAACATATATATATATATATATATATATATAATATATATATATGTGTGTGTGTGTGTGTGTGTTTCTTTATATGAAACCTTCCATCTACACTAATTTTTGCTTTTAGTTTCCGTCTAATTTCTTTATGACGTAATAACCCAGATGTTGCGACGTCAGTTTCAATGACCATAAATCAATCAATCAATCAATCCCCGAAGAGAAGTATAGGAAAAACGTCAGGACAAGAAGATGGAGATGAAAGGAATAAGGGTAATCGAAGGTTCTGTTGAATTTCTGTTCAATATTGCAATGCTCCTTACACGAAGTAGTGTTAGAGCGGTCGTTTAATTTGGATAATCTATTACCTTGCATTCTACTTATCATGATAGAATTGTGCTTGAATAGTTCTTCGTTTTACTTTATTGAAGGAATTTTCTGTTTAATCTGTCACACGTAGAAAAACTGTATTTTTACCGTTCGTGTTGGCCCTTAAACAGACTTCTGTGTGACATTCAGCAAAATATATATTGCAAGAGCTTTAACGCAGAGGGCTACTCATTCTAAACTGGTAAACAGGTCGGGCCATCAATACGGAAGTAGAGAGCAAAGCCAGGCCCGTCTACTGCCCGCTTTCTCGTCTTGACATATTCATTCCTGTATCCAGGTCAGTCGATAAACTCAAGCATTCTTTCTGCCCATCCAATCGACAACTAAATAAAAGGAAATGAGCCGAGCATTAATTTAATTATTGATAATGGCGTGGATGAAAGTCATGTCACCTATTCTAATTTGATAGAATAGTCATTTTACCGAAGATTAACCCAGAATGATTAATGAGAAGTCTTGGCCTCATTCTCATTTAGTGCTTGAAATAACCCGGGACGCAAGAGAGTCGCTCCATTATGAAAATGACTATTGTCTTAACAAAGGAAACGAATGAAAAGATCCGACATTAATTTGTGAAAGACACGCTAGACCACTAATCATTCATTTCTGCCGAAAAGACCAACATGTTGTGATCGAGACGTCACAAAGAAGACGGGAGACAATATGAGAATATAAAAGTCTTCAGAAAAACTATAACTCAGAAAACAAAACTTATAAAACGAACATGTTCGCCCAAGCATATGGCAATTCTGTATTAATAAAACATCGGAACAACGTGGGAACTGGTCATTCTGAAATTAATAAGAGTGAATATATTTGGTGGAAAAGGAAAAACTCAAAAGTTTATTTCAAAACAAGATAATAGCTATAATAGGTCACTGCTACAGAGGCTCCTAAGGAGATTATTGGGACGTGTCACAATTTGGAATGAAGTTTTAATGAAGGGTGCTGGAAACGGTCACGGAGCTAAGACTGCGCCTCTGGGTATGGCGCCCGCCTTCGCTGATGCGGATACTCGTGCTTTTTTGCGGAATAACATTTATCTAATAAGAGGCCACCGTATACTGCTCATACATTCCTCTCCAAACTGACCTTCGTTCAAAATCATCGTCAAAGGCCTTTTGATCAATCTCTTCCAGAACAGGGAAGTTGAAATGACAGGTAATCCATGTGATGATCAAAATGCTAATACACACACACACACACACACACACACACACACACATATATATATATATATATATATATATATATAATATATATATATATATATATATATATATATGTGTGTGTGTGTGTGTGTGTATGTGTGTGTGTGTGTGTGTATGCTTATGTCACTGAAAAGCGCGTGACAATATATTCAGCTGAGGCCACAGGAAAAATAAAAAATAAAAGTACCGAATGTTTTTGTGTTATTTCAACACATTTTCGAGGCACACTGTATCTGTGCTGTTTAATTCTTGTCTCCAGTCCTTTCCCAGATTTTCCTATATAAAAGCACTTCCAATTCATGCAAGGAACCCCTGGGAGGGGGCTAGAGACAAGAATTAAACAACACATATAGTGTGAGAACGGGACAAATGTCGAATGCTCTATTTTTACACATTAATAACTTTAATCATATGAGTCATTGGGAGGGGGCAAAAGTTGTTTATTAATGTAACAATATAATTCGTAGAAATGTTATTGAATCTGCTTTGATTAAATATCACGGTGACTCACTGAATGTAAGCCAGGGTATGTACAAACTAGACGCATTTGTTGTTAGAGAATTGTAAGATTTTTTCTTTTAATCACCAGCTGTAGTGGTTTTAACCGGAGTTTGAGTACTCGTGTTTCCATTTTGTTTTTTCAGCTTTTATGTTTATCTCTATATGGTGAAAAAAGTATCTATATATATATATATATATATATATATATATATATATATATATATATATATATATATATATACGTATATATATATATATATATATATATATATATATATACTATATATATATATATATATATATTATATTTATATATATATATAGTATATAGCGTGTGTCTTTTTCCTGAACGATATCTTGAGGGTCGTTATCCTACATTAATCTTGACCCTTTTGCAAATCTCTTCACTTAAAAGTAAATTATTCATAATGTCCGTACTCTCACCCAAGGTGTCATTTACAGTTATAGGAGTTTCTTCCACAATCCTCCTAGTGGTCCTGTCCGTAATTTCATAAATCATTTTGCTTTTTTTTTTTTTAAATCAATGGCGTGATTCGAATCCCAAGTGTACCTAGCAATGGCGCTGTAAACATTACCCTAACGGTAGGCTGCAACGTGTTACTGTTTCCACTTTCTCTAATATAACATTTATTGCAGTTTTTACACCCTACAACATAGACTCTGACATCGTTGTTTGGTTTTTTACAACTGTTCTTGGTCATTTTCTTTCTAATATTATTAGGGTATTGAAAAGCTACACGATAGCCATGACTTTCTTTTCCAACATTATTAGAGATTTTTCTCAGGTTATACGGAAGGGGGAGGGATTTAAAATTAGCAGTTGATCGGTGTTCCCTTGGATTGTAATACATTCTCTTGGCTCAAGGAAGACATTTGTTAATAAAAACACTTGGGGTAACAACTTTTAGTAATTAAAAATACAATTTCCTGGTCAATGGAACTAAGGTCAAGAACTCGAAAAGTTCTAAAAACAAATTGGTCAGAACATTACTTTTGATTTTCTCGTCATGATATGAATAAAAATGTATGTACGGATTTTTGTGAGTACTTTTCCTGAAAACAGATCATTCGAATGACATATTTACACCATACCGGTGAGGTGAACAACCAAATCTAAAAAGGGTAGGCACTCACCGACTTCTCTTTCCACTGTAAACTTGATGGACGGAATAAAACTATTCAGTTGTAAAAGAAACTGATCAAAATATTCGGCATCGTCCCTATAAACAATAAAGATATCATCAATATATCTTACCCATATAAAAGGTTTCATACCATTTGGAAGTTTGTCCACAAAAAGGATTTCAAAAACTTCCTTACAAAGATTAGCTAAACCACGGTTCAATGGGATCCCATAGCAACTCCTGCCTTTTGCTGGTAGAAATCTCCTTAGAACTCAAATACGGTTGAATCTACACGCGTCTTTGTGAGCTCACGCAATTTATTAAAATGAATAGGTGGCGTGAATT